>NW_010972809.1:5795563-6097353 GCF_000737465.1 Haliaeetus leucocephalus | reverse complement strand
CTGGGTGGCGGCAATGCCACTTGCCAGCAATGGTGGGTGGACTACTGACTAGATCTCCCATGTACATTTACTGGGGTCAACTGGAGCTGTAATGCCTGGCATTCAGGGGAATAAAATTACTCTTAGGTTCTTAAACATGGCTGCAGAAGTATAGCTTTAAGCACCTAGTTGTAAAAATGTTAAACATACTGATAGACATAACATTATAAAGTGACATAGAAACACTCTTAGGAGGACCATCCACTTTAAGAAAATGGAGTCAAGGAAAGGTTATGACCAATTGCAAATGTTGTACTGAGCATAAGCAGGATAAAATTTAATTGTCTGAGATGTACATTTCCTAGGGCACACGATTAATTGTAGTGGAAATGTTCAATTGCTTGTAATTTTGCAGAAAATTCCCTCCTGGGCTCTGAAACTTTACATGCTTAGTCATAGCCTAACGGAGCATTTTCTTAGAAAGTTCAGCTAATTTTTTTTAGTTATACATATGGGAATAAAAACAGTTTTGAGGGACTTAACTAAAAATGGCTCGAACTGACAATAAAAACTTTGGATTTACGTGAGACTAATAGAAATCAGAATTAGGTTTTTTTGGTTTGGGTGTTTTTTGGGTTTTGGATTTTTTTTTTGTTTTTTTTTTTAGAATTTGATATGTGATGCGTTCTGATGCAGGAATACAATTTTGGGGAAAAAGATTAATCAAGAAGTAATAAATATATATTTGTCTAAATAAAGACATAATATATACTGTAACATTTACTTCATAGCTACAGCGGTTTCTCACAGTGTTAATATGGCATATGTTCAACTGTATGCTGAAATATGTACTCAGTGTCTCCTAGAACAACTTAGAATATTTAGAATATTTGTATATTAGTAGTATTGGCACGTAGCAGCTACTCAATATTAATTTCTTTAAGAAAGTCTTGGGAAGTTTTGCTTTAATAAAGGTACTGGATAGAACAGCACACCTTGTGTGCAATAGGTAGCTTGTTGGATTGTTCAAATGATGGTATTTGTTTATGAGAATACCCAGAGTGGTGACCTTGGGTTGAGGTGTGGTCTTTTTCCCTTCACTGATGTATATTCCGTTTTCAGTTCCTATCACATTGGAAAAAAATATTTCATGATTAATCTTATTTTGTAGTTATTTTCTTTTCCTGGTGATTTACATATTTAACAAACATTCCTTTCTAGCATTTCTTTCTCACAGAAATATGCAGTCTTTTCCTAAAAAGTATTAAGACTGTATAAGTGATTGTGAGAAAACTGATTGAGTTGAGGTGTACTTGTTTTCATGTTATATTTGGATTTTGCAAGATATTTTCAGCATCTAAATTGGAATGTTTCTCATCTTCTAATGCTATATTTAATTCACATTTTTACTCTTCTGTTACATTTATAGTATTTTACAATGTTTTTGATTGTTCATTGAAGAGCATCCACAGTACACTTGCAGACAAATTCTGTACTTTTAATGGTGAACTAATCTGTTATTGTATTAGCTGGATACTATAAAACTAGAGAGCATGATAGAATGTAGAAGTGCCTCACTTTGTGGTGTATTGTATCACAGTTTATTATTTGGTATTATATAATTCTTCTCTTCCTCAGAGAGTATGCCCATATGGAATAATTTTTATTATCTACTTTGGAAGTTTTCACAGTAATTTTGCTACAACTTAGTTAAAAATGACCTTGGATGAAGCTAGTGGAATTTTTTGGTCCTCCTGTGGTTACCTAAGGCAAGTTTCATTGTGTATCCTGCATCAAATCTTGGTGGCAAATCTCTAGTTAATGGAAGAGAGGATTTTGCTCTAAATGCCTGTAATTGTAGTTGTTAAATACACATATGTTAATATATAGTTATTCTTGTATTTCTCCTTGCTGACTGCAGAACTCCAGTTGCAACTTTTATCTGACATTTTTGCAAATGTAGGTAATGGAGGATTTAGAGTCAAAGTTGTCTGTATTTATTGGAGAAGTAAAAAGTGGCTGGATTAGCATGGAAATTAAGGATGGAGAGAGTAGCTGTGTTCACAGTAGGGTTATTTTGCCTCTCTTTTTCAAGTTGCTTTTTTCCCAAGTGGGGAGCTGTAGAATACATTTTGACCTGATGAGACACCATGATTCATGAAGCCTCTGTAACCATCACCTCCCTTCACCATCATTTTTGTGCCTTTGCAGCACATATAGCTATAAATACTCAGTACCACACTGGCTTAAAATAATATTTTCTCAGGTTCTGAAAATGGAGGAAACATTCTTCAGCTGTGGCTAACATTTGTGGAAGTAAAATGTTATATAGTTTGGACTTAACTTCTTTCTAAACTTTGCCAAAGCAGTTTTGCTGCTTAGAAAGAAGGCTCCACGCCTAGATGTATATAAAACTGTCTACACTCTACTTCATCTGGGTTTAAATGGCTATTAAAAGTGTCATTAGCACAAAACAAACTTCTTTCCTCATAGAATGTTTGTTATATGCTAACCACTGCTGAGAATGGAATAAATACAAAAAAAAAAAGGCAAGTAAACTGGAGTATTTATGGTTGTGTGAGTTTTTCATTTGTGTTTAAAATAGGGAACTGTGATAAATAATGGAATCTGAAGCTAACATGCTTAAGTAGTTATGCAACATGGAGATATATGATTTATATGCTCCAACAGTATTTGCTTCTCTTTCTGTGCTGTTAATGTTAGAGTGGCTAGCAGATGTCTATTTTGGTTGTTTTTTTGGTTTTTTTTAAGCCAGTAATTCAGAAAAACATGTTCAAAAGGGCTCACTGTTTTGTGTGCTCTGCTTCTTGCGTGCCTGCATTGAAAGGTCTTCAGCATGATTTTCACAGGAGGTGAATGATCTCAGCTCTTGTTGAGCTCAGAGCAGTGGGTACTGATTACCTTTCAAAGTTATGCTTTGGGAGTCCCAAAATGAGAATCCAGATACTGAATTACTCAAATTTAGCAAATGGTTTTAAATGCATAGACTGTGATATCTGTCTTTCAGTTCCTTCATTTACAAGGAGGCAGAACAGCAATTCCCCTGTCTCATTAGGGTGTTAAAAGGTTTAGTTGGAAGTCTCTAGGATACTTTGAAAATGTAGAACATCATCAAAGAACAATTTAATATAAGTGAGAATCAATTGTGTCCTGCATGCTGGCCCCAGAGAATAGAGAGGCTCTTCTTCCCCTTTCATGTAGGAGGTAGCAGTTTTGCCAGCTCAGAGGAGAATGGGAGTGTGTAATAGTGTGCCCAAATTCAGATGCCCAGTATAGTCACTGAGTTAGGGGAAATCTCTGCAATGAGTTCTGGTTTGCTTCCCTCCTTTCCTGGAGAAAGAGACCCCGGGGACACCATTACCTCCAATTATTCTGTATAACAAACTCATCATACAGCTTCTATATTCTTTATTAAATCACATTAAGATTGAATGAAAGAAAGTATTCACCAAAGTCTAAACTCTTTGTCTTAAGAGCCTAGGGTAGAATTAATCTTGTCTTTAGACTACAGTGCAGAACTCTGAACCTGACACTGTAGTTTCTGCTCTTAGTCAATGTAAGGAAATGGGCATCTCTAGGATATGATTCATCTTGACCTTCATCTTAAATATGAGATAGATCAAACCTAGAACTACCATTGGCTGGCTCATGAGCAGACATCTGCATTGTGAATGTTTAAAATTAGAAAAGATGCATCCTATCCTTACTTTCTGGAACTCCCCTGAAGTTGATAACTGGAGAACTGCCCAATTCATGCATCTCAGCTGGCTCAGGTATAACATAAACATTGCCTTGCTCAGACTGACCTGTCCATCTGCAGAAGGAGAACTACAGTTGTCTGGGGAACTTCAAAGCCAACAGGATGGCTTTACTGGGTTTAGCTAATTAACTGGTTGAGTGCGTGTCCTGGTTTTGGCTAGGGTAGAATTAGTTTTCTTTTTAGTAGCTGGTATAGTGTTGTGTTTTGGATTCAGTATGAAAGGAATGTTGATAACACACTGATGTTTTCAGTTGTTGCTAAGTAATGTTTAGACTAAGCCAAGGATATTTCAGTTTCTTATGCCCAGCCAGCAAGAAGGCTGGAGGGGCACAAGAAGTTGGGAGGGAACACAGCCAGGACAGCTGACCCAAACTGGCCAAAGGGGTATTCCATACCATGTGACATCACATCTAGTATATAAACTGGGGGGAGTTGGCCTGGGGAGGATCGCTGCTCGGGAACTAACTGGGCATCAGTCAGTGAGTGGTGAGCAATTGCATTGTGTATCACTTGGTTTGTATATTCCAAGCCTTTTATTATTGTCATTTTATTATTATTATTATAATCATTATTAGTTTCTTCCTTTCCATTCCATTAAACTGTTCTTAACCCATGAGTTTTACTTTTTTCCCCCGATTCTCTCCCCCATCCCACTGGGTGGGGGGGAAGTGAGCAAGCGGCTGCGCGGAGCTTAGTTGCTGGCTGGGGTTAAACCACGACAGTGGGAAGACATTTCAACTTAATTTTATAATGGAGCGCCTTTGTTCTGTCTGGGTTTTGTGCTAGCTGCTTATGTCTTGTACTGGATTTGGACCAGTTTGCTTTTCATTCATGTTTATAAGCCAGTAGTTGCATATCAAAACCTAGAGTCACTTGAACATTTTCAGTGTGGACTCTGAGTGCTCTCGTGGCCTGAGAGGATCAAACAGGAGCAGGATACACTCTGTGGTAATCTCGGCAACATATATACTAAGAAAAATGTGGTCATTTTTGTGCCTACTAAATAAAATTGCCATCAGGTGTGCTTGCACTCTGTTTAATCTTCTTTTTATTGATTGACTTAAGCAAAACCACTTGAATAACTAAAAACTTAGCAGCTTGAGTAAGGTCTCTATGACTTGGCCTGAGTTCTTACTACTTTTGTGAATGGTTCATGAGAAATCCACACACTAAAATTCTGAAAATATGAGCCAAACATCTTTGAATAATATACAGTTTATTGAAAAAATTAATCTAGTCAAGAACAATTTATAAGCAGGACTAAGACTGAAGAAAGAAAAAAAACCAAAAAAGAAAACTATAGGAAGGATTGTTTGTTGTTGAATTCTAATATGAGTTTCTTTCCAAGGATAGAGTCCTATTCAAAATTTCTGTGAAAATACCCTGACACTGTGAAAGTTGCCTAAAAGGGCCTTTTATTTAAAAGCCTTTTGTTTAGTACTAAATTAAAAAACAAACAGACAAACTACGAACTCTTCTGAGTAAAAAACATAAACATAGAAGGATATGCTATGTAGGGTCCCTGGGTGCTGCTCCAGCATGTGAGTATGTGAGAGGATATCTGTCATTGAATTAATAATACAAGTTCTTAAATACGTGATACTAAGTCTTTGTTTTTAACATTGTCTTCTACAAGTAGTCCAGTTAATGTCTGTCAATATTGTGAGTCTTTATGCAATACTGCATGCTGCTTGTCAACCTAAGGGCTAGATTCTGCTACCTTTGCCAGGAATACATAGCTGATGGAAGCTACCCACTCACAACAAGGTCACAGTGGTAGTTTCTACCTCAGCAGAAGTCTGTTCCTGAAAGAGGCACCATGACCCACATAAAGTTCCTTTTATTTCAATGTGAAAATCATCAAATATGTTGTTGTTTAGTGACAGAGAGAAAGACTTGCCCTTGGAGGGTGAAACAAAAGTAATTTTGATAGCTCAGATGAGAATTGATGACAGTATGCTGTGAAATGCAAAGATAGCAGTTAGATGTTTAAATTACATCAAAAGAGAGGAGTAAAAAGTTTGAAATCATAAAGAATTTTTTTTCACTCCTCTGATACCTTATGTTGAATAGCCAGATCATTTTATTATTGCAAATACTGTGGCAGTAATCTTTTACTGCTTGCAGTATAGGCCTACAGCATTAAGTTAGTATAAAATTACATATAGTTTAATATATCTGTACAACACCTTTAAACAAGCTTCTCTAGGCAGGAAGGTTATCCGTCTTATAAATCTATTATTTCATTGTACATCTTGATAGCCTAGCATTGCTCCTAGCCATGTTTAAGCATTAAATAGTGCATTATTATTTCACATAAATCAACCAGAGATGTGTGAATTCATAAATTTTGCATTTGCACAGACAGTATTTTAAACGTTTTACGGCTTCGTGGGAACTTGGTATAAGAGCCTGTACACAAATCAGTGCCCAGGAAATTTCAATAAAATTTAATATCACAATTACTGCTTTTCAAAGTCATTGCTTGCATATTTTAGAAATGTTTTAATAGGGTCTAAAAATAAAAACAAAACTTGGAAACAAGGTCTTTGGTCAGATTTTGCTGGATAGCTCCTTTGCTGCAGTGGAGTGGCTGATTGTTTTTTCTGATGTTCCCTCTGTTTGTCATCTGTGTTGTTTTTTTCTTTGTTTTTACTTTTTTTAATGCTCCAACTTTTTATTTCTTCTTGTCTTTCCTCTCAATTCTTCTAGGCCACTAAACTGTAAAGAATCACGTGCAAGCTTGATTGTATTCATTCAAGAAACTCCACTGATGGGAACCTAATTATATATATGTGAGGTTTTTCAGGTTTGGATTCTTTTGATTAAAAACCTTGAAAATACCTTCTCAAGAGATTTTATTTTTGTACCATATGTTAAATATTTATTAAATGCAAAGTAAATATTCTGGTGTTAAAAATGAATGTCAAGAAAGGGGGGGAAAAAAAAGGAAAGAACTATGTTTCAAGTATTATGCAATTATATCACATGATAAGGTAGCTTTACATTTTACAGAGGAAACCCAAGCATATTGGGGCAAGATGTCCACAAAACAGCTGAATTGTTGCTTCTGTAGCCTATTATGTTTACTATGTCAAGTTTTCAAAATTTGACCATTGCTTTATTTATCTGTAGTTAGGCTTAATTTTGTCAGTTCTCCATTGCAGTACAATTGCAAGGTATCCCCTCCCTTCACAGATGGGAAACAGAGACAGGGAAATTAGAAGCTATGTGGTCCCATGCCCATTCTGCCACAGGAATTACCTCTACTTCTTTTGGATAACCCAAAGAGCACCAGGAAGTACTTTGTAGGGAATGAAGCCCAGCTGTGTTGGATCTCCAAATGAATGGAGGTAGGAGGAACATGGGAAATCACTTACAATTCTTTTGCACTTTGCAGAGAAATATGGATGTCTGTTTCTTCCACCATTCAGCTTCTTCCTTCTGACCCTTGTATGTACGTAGAAAGGGAACTCCTTACAAACCTCAACTCCAGATTGTACACCAGCGGGCTGAATCAGGCTTTGAGTATTTTAGTTACAGATTGCACAGATAATTTGTTGCAGAGCCAGCAGTGAAATCTGCATTTAGAAAGACTGAATTCTGTTTTCTCTCAAGGCCCATCTTCTTTTTCTTCCTTACTGCTATCTTGTGTTAAAGTGAATGGGAATTTTGCCATAAAATTTAATGGGAGTAGAATAAGATCCCATTAGTATCCTTTATGTCTATGCAGAAATTGTATGTAATTATTTAAGTACAGAACTAGAGCAGTTTTGACTTTTTTGTTGGTTTGTTATGTTTGGTTTTCTTTTGCAGTCTTCCGTATGGCTTGGAATTCTTTGTGTTCCTTGCAAATTCTTGTAAGTGAGGTGGAAATACCTATGCATATGTAAATTCTACTGTCATGCAGTTAGTTTAAACATTCTCAGCTTCAGTCATTCTAGCTGTGGTCAAAAATATGGTTATATTTTCTCTTACCAATTTGGAATGCTTTTTATCTTACTTTCCCACAAATATTAAATTTCTGAAGGGAATTTAATCAAATGTTAAAATATTTCAACTTTTGGTAAAGACTTAGCATGGAAGCTTTTACCCCAAAAGACAGATGATTCAGAGAGCATGGAAAACTGGTTTTTGGTGTTCATTAGAGCAGACATAACTGAACATATGGTAGATTATTGGCTTGTTTTGAAGCTACAGATAGAGTGCAGAATTAACTTTCTACAGGATGGAGTCTGTGGGACAAATTTGGTACAGGTTCTGCTCTTAGGCAATTCTTCTATGTTCTACTGATTAAATGGGCAATAAGAGTGACAAAGAGAAAACTTTGCTCCAAGATTTTATCCAGTCTGCCTAATTGGGGAAGCAGGAGTCTTCATTTACAATATTTGGGAAAAGTCAAGTAAGTGTGACTCCTCTAAATATTTTCTTCTCAGCACATTAGTTTTTCCTTTTCACATTTCCCCAGCAGGTGTGTGATTGCTGGTGAGGTGAGAGAGAAAAGAAAATCATTGGCATACATGTATTTGAATGGGATTGACTTTACTCATAAGAAAAAGTATGTAGCATCTGCGTGGGTGGCATGGTATGAGAATTTACCTAAATGTGAAAGAGTGGATCCAACCAAAAAGTTATAAAGGGAAATTCACACTGTTTGGGGAGAGGGGTTGTGAAGGGTGTTCTGAAATTGAATAGTGAAAATGGTAATACTTCCCCCAACTGTACGTTTTGAAAGTTTTGTTTGCTGCCATTAAAGTTTCATTACCTTGGTATAATTTTTTTTTTTTCCAAAGTTTGTGTTGAATTGAATGTACTGAAGATGATCTATGCCTATCTGACATACAGATTGTTACATTCAGTTCTCCATTGCCTGGAACTCTAAGGAGCTGAGATATACTGAATAGAAGAAAAACAGTTAATAGTTTTGCCATGCACCAGCTTAAATGTATTAACACTGCATCACCAGCAGTTCTGAGGAGGAGCACTACACTAGCTCATGGAAAAAGCTTGGATTTGGAAGCAATATAGTTGTTTTTATCTGCGTGAATAGTCCCCTGCTAGACCCAGGCTAACCAGGGTGGAACAGTATTGCTGTCTGGAGAACTGGATTTTCCAGCGAATTTTGATTTTAATGAAAATGTTCTATATGAAAAAAAGAAAAGTTTTTCAATTTTTAGTAGGCTTAAATTTCTGCTAAGAATAAGATTTATTTTTTTTTTTCTGGAAGATGCAGATAAAAATTACTTGTTGTCAATGTTTTGTGGAGTGAGGAATATTTGTTTTTCTTATTTCTAGAAAAGATTGTTTTAAAACAAGGGAAATGAAATGACCCCTTGTCAGAGAAAGATTCTCTCTTTTTGTGTAATACAAAGAAGATGAATACATTTTTTGATACACTATTGCCCTGCACCGCCATCTGTGTCATGGAGTGCATGTGAAACCCTGACACTGTAGTTTTCTACTCTGGCAGCAGCTATAATTATATTAACATAAATGGAATTGGCTTGGTATAAAAATGGGGCAGTGATGTAGAGAATAAGGCTGTCTCACCTAGGTTCCCATTTTACATCTTAGTGTGCTGCAGTGAAAAATTACTCAAAGTGTAGAATCCCAACAAATCAGGTCCCTGTTGTTTTTGAAGGCAAGGCATATTTTGTGGTACTGCTCATTACTGGGCAAGAACAACAAAGAAGTTCAAGACTAAGATTAATAGTATCAGCAGATCATTGTCTAAAGATTAATCATTTTAAAATGATGAGAAAGGGATAGACACAGTGAGCCTCTGGCTGCCTACAGCTACAAAGAGTAATAATAAACATTACTATGGCAGGGCTGGCTCTGGAATACTAACAGAAGCATATCTAGTTATCATCAGTAAACACTAATGGTGGTTTTGTGTTGTTTTTTGGCTACTGATGACTATTGAAAATGGTGTGACTTTTTTCCCCGCCTTCCTGAAGCAACAATTGTGTGCTTTCTTTTGATGTCTGACTATTTAATATTCATTTGTTTGGGATCAATTCTCTCTTTCATGGCATTGCCACTGTACTACTTTCTCTTACTAAAACTTCTACATTATTGCCTGGGTCTAAAGCTATCAGGGATTAAAAAAAAAAGGTTCATTAGAGAAATTACATTTGCTCAGTAAACCCAGGAGGCATTGTCTTTCTGTTAGCTCCTCTATAACTAATCCTTAGTGCATGTATATTTTTGTGTGTGCATGCTGTTTTTATATTTAGCAGAATATGTATTTATACTGCACAGGAGGTCCATGTAGCAATTGCATAAATCTGTTTATTTTTCAAAGGCTGTGTCACCAACTGATGGTATAGGACTGGTATGTATAAGCTAAAACACACTAATACTCTTTCTTTCTAATCTCAGCACTATTTATGCATCTCTTGTCAATATTACAAACTTTGTGGTTTGAAAAGGAATTGCAAGTTTGTGTTCAGAATAATTGGAGCTGAAAAGTCTGAAAATTTTGGAATTCATTTATGTCAAATGGTTCCTCTTTCTAAGCTTCAAAAGGCAATCAATGATAGAAGCAGTCCACTTTCACATCTGACAATGGTAATGATAGTGATGGTCTGAATGTCAGTGAGGATCAGATTCTCCCAGCCTTGCTCAGGCTGAGCGGTATACTACTGCAGGAGCAGGTCCACTAACTTCAGCCAAGCTCCTGGGGTAGTAAAATGTTAGTATGCTTCAGTAATGGTTGCAGTGGGTGTCTGTATAATACTATGACATGACCAAGCATAGAGATGATTTTGCTAATTTTCTTCCATGAAAGCAGGCTTCTGTTCTTGCATTAAGCCACAATTTTGACTCAGGTTTAAAATCTGAGCTTGATGCAACCAGATGTTTATGTATTACGAAGTTTGTTATCTACATGATATCCTGGGGGCTGAATAGTGCTCACTATCTTTCAGAATTAGGCATAATGTTAGACAACACAAAGTTGTAGCACGATGATAAACTTCAAGCCAAGTATGGCAATATGTGAACAAGTATGGTCAGGCAAAAGTAATTAGTATGGTACCTGTGTACATGTAATGTATCATTGTATATTACTTATCAGGGCTTGCAGTGTTTTTCCCAAATACAGGAGTGCTACTGATAAGGATGACAAAGTAGGAAAATTTCAGTACTTGGTCCAGAGGGGCAGTGTTGCAAAACCATCTCCTTTCTTCAGGGCTGGATGAAGGCTGTTGCTCCCTTTGAAATAACCTGAAGGGTAATTGCTCTGGTTTTGAACAAGAAAAGCTTAAATTTGAATTGTTATAGCATGCTGAATGCTTAGCTATACATGAGTAATAGGAAACTTCCTTTTTTAGGATGGAGATTGTGCAACGTCTTTCTCTTGTGGCTAAAATTTGATTCAGCATTTCATTGGAGGTATGTGTGATAGTGAATTCAGTATAGGGAATTTCTTCAATAAGGAGTGGGTAAAATTGATTTGGGGGTCTTACCTAGCTTCACTGCAGGTAGTCTTAAAACTGGAATGCATGTTTCATTTTGTTGTCATTGATGTGGAGTTAACCAAATTAGGTCTGTGGCTTATGTCCTGTGAAGATCTAGAACTTGTTTTAAAAGCCATCAGGGTGGAGGTATTAGCTGGAATAAAGGTAATATTGGGAAAGTAAGTCCAGATCATTCGAAAGCTAATGTAGTGGTCCCTTTGATAGTAGGTCTTTGAAAATTCACACTTAAGATTTTTCAGTGATTTCAGTAAAGTTGTATGATATAAAAAATGGAATTATGCAGTCCTTGGGCAGGTCTTCTGTTTAAGAAACCTTTTCTAACTAGATGAAAAAAACCAAAAAAGTTTACCAGAAGCACACAAGAGTGTTTGAAGAAGTCATACCAGTTTTGCTTGCCTTCTGTCAAACTTGTTTTATAACCTTTGACTGTTACCCTGCTTCAAATTCATATAGTCCGCTACAGCTCAATGCAGAGCTCTGTTAAAATATGTCATTGGCTTCATGGCAACAGTGTAATGTTCCCATAATTTTTGTCCTATGCTGAGAATTGGGCAGATTGGGTTGGACAATCTTAAATTGTCCAACAGTGTCCTTGTGGTAAAACCTTGTCAAAATTTGGGATTAGGAGTTACTCTTTGGGTTAGAAGTTCTTTGGGTGATCTCACTATCAACTGTGAAAGCCACTTCAGTATGTAAGTGTTCATTGCCTGAGACATTGTGTATCACTTTTAAAAAAATACTAAGCATTTATATTTGCAAAATATCTCCCTAATTGTATATATTGTTCTAGGTCATTATTTTCTCATTGTTTAAATTACAGTTCATTTATTTAAAAGAATACTTGTCAAAGGAAAGCTTTAAGTACTGATTTAAGAAAGCAGTGTTAAATAATTGAAATGACTGTGATAAAATTGCCTTAGTTTAAACAGACCAGTTTTATCAGTCTGTTTAATGAATTGTGCTTTTATAGGGAGAGATAAATCTAATGTGAATTCAAGTGGTTGCACTAGAAATACAGCTCTAGGTGGGATCTCTTGGTGGATTTAGATAGCAGAATTTAAAAAAGGCAGTTGTACTGCATTTCCTTTCAGAAACACTTCATGTACAATAAGCAATGCTGATATCTTACAAAGTTGATAATACCTATGTATCATAGGTTGTAATACCTATGTATCTGTAATGCCTGGGTAATTACATATGGATTGCACAAAGCATCTTGGTCATTATTTGGGAAATATTTATGCCTCTGGATGTAGAAATCAACTTGGAGATGCATCCAGTCCTGGAATTGTTAATTTTCATGCACTAGAATAGTGACGCAATCGGTTTCTTTGTAGGCTGAGGAGACTTGGCAGGTTGGCCTTGCTACTAACTAATAATTTAGAAAGACTCTTCTCTTGTTGCAAGAAAAACAGTATATCTGCTTTGGAGCCAGACTGGAGACAACCATTGGTCAGTGGCTGACACAGGAGAATCCTGGAAGATTTTGGATTTTGTTGTTTATGCTTCTATATATTGTTAGAACACAGCTTGCATACAAGAAGATAAAGAGCCATTAAAAATACCTACTAAATCAGTTGTGTGAGAATGAGGGGACATAGTGCGTCATCAGCTCATCTCTTGGCTAATCCACTTAACCTACATAGCAGGATTGGTACCTAATTTGGGGGGGATGAATAAGGGTTTCCTGTAGGACCCAGTCTCATTGCGGTTTAAGGGACATCCTTATATGCCATTCATATTGACTAGTGTGTGTGGTGCCATGAATTTCAGTGGAAGTTCTAGGAAGGTAGTATTCAGTGTATGAGACAGTGACACATTCTGGTCCTAAAATGATGGTGAAATTCTTGTTGTCTAGTAAGTGAAAGAATATGCGCTTGGTGTTGTATAACTAAGGAGATCACTGAGCCAGTAACTAGCACTTTTTATAGCTGGACATATCCACATGAAGTGTTTCTTAAATGCTGTCAAGCTGATTTTGGGAATAGTTTACCCCGTCAGCAATCATTGTGCATGTAAGTGATCTCTCGGGATACAGGGCAATGCTCTGAGTGGGACACATACATGTCCCCTCAACAGCTTTCAGTCATTTATAGTCACTTTAAGGAAAGAAATATGAACTTCCAGTATGAGCAGAATTTGTCAGACAGTATGTGACTAGCTTCCCAGGAAGTTTTACTCCAGCTGCAGCTGAATCCATGCAAATTTTTCTTGTTCTCAACAAGGCCTTCACCACTAGTCGTCTATAACCAGTCTCTACTGTCAACTCTGCAACCTCACTTGCAGCACTGGAAATTATAATGATTACTTAAAAAAAAAAAGTTGAACTGGAGTCTCATTGCTTTTACAAAACACTTTCTAGGGGAAGGAAGTGCCACAAGACACTTGTGTATGATGTCACTTTCCTCTAATCAAACAGGCATGTAGATTTCGAAAATGATGCCTGTCTTCATGCCTTATATTTTTAGTTTATTATCCTTAGGTTAGCCGTTCCTACTCAGCTTGTTTTCTGTAGCATGGTTGTGTCTACTGACTGATATCAGTGTGTTGGCAAAAGCCCCAGTGCACCTGAAGGAAATTTCTTGAGATTTCAGTTTTTTTGTTGTTCTGAAATGGGGGGAGATACTCTTTCTTACAGAAATTGTGAAACAGGGTATTTAATAATTTAAGCTGGCTATTGCCCTCCCTTTTCTTCCTCCCCAAAACAGTCTGTCTCCAAGATCTATGCTTTCCTGTTCTGTGTCTGCTGCTGGCTGAAACTGGTCTTGCAGTTTTTCCTTACAGACTGTCAGCTTGTCCTTCTGTAGTAAAACTGACAAGATTCTTGTTTCACTTAGCGGCTGTCTAGGGAAGTAAGCCTAAGTTTTAAGTTTGTTGAAAACAAGCTGCTTTGAAGAACAACTTGATTCTGATGGATTCAAATAAGGCAGAAAAATCAGGTCTGCATAGCTGCCTTTCATAGTGGTTTTATGATGGAGAGTGAATCAGAAAACAAGAGAAAGTGAAAGTCTGAAAAATGAGGGAGGCATCTGAGGTAGAAGAGGTTAGTTTTTAACTATTCAGACAGTACTTATATTTTTATTAGACAATAGACTTTTCTGTCTTTGTTTTCTAGCCATTTCATCTTTCTACTACAAACTTTTAAACAGTAGAAGGATATATTAAATACCAAGGAAAATTATTTTTAAAAGCTATCTAAAAAATTAATTTAAATGTAGACAGCCATAGTATTACAGCATTAAAACACCCCAGGGTCTTTTTTATTGGTCCATTAATACTTGCCTCGAGTGGTAGAACACACCTGAGGCAAGATTTAATGAACCAATAAAACATGCCCTAGAGTGCCCTAATGCTATATTGCCAACCATTCCTATTACATAAATGCACTGTTTGCATATTTCCTTCATACATTTCAGAAAAATCTTCAATTAAGTGAAGACGCTATGACAATTCTTATCCAGAGTTTCCATCAGCATATTTTGGAGTGATTAAAATGATTATATGAGATATTCTCAATCAACCAATACAATATATTGTGCCTAGAACTTTATGGACTCTTCAGATGGTGAATCCTTTAAGTTTGGTTATGTGTTTAGTCAGTGTGTTGCCTCTCAGTTACTGAGAATTTTCTAGTCTTCCTAAATAATTTAAATGTAATGCTGTTCTATTTCTGTTCTTCTCTTGAAACTTGAAGAGGGGTCGCTTGTTTTTTGCCTAGAATCCCCACCCTAAAGCAGAAATCTGGCAGAAGAACTAGTCGTGAATTCAGTCCCATTACAATGCTCAAAGATGTTACTAATGTGATGTTATCCAAAATCTTTGACATGGTTTAGTCAAAGAATGATTTTAGCCCTTAGAGGTGTAAATCAACTTTAATGGGGCTAAGCTGACTTACATCAGCTGATAGTCCAGCTCTTTGCTTTCCAGCATATTCTGAAGGATCAGAAATGTCATACTTGTATTAAATCAGACAGCTCAGATGGAAGAAAGGATGAAGGATGCTTATTGTATTTTGCAATTGTTAATTTAAAGCCTTTGACTGGAGTTAGCTTTTGCACTAATGATTTAGAATGTTCATAATCATGAGCAAAATTGAGAAACATACTGAAGTTGATCTGTACTTAGTAACAGGAAAAAGAAGCAGAAGATTGCTTTTGAATGTCATTGCATGCAGAATAATAACCCTTCATCAGAGAATGAGCGTGAGCTTTCTACATTATTAGTTTTGCTTTGCAGCATTGTTGTAAGGCAGGATGATATTCTCTTAAAGACGACAAAGATTTATAGATGTAAATTGTAAAAATAGCTTATGACTTCTACATATTTGAGAAACTAACATGAAATAATTTTTGCATTAATGTGATTTTGTGATAGTCAGAGCCAAACTAAATGACCTAAGAGTATGAATTTGGCAGAATCCTTACTTTAAAGCTTAGGAGAGAAGGAGAATCCCATGTTGTTAAACTGATTCATAAGAACCAAAGAAATTGCCACTTGAGCTTTTTCGGAGAGGAAGGCTTGTAGGCCAGGCTTGATCTTTGCAAGAATATTTGACAAGTTGAACATATATGAGGATATGAGCCACACATAGTTGTTAGGGCAAAAGTAACTTTACTTACTTGTAAATCTAGATCCTCAGCTATTGTGAGTTGGCGTAGTTCCATGGAAGCCAATGAAATACCAGCTTATACCAGAGGAGGATCTGGCCCCTAATCGTTCAAGTAACAGGCTCATTAAATGCTTAGGGCCAAATTCTTTCCTGGCATGACTCCATTGAACTTATTGGAATTAAGCCAGCAGAGCATTTGGCCATTATTTAATACAGATAACAATCTAAGGGGAACCAGGTTTCTGTATTTGTTTTTCTTTTGCTATGTAGCATAAGCAAACTGTACATGATTTTTATGAGACATAATATATTAAGTATTGGCTAAAAGAGTCTACACAGAGATCTCGCAGGTAGAGCACCAGACCTTCTTGATGTGCTACCATATTTGGAACAAACAATACTGACTTGATCACAGGTTTAAACCTTTTACTGTCTTCTGGAATGGTAATGCCCGAACTGTCATCTCTTTTCCCTATTTCTTTTTTTCTCATAATTTCACAGTACAATTCTCTCAGAAATTTAAGCAGGGTTAAGCTTATTGTTGAAGTTAAGTCTGTCTGAAAAATTATGTTCTGATCATCCTATGACCAAATAGCTGATGTAAGTTTTCCAAAGTCATTACTGGCATAATTTTTTTCCTTTCAAAAAGCATGGTGGGCACATTTTGTGTAAGAATTTTCACTGCATTATCTAGCAGCTAAAAGGCTCAAATGAGTAAGTATAGCATTGCTATTATCAGAGATTGTTTCCTTGAGCCATTTTCATTTTTTAAAAGCTTGAGGTATTTGTCTAAGTTTTGCCTTTATTTCATTTCTGCAGCCTTGTTGGTGTTAGTTGGGCCTTATTCTTTTGTCATAGCGTGTGGATGACTTTCCTGAGCTTGTTAATGCCTGACATGAATTGTGGCTAAGATTCTACCGTGAACACTCAGCAGTCCATTTTTTTGTTTTTTTGGGGGATTTTGGTGGGTTTTTTTCAGTTGCCTCAGACAATACTGTCTCTCTTTGCCTTTTTTATTATTGTGATGTCCTTTTTCCATGTTGCTCTGAGATGTTAGGTACTGCTCTCAGCAGCAATTAAGTCTAGGCTTTTGGAGGAAAAAAGGCTTTCCTTGCTATATTTTTTGGACCACAAGTATGGAAAGGTGAAGGTATGTGGCTGCACACCCTATTGCTTAATTGATATTTACTACAGAAGCAAATATTTTTTGAAATAAATATTTACTGGTTTAGGGCTTGAGGCCTTGATGGGGTGCTTTGCAGCTGAGTTCAGGCATAGCAGGAATCATATCTCAGTGAAGATGAACTTCCCATATAAAGGTTATAAATCTAGTTCAGTGGTGTTTTTTTGACCCATATGCAGTTTTACAGAAACATGAGTAACACAAACACTAAAATCCAAAGCAGAATCACCAACCCTTTCTACAGCATTCTTATTAAAGTTGGGCCAAGAGAGATCACTGCAAACTGTTTGCAGTTGTGGGTGATGTAACACAGCTCAAGGGCATTCAGTACCTGGCAAGCAGAACTGTCTTTGAATGGACTTAGATGAAGGACCACCAAGAAAACACAGAATGAAAAGCAGTGGAAGGGAAATTCATTGCCAATTAGTACCCAAAACATTCAGATGAACAAGAAGAGCTCCTTAAGCAGACGAAGTGGGGTTGAAGGGTCTGGAAACCAGGTGGTAGGATGAAATGACTCATTTGAAGTTACGCATTAAAACATAATTGAATGTCAAGGAGTCGGTATAACTTCTGGCTTGCATAAGCAGGGCTAATGTTTTTGCATTTCTTCTGTGTTTTGGACTTGACCTAGGGCATGTAAAAGAAGCAGGTACCTTTGCATGTAAGGGGCAGGACACTATTACTGTTCCAAATAATACCTTAACAGCCTTGTTTAATGGAAGCCCCTGCCTGCTCTCTCTGGTCCCCTGTCCGAGTTTGGATTTCTCTAAATCAAAATGTAGCTGAATAATTCATGATAAGTAAATGTGATAGAAGGAGATGAAGCTGTATGACTGTTCTAATAACACCAGCCTGCAGAGTTGTTTGCTTGTAGAAATGAGAGTTCCCCACGTCTCTGAAGTGATACAGTGGAAGCTACAGAGCATAACAGCACCCAGGAATTCTTGTTGGGGCTGATGAGTGGCTTAATGGCACAGTCTGAATCTGTTTGTTTGATTTTTTTAATTTTTTTTTCAAAGAGCGCATCTGCACATGAGCATGTTTTCAGTTGTATTGAGCAGTTGAGTTGCAATCTTGCAGTAACTGTCTATGCATGTGCAGGGATGTGTGTTTACAATGAATCTCTTTACACTTGCTTTTTTTCAGAGAAGAGTTGTGTATGAAGTTTAAATTAATGGCTGTGCTTTAACACTGATATTTTTTTTTTTTTCCCTTCTCCATGCCTGAGTTGATGGTTACTTTTTCCTATGCCTAAGCATAACTTATGGGAAAAATACGTGTGAGATTGTCCAAGTAATTAGCCAGTTTATTCATGCAAATAAATATTTTTTTTATTCAACTTGGAACATCTTTTTGGCAGCATTGCCTTTAATTACAGAAACATTTAAAGGAAGACAAGGATGTAGTGCATACTAAAAATGTTCTGCGCAAATGGTGAGAGGATTTAGGTGAGCAGTAGCTCTGTAATTACCTTGCAGCCAGAAAGACCCTCACATTGTTTGAAGGCTGTTAAAAATAAGGAAAAAAATAATTTTCTTCTCATGGGAAAGGAATTAATTAGCAGTGTGGTGAGGGCCTTGGGATTGGTTCTCATCCAAAGTAGATAAATAAACCAAATACTGCTTCAGACTACTCAACACGAGCAAAAGATACGCTGGGAGAGCTTCTTTGTAGGGTTGAACAGCAAATCTGGCCCATGAATAGGAGGTCTAAGACAATTTTAAACGACTCTTGTGCCTTTCCAGCATGGCTTATTCCAGAGGTTGCTGAGGCTCTTTACCAAATAGAGGCAGCCCTGAAGGCCTGTCAGAGTAACTCCAGCTCCTTGGCTGACCTGCTAACTTAGGCAATTTTGCAAGGTTTGCAATGCTGTGGGTGGAGTGCTGCATGGCTCTTTTTTTTTTTTTAAATCTGTGTTCTCTCAGCTTGAGCTTGCACTGAGGTCTGCAGAAGGCAGCTCAAAAAGCAAGTTTGAGAGACATCTGCACTGAAGGAGACAGTCCTTAGTCACATCATTAGATCTAGAATTTGATTATGTTCCACTGTTTTCAGCTGGCTTCAGAGGTCTAGATCCTAGGATCATAGACCTATACCTAAATGCCAGTATAAATACTTCTCTTTGTAAATGATCTGAGATTTATTAATGGAAGAAACCAGCAGAACCTTTGCCTACTATAGCTTAGCATGGCTTCAGAAGGAAAGAAAACTTACCATCTTTTGCTTTCCCTGCAAATATCTGCTCTCCAGTGTTAACTTTTTAACTATTTGCCTAATTTCAGCTATGTTATTTGACAAAAAGCTAGAGGCGTCAAAGATGATAATTTTGTGCACATTTCTACCCAAGCATCTGGATAGAGAAAAAAAAACCCTTTATTAATGCCCCTGCTGAAAAGAGTTTATGGTGGGAGCATGTTTATTACCAAAAGTGAGAGAATCTGTGCAGAAGGGAGACATTACAAATGCCCTAACTATTAGAAAACCTTCAGCTGGAAGTCACACCTTGTTAGGCACTAGAAAATCCCAGTCATAAAACACAGACTCCTGTGAGACCAGGCTGTCTTGGTTCGTCTGCTCACAGAACTTCGATTTCCGTGCCCCCCCCCGCGGTATACTAGAGCCTTACCTTTAGATCTGCTTGCCTCTGTAATGTAAAGGATGTAAACCAATCTCCTCATTATTTTTCTAGCAAGTTGTTTTAGCTAGTGTTGGAGTTCTCAGAGGACCAGACCACTGATAAAATTTCATATGTAACCAGTGACAGGTGTCCTCCTAAAATTTACAGTGTTTTCCATTTCTTATAATTCACTGCTATTTGATTCTGGTACTGTAATGGTAGCTAATAGACGAAATAGTGCCATTATGTTAAACCTGTGAAAACACAACATAGAAGTGTCAAACATTCTGTCTTTAAGCCTGCAACTGATCTCACAGGTTTATTTTTGGGGAAGTAACTTCTGTATTATAATTTACTAGTAAGTCTCCAACAGTCCCTTTTAGCATTAAGATTACTGAGGCAGGCATTTGAATAAAGCCTTATACTTACTGTAGGTCTTTAGCAAGCAAGTTAAGAATCTGAAAAAATTCTGTTCTACAGAAGGAAGAAGGGAAAGTTGGTGACAAGATTTGGGATTTATAAGACTTACAGAAGTGTTAAAGAAGTTTTAAAGGAAGAACCCAATTTACAAAACTGTTTTTGATTATTTGCTTTTTTCTTCAGTAATGATTGTATTTTCAGAAACTTTTATGCAGACCTGTGCTGCTTTCATTGCTGCCTAATTTGTGCAAATTGGGTTCACTTTGTATTTTGTTTAATGCAAAAGAAACAATCTTGTATGTGTAACAGCAAACAGGAACCCATGGTTTTCAATGTCAGTTCATAGAAGAGCAATGTCTGGAGTTCTTAGAAAGATGAAATACTGCCAACTTACATGAAATATGCTGAGCTACTGATACCATGTTCCTTGTCAGTATTGAGTGTCTATAATGTGTATTTCTTGAGGACTTTTACTAATAGGACCAGAAGATCCTTTTAGTATTCCTGCTGTTTAAATATGCTGAAAAGTATTTTGCATGTGATTAACTTTGCTTATATATGTTTTTCTGCTATCTTCATTTAAATTGCTTATATGTGGAAATTTAAGTATCTGATGTCTATGTCTAGTCAAGTTTTAAGCTTACACTATAGTTGAGAAAATAGCAAGAAAAAGGGAAAATAATATTTTGAGGATAATTTACCTTCTTTTTGTTGAGAAACAATATGGTTGCTTGATAATTTTGCCCAATGGGAAAAAAAAAAGAAGATATTTCTGCATGAATATAAGACAATATATAAAAACTTATGAAAATATTAGGTATGGAGAAGAGATGATAGTTCAATAGGAACATTTGCAGAAGAAGAGATATGTATAAATGCATTATGATGGATTTTAGAAGATTTCTCAACCATTAGGGAAATTTAGTTTTGGAGCAATAGGGACAAGAAGCTTATTTTTTTATAAAATCCACAAACAGAAGTATAGGAGTGAATTAATCTAAGAGGGCTTGATTTTGGTGACAGAGATGCCTGTCATTCATTTGTTCCTAATAGTGTAACATAAGCAATGTTTCCAACAGTGTTTTGATCAAAATAGGTGATTGCAAATATTTTTCCAATGCTTTTTACTGGTTTTAGTCCTGTTATAACAGTTTGCAAGTACTCTGATTCCTGTTAAGGTGCTTAGTGTCTTAAGAGTTTAGGGTGGAATATGCTCAAAATGTCCTAGTTATTTTGATGGGGCCAGGTATTTTTGATATGGTACGTGTTTTTTCTTTCATATACTATTCTCTGAACCTTTAAAAATGAAAATTAGTTTCATTTTCTCACACGAGCATGAACGCATTCCTATCTGACCTGATCCAAAGCGCAATGATGTCAGGACTTCTAGTTAATTTTTGGACTGGGTCAAACAAAAGAAATGGATTTTTCACCATCTTTGCAGGGAAAGATTAAATTCAGTTAAAAGAGCCATCTCTCTTGTATAATCTTGTACTGTACTGTTCTTCTCTTTGTGCATATATATTCCTGCTATTATAAACTAAATGCTTGTTTGAAACAAAAATTCAAGCCCCCTCTTACTAACTTGCACAGTTTATTGTGCCTTCAGGCTATAACTAGTGAGTACACTAGAACTGATACAGAACTATGAATCCAGAAGAATCTGTAACAGTGATATGATTTTGGATGCATCTTTGCATGAAATTATTTGGTATACATTTTCAGAGGCCCAGGAGCCTGTGATTCTCTGCAATTTCAACTTACTGGGTGAAGCTTCAACATATGAAAATAAAAGATATTTACTGTATGGGTGTACATACATAAATATTCAAGTCTGGCTTCATTGAAGGCAGTGGTGGTTTGCTACTGACTGCAGTGGGACCAAGGTTTCATTCATATGCTTATACTATGTGATAGCAAAAAATACACTCAGACAAATCTCTCTAAATGTATAATTAGAGAATGTCTTTTAGTTATTTATTATATTCACCATATTGAAGAACAATTGCAAATCCATATGCCCATGACTATATACTTAATTGTCTTCTGTAACCACAAGTCTGTGGTATGTAGTATAATTACCAGGTATTTGCAGTCTTCTTTGCTCTGTCTAAATGGAAAAGAAGAACTGGTTAAATATTTTTAAATTGTTTCACCCATTGATATTAGCAACATCTTGCATTTTTAAGGCTTTTGTTTTTTCAGGACTTAAATTTTTAACACAATATTGCTCACAGCATTTTCTTTGCTTTGGAGATGACATTAAAAAATGGTTTTTCCTTGTCTCTGATTTCCTAAGATGCACACAGTATCTAATTTCACTGAAAACTAATTTTTTAACCTTAAGTTAAGAAGTGATTGTACGCTGTCTGGGGGGCTTCAGCAATAACACACAGTTACTTTTACCACTGAGATGATTCCAGTCTGAGGAATATAACATTTATTAGTAGCAGGAATTGTGATGAGGTGGGATGGACAAGGCAGTCTTAGGTAACTCTTCTGTGGAAGGTATTTCCACATCTTAAAATGACCAAGCTATGTGCAGCCCAGTTAAAGGCAGAATGCTCCCTTGTGACAAAAATGGGAAGAAGCATCCATCCTTTATATGTTGCAGATAGCTGAGCAGGATCTTTTTTTTGATACTTTGAATGAATGAGATCTAACCACACATTTCTGCACTGCTGGCCTATTGTTCAGGGAGTATTTGCCGTTCTTTGTGCTTTTCACAGTGCGTTCTTGCCAGCGAGGGGATATACGTGTCTTCTGCGAGAACAGTGAAAACAGTTTCAGAATTTCTTTCAAACCCTCTGGAGCCTCTTAGCTTTCACATCGAGAGAAGGTGCTCTCTTCTTGCTTCTTGGGTGAGGGCAGTTTTGAATGCTGGTGTTCTGAGCTCACATGATGTTCACGCACAGGTTACTGAAACTGCATCGTTTCAGAGAAGTCTGCATTGACATTAACAGTGAACTTAGAATCTAGAATGACATATCTGCATTTGCGATACTGCAAATGCCACTGGCAATAAACTGAATAGGATCTCCTGTTGTTTGGGAGGTGAAAGGAAAATAAGAGTAAAAGGGTCCCTTAATAAATGTATTGGTTGGGTTGGAAAATTAATACAGGAGATTTGTGTATATTACATACATTTATAATTCAGATTCCTGGCTCTCCTGTGGGATATGATAACTAAATGACTGAGAATGTCCCCTAGAAAATCCAGTACCTAAAGCTGCCTAGGATTTATCAATTTAGTTCTTCTCTGTTTTGCCAGTTAGCCTCTTGCAGAGCACAGTCCCTAAATGTGGCTCACAGTGCGATCCCAGTTCTCCTTGTTGATTCTTCCCAGGGCTGAATTCCAATCAGAAATTTATAAAATTGCATTCTTTTTTCTGGAATCTACTTTGACATCCTTTCAAGCACAGAGTTCCTGTGAGCCCTTCAGGGTTTAGCCTTTTCCTTTTACTTTCAGTGGTCCCTCTTCTAGCACTCAGGTTATCTCTCTCACTTTCCTCTAAGCAGGGGGAAAATCTTCCATTTTTGTTTTCTCTGTGGTCTTTCTGGACAGTCTTTTCTGCAGAGGGGGATGGACATCTTTCTCATTTGGTGCAAGGTGCATGTCTTTCCCCAGGAGAGAGTTGTGTGATTCTTACTGCAGGCTTGGTTCTTCTCTCCTCCTGGGGCAAGCGTCACGTAGAGCCAGGGCAGGCTGCTCCATGCTGTGGCTGAGCCAGGAGCTGAGGCTGATGGCAAGGCAAGCACAGCAGTGCCCTCACTGTTCAGTGATGCAGTCCCATGGTGTTTGAGCCAGTAGTGCAGAGGAGGACTCCTGATGGTAACTGGGATCATCTAACAGTGCAGTGATTGTCGGGCATGTCCTACTGATGAGCTAGGGCTGAGGCCAAGCTGGGAAATCAAGTCAGCAGGTTGGGCAGCAAGGTGCAAGGCTGGGCACAGGCATACCTGCCACGTAGCTCAGGTGAGGACTGAGGGCAGAGCCCTGAGCTTGAATGCAGCTCTCAAGCCTCAGGGAGGGAAACCCCAATGAGGCTTCTCACAGCTCTGACCCAGGGTTGCAAGGCTACAACATATCAGAGCAGCCCTTGAGCACAGGCAGCCAAAGCCCTTGGGAGTGGGCTGTCAGTGCTCTCCAGACCCTGACAGGCAGGGGTCCAAATGGGATTTGTTACTCAGTGCCCTGCTTTGCTTCAGGGAGGAGACCATTCAGCCCCTTGTTAAGATCAGTTCTGCTGAAGTGTCGGGTCTGCTAATTTGCAGCCAGCACTTAGCTTTACATACTCAATGCAAAGCTTTACTCTAAAATTAACCTGACATATCAATGATTCGCTGTTCTTGCTTCATTGCTGAAGTTTGCAGTACCCACTCCTCAGTTTCTGACATAGTTGTGTGGCCTTTAAAATAAAACAGAGATTCAGAGAAAGTTAAGTTTTGTATCAAATAATCAGAAAGTCTTGCCAGAGCTTTAGGAGTGAATGCTGTCTCATTTGCTTGTCTCTGTCACAGTCCTGGAGAGCTAAGATATTTGTATATACCCGAATAGATTGCCAGAATCAATCCACTTTCTGGAGATGAACGTGGACATGTCCTCTTTTCCACTGTAATGTGAATACTCAAATCTTTCCACATAAGAAACTCATATATTTGAGTTTCACAGCACTCCCTAATAAGGTTTTATAGCCATTAGTGTCAGTGCCATATATCACTGAGGCATTGAAAAAGTGGAGTTTCTTTCCCAAACCACCTTTCTAAGCATCCAAGATGAAGTGATTTTATAGCTTACACTTCCACAGATCTCTCAAATCCCACAGCACAACTTGTTTCACCTGAGCCTCAAAGATTTTTGTAAATGATTTCCCAGAAGCTCTTGAGGGGGTCTTTTCTCTCTTTCTTTATTTAAATTTAAGCTTAAAATATGATTAGATTCTGTTCAACTCAAAATTGTTCCAGAATACATTGCAAGCAATGTGTGTACAAAAGGTAATCTACACTATCTAATAAATAAAATTGTGTAACGGTTTGAAATTTCAAATGTGACCATTTGCTTTAATATTGCGAAGTGTTTGTTAAACCTTTAAGCTTGTGACATTTTTCCACACTGACAGCTAAATAATGAATTAATGGCTTTAAAGTCCATGGCAGCCTGAGGGTTTCAAAATACATGTTTAGTCAAAATAATTGGTGCTTTAATCATTCTTTATGAACCAAAATTGTTCCTTAGTTATACAGGAGCAGTGCTAACGCAAATATCTATGCTGTGAATGTTCTTTTGTATTTCTAAAATTATCTGCTAAGTTGGAAAATGGTGTCTGGATGCATTTTTTTCTTTAGAGTTAAAGAGGTTATGTTTTACTCTCACAATGACCACGTACATGCCTACTGACTGTGCCGTCCCTTCACTGACAGTGAGTAGCTTATTGTAGTTTTAGTACATGTGTACATAGACCACCAAGTTTTAAGAGCACATTGGAGGGTATGCAGGGGGGACCTCAGTCCCTGCACTGTCCGATACAGTGTGTAGGACCCATGCATAACTAAATAAATTAGGGGATCTGTTCCCAGCAAAGCTGTCTCTCAACCCAACTATGACACAGTTAAGAGCTGCATCCATAACATCTTCTGTTAACAGTGGGAATAAGAATCTTAGGTTAAACAAGGGAGGAAACTGTGGTCCTAATTTTATTGTTGGTATCCTGTGAGTAGAATACTGTCCTGCACAATATTTTGCTGAGGTGCTTGTATTGACCTCAGCAATGCATCTGTGCCATATGCATGGCAGTTAAGATCTATCAAAACTTTCTACAGGCTATCAGGGGTCTAAGGAGCCTTCTGTGCCTGGTACAATTGTAATGTAGATAGGACCTACTTTATAGCATGAAGGTGATTTCTGGCTCAGGGAAGCTTGTAAAACCACAGATTACTATAAGGTGTAAAGGTATACTGGAAGAAGTGTTAATCTAGGTTTGCCATTTTGTGTATCTCTTTAACTAAACAGCCACTAGTGACCTGTGTTGGACTAGGAATGGGCTCAGATGAACTGTTGCTGTGACCTAGTCCCTGTGTTACATGACTAACTTCCAGGAAACACTGCTCATCACATAGCTAAAATGATTTTTTTTTTGGAAATTTTGTGGTGCTTTTTGGGTAGAGTTTAATAACAGTAGTGTGGGCAGATTGCAAATGGGAATTAATTCCATGCCTCAGTATCTATTTCGAATAAACTTAGAGTATGCTCTTTGAGAATTCCTGCCACATGGTATGGTTTTGAAGGCAAGGTAACGTCTTTTAGAAAGACCTTTCTGAGTATCAGAGAAGATACTTCTGGCAGCAGTTATTCAGCTTTTGTCTACAACCAGTGGATCCCCACAACATCTTGTCTTCCACTGTCACAGCTCTATGTGAGTTTGAAATAGCCTTTCTCCAACAGCCATATTGGGCTTTATCTCTGAACTCCCTGTGGGGTTGTGTAGTAGCCTAAGCACAAAACACTTCGCTACAGGAATGAGGGGCTGTCCTCTCCTCTCTTCCTCCCAGTGCTTGTTAGGATTGACTTGATATGCTGTAGTTGGAGTGTAATTCTTTAAGACAAGTCTCCAAGCTGGAAAAAACAAAAGCGATAGTGTGAATGACTGCAAAATGCAATTATTTTTCTCTGACTATTAATGCAGGAGGAAAATGGCTAATCTGTAGCAAATTTCTTCCTATTTGGATAGCATGACTGTATCCGATTAAAATGGAACACTCTGCAGAAGTTTTACTTCCTGACTTCCAGCTCAGGATACAGTGTGTGCTGGTAGATCAGGTTGTTTCCTCTCCGCATGTTAAAGAGGAAGCATGGCAATGATGTTGGGGGTAAATAAGTCAGTGTGGGTTCTGAGGGGTAAAGTGTCTTGGAAGGGGAGAAAAATATCCTAGCAAGATTCAGCTGGCTCTTGTAAATGTTAGATATTTTTGACTGACTGCCAAAATGTTTCTGCATTTCTTTGAAGCTTTTCTTCAGCTTAATAGTGTGTGGTAATTGAAGTGTAGAATTTCATCTGTAGTTATTTTTTGCCCTGATACATCCTTGCTTAGGCAAACCTTATTTTCCTCCTTGTTTGACACACACACCACAGCACACACACCCCATTCCCCCCCGCTTCTTTTTTTTTCCCTTGTGTTTTGGGGGGGACGGGGTGTGTGGTGGTGTTTGGGTTTTTTGCCCCTTCCCTCCTCCCATTGAGTGATAGACAACGAAGGTAGAAAGGGATAAACATCTGCTAGAAACTACTTTTACTTTAGGACGTTAGGACAGATCATTGCTACTGATTATCTATCTCCCTGAATGATTATTTGTTTATTTGGCTGCACAAGAGAGCTTCATGATTCATTACGCTGTTCAGAATTGGGAATTAAAAGTAGAGCATGTGGCAATCCAGACCTTGTACCTAGGTTTGCGTTTGCTTGTGCTGATGTGACTATTTTAGCTAAGGCAGGGATTATATGAAGGGGTACCAGCCTTGCTAAGGGTATACTCAAAGTCCTTTGCACTGTTATAACTGTACCACACTAAAGGCTTGTCACAGCTTCAAAATGGTACAATAAAGATTTGTTGACATATATGTTATATATTAGCATAAATAAATAGCTAATTATATTGGCATAATTAAAACAGTAAGTAATTCTCACTACTGTAGATGTAGCTATTTCAAAATCAGAGTGCTGTTCTAGTGCAGTTACACCAAAAAGTAGATGAGCTACTTTGAATGTAGGTACAGATCATGTATCCATAGCTATATTAAAAGCTTCAGCTGTCTCAGCTATACCAGGTAATGGTGGTGATGCTTCAGTCTTTCCTTCCCTGCTCTTCTGGGCATATGAAAGTGTCTAGCTGGCATAAAGTAAGTTTGGAATAGACAAAAGGCTATGTCTTTGTATGGACATGACTTAAACTGCTGCCGTGAGACACTGGAGGCCAGAAATATAGATTGTTCCAAGTAGGAATTTGGTATGTGTATGGAAAATTGGTCTATTTAAAGCTACCAACTGTGCTAGTCCAGATGGGACATTCTCTGTCGGAAGTCACTATGTATAACCTGTGTCTTTGGCTCTTCCTGTTAGTGGTTACTGTCAGTGTGCTATGCTATATAGGCCTTTTGTGTTACTTAGGAGGGCAGTTGTTAAAGCATTGCCCATCCCTTATTGGAATAAGCTAATGTCTCGTAGTATGTCTGCATCTATAGAAGAAACTGTGGTAGTAACAAAATTTTTGACATACAGGCCTGAGAGATTGAATAAGTGTTAGGTCTTAATTTGTTGCAACAGCAGCAAGTAAATGCTTATATCAGGGTGTGCAGATGGCTTCGCTAAGTGCAATGTCTGGATTTAGCATTGGAGTAGAACAACATTACAAACAAGGACAGTACCAAAAGAAAAAGACAGGGTGAAAATTGTTTCTTCGAAAAGTAGGAAGTTACTGTGGCCAAATGAAGCAAAGAAAATTAAAAATAGCATTGCAGGATTCCTGCCAAAAGAAAGAAGAATCCAGCACTGGCTTTGTGCTTGCCAGTCTTCATTCTCTTAAAACAATTTAAAATGAATTTTCCTGTAAAAAAAAAAATTTAAAAGTTCTTCTCTAGAGACCTTTAAGCAGTTACCTCCACATTTGAAATATTATGCTTAAAGTATCTGGTAGTTGATAGGAAAGAGAGTTGCTGGACACCTTGAGAAAAGGCCAGTTGGTTTGATGTTTGGCTTATCGAATGGGTATGCGCTATGAGTAGTCCCATTGACTTAAATGGCACCCCTCCTGTTAGTGAAGCTAAATACGTGCTTCAGCCTTAACAGGATGGAGGAAAGGAACATGGGGATAAGCATTTGCAATTCTTGGCTACTATTCTTAAACCAGAAAAGAACTTATTTTAATGGCAATATTGAGTGTTAACACTATTTCTTTCCACTTGTCTACAGTAAGTGGAAGTGAAGCATGTTATAGTTTGAAAGGACATAATTATAATTTTAAAATACCCACAATAGAGTTTGCAGGTTTTCCTTGTCCCTGATTTTGCTCTTCAAACTAAAGGCTTTTTTCTTTTTTCTTTTCTTTCTTTTCACTAAGAAGAATTGAATCTGGTAGCAGTTAATGAGAGTTTTAACTATGCATACTAGGAAAGGATTTTAGAATTTGACTATGCATGCCTAGGACAGTTAATTTAAAAGCATATGCATGTAGACAAGTGAATGACACTTCTTGAAGGACGGGATATATCAGCACTTCTGGAAACTTGTGTAACAAATACTTCATTTCTATTACTGGGAGCTAATTAATACAAAACTTTCTTTGTATGTACATCTGAAGTCCTATTTTTAGCTTGCAAAAGGGTATCTCAAATAGTAATAATTGCTATATTATTTTTCATTTTCTACAGTCTCTTTCATCTGTGGGGATTTTTTTATTCATTGTTTATGGGGAAAGCATGTTGATTGAATGTAAGATTTAAAAAAAAAGCTTTGGCAAATGCACTATTTGTCTGTTTTCTTCACCAGAGAAAGAGCATTGAGTAAATTGTGAAGTTACAGGTGATATTTATCTACAAGGTGGGATTCAGTCCTTAAGAAGTATCCCTGCAATTGGCTGGGATATCTTTCAGATGTAATGTAAGAGTCCTTGTTTCATTATCTCTGTGGCTAGAGATATCCATGTTATCCCAACTACTAGCTGCTTGTCAGGGTAATTTCATTTGGTCTACCTGATTTGTTCTATATTACTGGTGGATTTTTTTTTAATGCTTGTAACTAGGTTTGTGTTTTGCAGGTGTATCTGCATTTTACAGTTACCTCACATTTTCAACTTTATATGAGTTTTTGTCATGTTAGGGGAGACAGTCACAAGAGAAAGAATGAAAGTAAAGTGATCATATCAAAGCACAGTCACGTGTGCTTTGTATCACCAAACAGACTCTTTCAGGAAAAAAAAAAGTGGTAGTACAGAGTAAGAAAATTGTGACAATACCTTAATAATTATGCTATATTTGTCATCTAGAAAGTCTCCCTGTATCTTTTTTTTCTTCTTTCTTTCTCTAGTGTGAAGAAGTATTTTCATTCTGTTCTTCCCTTGAGAAGAGACAAGGGAATGCCAGGTGTCTTTCACTGGCGGAGTCTAAACTATCAAGCCTTGGAAATGTATGTCACCTTCCAGGTGCCTTTCCAGATATACATTGAGTCTTCATTCGTTCTCCAGTGTTGGCTCAGATGTCTCATCTTTCCCTCTTAGAATTTAACAAAACACGTGTTCTTACACCAGAACTCCTAGAAAAATGTAAGTTTTGAAGCTTTTCACCCCTGAATGTGTCATGACCTGAAGCTGTAATAAGCTGCTAGAAGCTGTTATTGTTTTATAACTAGGTGTGCCAGTTATTTTTTGAATAAATATTCATGAAAATCTGAACTAGGGAAAAACTAGTGAACTTGCTCCATTTCTTGAGAAGGTGGTGCTGCAGTTTACTGTGTTAAATGCAAAACATACAATTAGATGTTTTAACTTCTAGCATAGTTAACAGTCTTTCAATATTTTAACTACTGAATTAGAACAATATTTTTATTCGTTACTCAAGATTGTGGGTGAGATTTTCTCCTGATACCATGAATATATTTTCTTTCTTTCTTTGCTGTTTGGCTATTAACTGTCTCTTCAGTAACTCAATTTCTGTTCCCAGTGCTTTACAGAGAGATGAAATTGGATTGGTGTGTTTAACTATGCAAGATTCATTACAAGTCTATGAAAAAGAGTATGAAATTGGTGAAGTTCTCCAGTATGATATGAATTTTTTTAGTAACGTCAAACACATGAATAGCATAATAAGGGTGATTTGTCTGGCCTTGAAAGAATCTTATGGGAAAGGCAATCCTCATCCATTGTAAAGTGAGTGCAGAGGTTTCTCTCTTCCCGCAGCATGTCTGAAGAATTGGGATTGTTAGAGCTTGGATTTGGGTCTTGGACAAACCAGAAATATCTTAAGCCTTAAGTACTCATTTAGGCATAGTATATCTTGCCATCTGAGATGCAGATCTAGGAGCAGGAAGATGCAAAAAATAACTTTTTGCTTTATTTACTTTTCCTCATCCTATTCTGCTATGTGAGCTCTATATGCACTTACATATGCACACAAAAATCTGGCTATCTGTATAGCCCATAATGCATGTAAATGGCGGTTGAATGTGAAATTTTAAAGAAATTTCAGTTGCCAAGTTGTAACCAACTGTGGATGGCCTGAACCACATAAGAAGATTTTATACCCTGAATCAACAAATTGCGCTCTTCAGTTTTCTGGATCCTTTGTGTGTTTATATATAGGTAAACAATTTCATTATTGTTGCTTCTAGTGTTGTATTTGATACTTAATTTCATTTTTCTTTTTTCCAAATTACCTTCAGTATTGATGAAAACATTAACAAGTTGCCAGTAAGACCCTGGAAAATATTTACATCTTGATTTGTTTGGGGTTTTTTTTTGACCTGATTGCATAACCTTCCAAGCATAGTCTCCACATTTTCCTCCACAGAAATTGTATGTATATGTGTGGTTGTGTGTTTCGTTCTTTAATTGGAATCTGTTTCTAAAGCAGTCTATACATTACGGCTGCTGAAGCCCTAAAAAAAAAATATTGTGTGTTGTAATATGTGAGATAAATCTGAGACTCGGCAAAACTGAGCCTGCCATTTTTTATCCTGGAAATATGCTAAAGCTGGATTTCACTTTGATAGTAGGCATAAGAAATACATGAATATTACAACTTGTCATTGAATGCACATAAAACTCATAAAAATGCTGTCTGTTTTGATTGTGTCTTCAGCTTCAGTATTGGGAGTCTACTTAAACATAAAACTCACAGTGGAACCTAACTGAAAAGGTGACATGTATGGAATGAAATGAGAGAAAATATTTATACTGAAATCTCTTAAGTGTCACCAATGTGTTTTCCCCAACAAAAAAAAGTGTATTGTACCTTTTGAGGACCGTACTGTGAGTGTTCTAATAGAATCTGGCTCCTTTGTCATAATCTCTTTATCCAATAACTGCTGTGTAGCATTTTCTTCCCTCATCATTCACTGTGTGTTAATTCACGTTTTGATTTCTCTGTCCTTGACCCCAAACTGTCAGGCCAGGATGATACTATCATCTACAGCAGATTGTGAACTATTAATTCTCTCTTCCTTTATGTACAGTAGTGTGCCATATGCAGATGGAGCTTCTCCCTGGAAGCTTGTGCTTTCCAGCATTTGAGGGTCCTCGAGTCTGGCACAGATGTTCTGTTTTGAGACAGGATTTCAGGTGAACGGAGTGGGTTTGTCTGCAGTGCAAGCTCAGCATCAGGAACATAAGGCATCCCCATGCTGCATCTCACCGATGATATGTCTGGCCCAGTATCTCCCTTTCAACAGTGACTGCTACCACACATTCCAGAGGAAAATGCAAGAAACTTCAAATTGGAAATGATCTGTCCATGCAGGAATTTTCTTTTTAGTCACCATAATTTGCCAGGCTATTTATTTGCAGAATCACACATCTTTTCTAGGTGGCATGGCAGGTATTCACCTTTGTGAAATGTTTCTTATTAGTCTGAGTGAGTTTTCGCTGTCTGTCTGAACCCTTGTTATGTTTTTTTTTTTTTGGAAAAAATTCCAGCCAGTGATAGGTAAGCATGTGCCTAATTAGAGTTTGATAAAGGAATTTGGATGTTAGATAGAGGAAGATCAGGTTGCTTTTGAGGTGGTCTGGTTGTTTGCACCTCAATATCATCTTACAGGTTTTCCCTTGAATATATTAATGAAATGGAATTTCTTGATTAAGTAGAAGAGAAATTTTAAGGTGCCTCCATCTGTGAGCATGTGTATGTTTGTGCAAATATCGGTATATGTGTTCATGTATATCTTTTGTGCCCATGCCTGTGTATATGTACAAAGTAATTTACAGTATGAAGGACTGAAACTCAAATATGTGTGTGGGGGAAAGGAAGGGGTTGAATTTGGAATTTCAATGGAAATCAAGTTCTGATTTATGACTGCAGTGATTATGCTGTAATTCTTCCCTCTCCCTTATAAATTAAAATATTTTCAAAAGAGCAGGTTAAAACATGGTAGCACTTAGCAGGGGTACAAGATGGTGTAAAAGAGCAGACAGGCCAGAAACATATCTTTACATGGGGTCTTGTTTTGGTTTCAGCTGGGATAGAGTTAATTTTCTTTCTAGTAGCTGCTATAGTGTTATGTCTTGGATTCAGTATGAGAGGAATGTTGATAACACACTGATGTTTTCAGTTGTTGCAAAGTAGTGTTTAGACAAAGTCAAGGATATTTCAGCCAGCAAGAAGGCTGGAGGGGCACAAGAAGTTGGAGGGGACACAGCCAGGACAGCTGACCCAAACTGGCCAAAGGGGTATTCCATACCATGTGACGTCATGCCCAGTATATAAACTGGGGGGAGTTGGCCTGGGGGGGAACTAACTAACCAGGAACTAACTGGGCATTGCTCAGCGAGTGGTGAGCAATTGCATTGTGCATCTCGTGCTTTGTATATTCCAGTCCTCTTATTATTATTGTCATATTAGTATTGTTATTACTATCATGATTAGTTTCTTCCCTTCTGTTAAACTGTTCTTATGTCAGCCCATGAGTTTCACTTTTTTCCCCCTATTTTTCTCCCCCATCACGCTGGGTGGGGGGAAGTGAGCAAGCGGCTGCATGGTGCTTAGTTGCTGGCTGGGGTTACACCATGACAGGTCTGTACATGCTCCTTGAGCTGCCTTTACTGTGGTATCTACCCACTCACTCAGCAAAGGCTGCATCTGTTTCTGGTCAGTGTTAGAGAGGTCTGAAGGGAGGATTGAACAGGGCACGTAGGAGCGATATGGACATTGGTAGCTAGCTGTCTTTACCATTCAGTGCTTTAACTAGTGTCACCCATGGGGCTAAAGTCAGTGTTGTCTTAATTCCTATGAGGCTGCTTTAACTCACTTGCCAAGTCTGTCTCTCCTGCAGCTGTTCTGACCACACAGTTGCTTCATTAGTAGCTCTGAGTAATATGTACCATCTTACCTTTTGAAAATGGCTTATTCAAATCTCACACCATCATGGCCTCAAGAGGATATACTTCAGCAGTGCTACCTATCATTTGATAACATAAAACCAGAAAACATTATTGTGTAGCCCTGCTGCTTGGAAACATGTGTTATTAATAGTAAATGACAGATAGATGTTGTACAAGAAATGGGTCCTCCTCTTTTTTTTCCAGTTAAAGGGTAGGATAATTAAGTGGACAACAAGGATAACTTAAGTGGTGCCATTAGAGATTGTTGTTGCATTCCAAATAACCCCTTTTCTACTAATCTGCTAGAAGAGAAACTATCCACCTCAAAATCCAGTTACTGATGGCACTGTTTCTTATGAGATGGAAAACCACCCGGATTCACCATCATTTTCAGGTAGCTGTTTTCCTTCCCCTGATCTCAGCTATCTTGTTGTTCAAGTCATAAAATGAAATGGTTATATTCACACCTGTGTATATCAGTGGTAGATGTCTCTGTATAACACATATTCTAGTTACTGATAGATGGTGGTGGAAACTGTTCTCAGAGTTCAGTTTCGTAATATAATTAAGAGACTGCATTTCTTTTCAGCATCATCATTTCATGTACTCCTAGAACCCTTTGTAATCTCCCTGATGATGATACTGATTGAAGAGGTAATAGTAACTCTGACCAGTTCTGATCAACCATTTTTGCTGAAGTATTTTTCTCATTAAACATATGAATACTCAGTTTCCAACTGATTGGAAGTTTGTGTTGCCTGTAACTATTCAGAGTGGCAAATGTTTTGACTGAGATTGCAGATAATGGATTTCCACTACGCTTCTAATATGGTGGCCATGACAAAGATAACACAAGAACATCAGCAGCTTCTGAAAACAAAATTGACCCTATCTGTCATGAGACTGCAGCCTTCCTGCTATTTGAGAAAATCACATTCCCCTTAACCCATCAGATATTCAGTGATATTGATGATCTCTTGAATAACAAAGCATAGCAAGTACAGATTTTTTATAGCTATAGAAAAGAAACCAAACCCTCTTTTATAATATAATATATGTATTCTTTCTTGTGTCCTGTTTATGTAAAAATGGAACCACTTGTGTGGTTGATCAGTATAGCAGAGGAGGACCACATGTCCCATTATTGTTGGAAACTCATCTCATAATAAAAATAAAAGGAGCTGCAAAACTTGATGCTAGCTTTTCACTGGCTACCTTAAAGTTTAAGTATGTGTATAGAAGTAGTTTTGTACAGGGTTTGTGAAATCAGTTATATTATTTCTTAACTTCCATGCTTCAATGATAAAATTCAGCTTTACTAGAAGAAAGTCTTATAATCATTTTCACATTTGCTATGCATTACTCGCCTCTCCCCCTCTTTCCTTTTTTTAAATAAATAGTACTTTGCAACAAATTGATTTTGCTAGATAGTGCATTGATCATGCACCTTGCCTGGGGACAGAATATAGCTTCAAAAACAATAATAACTAAGACAATCATCTAATTTTACTGAAATAAAACTGAAAATGTACACCCAATGAAATAATCTCTGAGACTACTTTAGGTGCATTTGTGCTTGTACTTTATCCTCAGTGACACAGTAATCTACTAAAGTTCTTCTCTCGATTTTTCTCTTTGCAATCTGGAAGAACAGATTCACCAGTGATTGTGCTCATTTATAAAAGCATCCAAAACAAAATTGAACCCCAAGGCTGATAAACTATAAAGATGCTGATCAGATCTGAGCAGAATGGACGGGATGCTTTGGGGCTTGCTCAGCTAAAGACGGCTCTACAAGACTGATGGCTTTATATACACAATTACAAACACCATAGCTTTGTCGAATGAATGGGAAATCATAAAATATGTTGCTTGCCCTTTATTAAGTAAAGAATGGTATTTTGTAAAATACTTGCAAAGATTTACTAAATTTCTGTAATTTAATTCCTGTCACTGTATTTTCTTTTCTTTGTAGAAAACTTAATCAAACAATCATTTGGAAAGAACAATCCAATAGACTAAACCTTCTAGTCCTGAAGAACAAGTGGCTAATTGATTTTGCTTATCAATATACATCAAGTGGGTGCACAGTGTCTGCTTCATATAAAATTCATTCATTTATACTAGCTGTGTCATAATCAATAATGGTTTCAAAATTCATTCATTCTCACTAAAATTCTTCCGTAAAGGAGATGGTGAATTTAAGAGTCCTCTACAAATTAGGTAATTATTGGAAATCATAAGAAGACAAATCCAACAGGACAAAGATTAAAAACTCCTGTGGTTCTTCTAAGCAGTATTTCCTGATCTCATAAGCAAGCTTTGACTTTGTGATGACATGAAACAAAGCTATGATGTGGTGACTCATCTGGGCTCTGTAGTGACTTTTGAAATAAAATCATGTAGGACAGAACAACTTAAAACATTTTAACAATAGTTTTATAAAGCTCATGGATTTCCTAAAAACTGTTCCATTTTCTTTCATTTTGCAAGTGTACTAGTCAATGGATGTCTGAGTCTCTTGAAAGTCACTGACATTTAGGAAGAACCACATGCTACCATGAAGTCACACTGTTTTAATGTTGAAATATACCGTTGGTAGGGTGGGGGCAGAGAAAAAAAAATGAAAAGAGTTATCTATGCAGACTTTAAAAAGGAAGAACATCTCCCTAGCTGACTGAACAGAAATCTAGCTATAGTAAAGTGAGAAGCATTTGTTGGTGAGAGGGCCTACCTGCTAGGTGAAGTCAAAATTTGTTTTCACATTAGGATGAATATTGTGTTACCCTTGAAATTAAGTGCTTTTAATTACTTGTGATTTTAAAATTAAAATCTGTAGTGTATCAGAAGTCAAGTTTCAAAAGTTCTGTTAACTTGCAAAAGGTAATTTAAATGAAGTAGGACCAAACACTAACTTTTTTCTTTTTTGAACTGGCATTCTTGGGATCATATTGGTTCCTTATAATCCCTAGTCTGTTTGTGTCCGTCTTATATTCAGGGTATGACAATTCTACAGTCATAGGTGTGATTATGACAGTCAAGCAAAAAGGCTGAGAAGTAGGCTAAAGCTGCTTGGACATAGCTGCTCCATAATTTTGTGATTGCAGATGCAATTGAAGAGGATCAATCTTCTTACTCCAGGTCTGTGGTTCTCCAAAGGCACAGCGGCTGCAAGGCTGTGACAAGGATTCCTATGTACCATGTAAGTATATAGTGCTGTGGTTAGTAACAATAAGGACCTCACATTATGGGAGAATGTTCATACTTTGGTATGCCTGTGTCAAGTTTAGGCAACAGAGAAAGAAAAGCCCTCAGGTGATTCAGAGCAACCAGGCTGGTCTGAATTATCTTCTGGGGCAGATTATCTTTCTCTATAAAGTATGCAGGGAAATTAGCCTCATAATTTGTGCACTGGAATTAGATTGTATGAATGCTCCCTTCTTTCCCCTCTGTGTCCTGGATAAACTTTTAAACTGTGCTTTTCATCTGGTTGTGACAGTGGTGGGCCTGTTGCTGGTAGTGAAATCCAACTAACAGTGATTTTTTTTAAATTTTTTTTTTGAGAACTTTTGCCTAAGGGGGATAAAAAAGATCTTTTTGGACGGGTTTAGCTTAGACTTTGTGTATTAAATGCTCTCCTCTTTCTTTTCTTCCATGGAACACTACTTTAAATGCACTGTTAATGTGTTCTCATAGGGTAAGAGATTTGAAAAATTTGAGGTTAAGCTAAAAACAGTAGCTACACTATGTACATGAGGAAAAAATGGAGTGGATAAACATTTTTTTCAATGCCAGACATAGTTCTGTCCTTCAGATTGACTTACATCTGTCATGCATAATGACAGCACACCGAGTAAAAGGAATAACAGACTGGCCAACAATACACTTAATGCAAAGAAGCAGATTATTTGACTCTGATCCCCTTCCCCCCCTGCCCTGCTTTTCCAGCTCTGTGATATCATGTGTAAGGATAGTATACTTACTTGCTATGAAAAGCTAAATCTCTCATTAAAGTAAACAGTGGTAACTTTTGTTACTGTCTGCTAGGAAATTCTGTTGATCTAAAATTGAGATACCTTTATATTTAAATACATGAGCTAAAAGAAGCAGCTGGTTGTTGCTGATTTTACTCAAACATTTTTTTTCTGAACCTGATAGGAGCAATCCCTTCCCTTCCCCACCATTTTTTTTTTTTTTAATGAAGAGAACTGGTTTTAAATGGTATGGGCTAGAGTATCTTCATAATGTGTTTGTAATTTTTTTTTTTTAAACTGTTTTAGCTTTAATTCATAATTACAAGCTTATTCCAATCTCTGCATTATGGAACCACATTTTAGACCAACAGCTGTTATCTACTTTCACTTGTAGCCTTGGGGTATGCATATTTTAATATTCATTTACTATGTGCCGATAAACTAAATACTTCCTACTGGAAGTCTATGAAATTAATCACAGTATCTTAGTTGCTGTTCTGTCTTCCATGTAGCTCATATTTTTTAAACTTACTATGTTATATAAATTGCTGTCCTTCTCCTCCCTGAAAAAAAGGGGAAGAGGAAAGGTTATTGCAAAATATACAAACAGGACAAGTTGATTAAATCTGTGATAATTAGAAAATAGAGAGGAATACAGTGTAGTCATTCAAATGACACAACCTTCTCTCCCGCTCCTGTATCTTGCATAAAACTAGTCTAAACCTTGCCACATTGCCTCCAGCAATATTTTAATAGCTGGCTTTGTATTTGAAGGTTGTGGTTTTAACTGTTATTTAAATAGTATTAGGTCCTCATATGCATATAATATAGCCTAAGGGTAGATATTTTCCAGTCTTCCAGGCACAATCACAACTCCAAGCATCTTTGTGTTAAAAGTATAAAACGTGGCAACTTTGGAGATGAAATTCAGTGAATAGGGAGGAAATAAAAGTCATGCAACCCATTAAAGTTTAAGGCTGTTTGTTGTGCAGCAATGGATAAAGAATTGGTGAAAAGCTGTAGAAGGGCATGAAAATAGATTACTTCAAGGATGAGTTTGGTGATAGAAAGTAATAACGTCAAGGCTGGAGATGTTTAGACAGATTTCTCATATGTTTATATTTCTGGAGTGATGTCTTCTTCCCACAAATTATAACTCAAGGGCAGCACTTAGAGACAATAATAAACAATAGGTACCTGCTTCTGCTCATGTTAGAAGCAATGGAGAATTTTGCTACAGAATTTGGTGGGACCAGTGTTATCCAAAATCCCTATGGGACATAACATCTGTATTGAGAATGATTGAGGTCTGGGATGTGCTATTGCCCATCCTGGTACCTGAATATCCCCCAAGAGAAGCACACTTCAGGCTAGATTCAGTAATTAATTCTAGGAGCATGAATAAGACACAGCTATGTGAAATCACAAATTGTGTTCCAGAAAGTCCCTGTTCAGCTGCTGGCTAGGACTGCAGATGTCTGAACTTGTAAGATACTTCCCCACGTTGTTCTGATGTCCCAAGTGCACTAGTAGTCATCTTCTACACTTGCCGAGAACTAGGGACATTTTGATGAGGTCAGTGCATATCCCTTAAATTAAGTCCATTTGGGATGCGGAAACTGGTTATTCCTTCATCTAGGTCCCTGGAAGAGAAACTCCATTAGGCATATTACAAGCAGGCTGGATGCACTGGCGTTTTGCATTAAACAGTGCTTGAGAGAATACCTAGAATTCAGGTCCGCTCACCTTCACTTAGATGCTCTAAACAGTTACTGTCTCTCAGGCAGTGAATCTGGATTTCTACCAGTCCAGTTTTGTAGCCTCAAAAGGAAAGATGAAGAAAATTCCTTAGAACAGAACAAGATGTATTTTGGTGTTGAGAGTGCTCTCTGGAGATGTGGTTTTGAACTCCTTCAAGCTGAGAAGAGTGCATTTGAAAAAAGCTCTTCCATTTCCCAAGGGAACCTGCTGATCACAAGGTTGCTAATCAAAAGGTGAATGCCAGCACTACAGTGTTCCACTTGCTTCACCGAGAGAACAGTGGTAGGATCCCGTCTTCTGCAGGGTACCCAGGTTGGGAGAGCCAGATGGACTGAGATGCCTATTCTTTGAAAAGTAGTGGAAGAAGAATTCAGATACACCCTCATTCTCAGTATATGTTAAGTACTATCCAGTTCCTTACTGAGTGTGGAGGTTCTCTTTAGTTTCATCTGTAGGTACCGTAACATGAATTTATTGTTATTGTTCTGGCCCTTGAAACCTTCTGAGATAGAGGGCTGGCTGCACTTATCTTTCTGTGATCAGGCAAATCAAACTGAATGAAAAATAGTGCTTTATTATGTTGATATTAAAATATCTTGAGGAGGAGCACATCATTATATTTGTAATCAAATTAAGATATAAAATTATATCTAATCTGAAATTTGTATCTCTCTTTAATTGACCTCGTAAAATATGTAATAGCCTACAGACTGCAGTTCACCTTCACAAGCTCAATGATGTCCTTCATACCTCCTATGAAATGCCTAGCACACCTCTGAAGGCTAAAAACCAGTAAAGAAAACTGAATATCAATTGCACCTTTTTTTGGTGGTGAAAGAAAATTGTCCTGAGTCATAAAAACATGAAAAACACAAAATTATGTCCTAAACATAAAAAGCTTGCAATGAAAAAAATGTAAACTACATCCCAACTTGGATCAAACTTTACTCCAGCTTCAGGAAATTGAACAAACAACAGGCCATTGAAGCTTTGTCTTAGCAGAATCCTGAGGCTTTATAAAGCACAAATACAATTTGCAAATGAATTGAAAGTTGTTGTTTTTTCCGTTGCACAAATTGATACAAAGCACTCTTCTTGGCTGAAATATATCAAAACTCTCTTTTTAGCCCATGCGGAGGTAAAAAGTGGAACACCAGTCTTGTGGGATGTTACGTAGAAGTCTGTTTTTGTTTTGAATGTACAAAAGTAGCAAAATACTTGGAAGTGGAAAGGTCCACAGGTTTTGCTTCAGTGCTACACTGCATCTGCCCAAAATGCTATACTGCTGCATGAGAACTGTGATATGGCTGCCATGTTTAGATTTGCTTCTGCCCATCAGTGCTGGTAGGTTTCCCATGATGGCTCATATTGTGTGATCAAAGGACAGGCTACTGTTCAATGGGAAATGTAGTAACACTGAAGAGAATGGGGACTGCAGCTTCTACGCTAGACTGTGGGCTAGGCAGGTGCAGACTGATACCTGACAAAACCAGAATAGAATGCTGTGGTTCAGTTCAGCAAACCAAAATGTTTTCATTCACAATAATGCTAACTTGAAATACAGTGCTTTGTTTTGCTTTCATGATTGAAAGTACCTGTGATAAAATTAAGATGTTTCTACAGCAAATTGCAACCTCTTGAGAAAATCCTCATTGCTAAAAAATGTCTGATGTGTGCAAGGAGCTTTGTTTTGTATAATTGCATGTCTTGCTTCTTGCTGTAATTCTGTGAAGGTTAAAGACTACTGAAGTGAATATTTGCATGATTGTTACATGATTTAAGTTTAAGACAGAAATCAGGTCAATAATGAGGACTTAATTTGCATCGGGCTCTGATGTCATTGTCAGCTGTGTATCATTGCATATTCCTTAAAGTAGGGGCTTGCGTCTATTTTAAGGAATATTGATGTTGTTGCACAGTTGTTTCTGAAGTTCTCTGATTTTAGATCTCTCAACCTTTCCAAGTGAAGTTCCAAACTCTTTTGTAATGAATTTATTATTACCGATACTAAGCTCTTTTCTTAGTCACCTTAGAACTTGCCTGTGGACCACGGGTAAAAGCCATTGAGTTTAATTCTTCCACTTCCATTAGTGGGGAAAAAAAAAACAACAACCAGTGGACTTTTTAGGAGAGACCGTAGTGGAACATAAGAAACACATTAACTGTTTTGTGCTTTTACATGTCTTCCTATTAAAAAAGTTATCACATAGACTATTTGGCCAAAGAAAGCAAGCATAAAATACAAAGCTTCAGGTAACTATATAAGCTTAGCAAAGAAACTTGAAGAGTGATATGAACCAAAACAGATCACTAAAAATACCTACAGTTGCCAAAAAAATTCTCATCAGCTGTATTAAATGTATGTAATTGTGAAATTTTGTTACATTTCATGTGTACTTCCAGACTGTAGGTTCAAGTGCACTGCAGTAGGTGACTATTTTAAGACTGGTATGTGTTTTTAAGATGGGACTGAACAAAGTGGAACATATTACAGCTGTTGCAAAAATGACTGTGAAGAACTGGTAAAGCCTTCATGTGTTAGTGTATAGAGAATGCTTTGTTATGATGGCAGAGCAATGTCCTCATGCTCTAAGTACCTTGACTTATTTCCATTGTGAAATAAATAAATTTTATATTATAAATCATAAACGTGTTTATGTATCCTATACCTGATAATGTCTCAGCTGCCTTATCGTCTTATTCTTCTATCAGTGGTTCATGAATGCTGTTTCAACTCATCAATTTTCCAGTGTTTTCTGTTGTTTTTAACAGTATATCACCCATCTCCACTCTACCAAAGCTCTTTTCACCAAGAATATTAACCATCATTTCTAGTTAAGCCAAAAAGGCTTTTTTTTTCCTCCCCAGCTGGCATTCCTGCTTTTCTGGCTGTCTTTCGGCATCCTACCCTTTAACTCCATGCCAGAGATGCTAGATGATTCTGGAACTCAACGTTAGCTTATTTTAAGATTGATGGTTAAGTGGACTCCTTAATTTATTTAGACAATTGTTTGTGTCATCAAACCTTAACCTTATTGATTGCTTGACAAATGGAATTTGTCATTTGGTTTTCGTGATTTGTCTCAGGAGCTGGGTCATCAAGTTACAGTCTGTTTTTTTATGTCTTGGGTAGAAGAGAGTCAGTTATACAAAACAAGACTATTTTTATCTTTGAAAACTTTCAGAAATACAGTTGTTCATCTCCAGTGTATGAATAATAATAATAAAAAAATGTCTCTTCAGCTGTGAGACCATATCTGGTGGGAATGCCTTCATGAATATTTATTTGGGCAAACCTTTGCTATTCTTAAGCTTTCTGAAAACATTTTTGTGAATGAAATCTTGGTCAGCTGAATTAGTCTAACTGAGAATACGACAATAATAAAAACAAAAGCAATGAAACAAGCCAGAAAGGTTTATTTATGAGATTATTTGCTATTTTGAGGCTTCTAATAGGGTAATTTTAGTCTTCATAATCTGCATATTGTTGACATTCTAGCTGCTGCTTTTTTCTGACTTCCCCCCCTCCTTCCCTTGTTTTATGATGAAAAACAAGGAAGGTAAAGAAAACAAAGGAGGAGGAATAAATTTCCCTCAGTGAAATCTATTACCAATTATATCTTGAGGTCATTATTTCAAGATAATGTGGGGGGACAAGAGGAATGATGTTTTCCAGTTTCACAAAGATGGAGCATCCTTACTATATGTTAACCATATCCAGTTCTCATTCCTGATGAAGGACAAAAGAATTAAGGAGCCTGATCTTTTGTATTTCAAGGATCTGCAGTAAAACTAAGGAAATCCACACCTCCATGTTCCTTCTGCAGAGTGATGGCTTCAGGGAGAATAGAAGAGCAGTAGTCCTTGTCTGGAAGTTCTGAACTCTTGCATTTCTTGAACTTGGCAGGTTCAGATCCTCTTAGCAGTCTTTATTCTCTGGTGCATGTTCTTGTTTATGAGACTTAGCTTGTTTCAACTGAAAAGCATCCCTGCAGAAAAACAGTATGAGTAGCACATCATTGAAAAAATATTATAGATTCTTTTATCTATCTGAAGTGATAGGGTTCTAAATTTCCTGTCTAGATTTCATTAGCACTATAGTGTAAAGATCCAGAACAGTATGTGCAGAAAAATAGTTAATAATTATACTTCTAAGGAATCTCTTGTAGGCAGAGATGGAAAATCAGAGAGAAGAAATGTATACAGAATAACACAAGTGAAATTATCACATCAAGTGAAGTTTAAAAGATCACACAGATGATCTTCATGTTATTATAGAAAATTAAAAAAACCAAAACCAAAAACCCAGAGTAGGTCAATAAGCATTCAGAATTACTTTTGTGGTCACTGTGGGTATGGCCACAACAGATTCTAGCAGCATTCATAGAGAGCATATGCTAAAATAGGAGACAGAAAAAGTAAAATAATTAAAAAGCCCAGTTCTCCTTCCAGAAGGTCAGAATAGGGCCCTAGTTTAGGTGCTGTAAGAATTGTCTAGAGTCTCTATCTAGAAAGAGCCTTCTGAAGGAATCTCCTTTCTTTCAGGTGATAGGAAACATGAGAAGACAAACTTCTAACATAGGTGCTACAATGGTCTTCCCTCTCTCATTGCTGGAACTAATATATACTTCAATAAACCTGACTCAGGAATATACTGGTTTCTTTTTCTGTTTAAATACTTAATTCTGCTCAGTTAGTATAGATCTGTTTTTCTTTTCTGACTAAATGCAGTAAGAGGTAGTAAGCTTATAACCAGAAAACTTTCGTGCATCTAATGTGTTCTTCATGCACACAAGGACTTTTCAATAGCTTAAAATTGCAAATGTGCTTAAGCCTCTTTCTGATTCCAAACTCAACATCAGCTAAGTTTTCACAGCAAGCTGCTTTATTTTTTGTCAATTTCCAGTTTTAGATATTTGTGCTTTCCTAGGTTAGAATATTGTTTCTTTCCACAAAGGCATAAATTTCTATTTGTGACATAGCAATAATTTCCATGGCAACAAATCATAGCATTATGAAGGTGAGCAAAATTCAGCTTCAGAAGGCTGCCAGTGGTGGGGATGAAAACTTGGAAAAAAGCCCTCAATAATAACAGGGCTAATAGAAAATTATAGGCAAAGTAAAAAGCATTTTGTTTAAATGTTCTTTATTTTCATGTTTGTTCAAGGATAAAACTATTTTTAAGAGGGGTGTTCCAGAGCTGACTAAATTGACTTTGCAAGGATTTGGACTAGCTCCTGATGGAAGTCTGATAAAACTAGCTCCTGCATATCTCTGGGAGGTTCTGAATACCTTATTCAGGCAAAATTTCTACTGAATACTCTAGGAGTTTTTCATTAATGCAGATTCTTATATTCTAAGTTGGATATAGTTACGTAAATTTAACCTATAATGTAAGTGTATAACTTACATAAATGTATCAAATGCTTGCTCAAGATTTTCAGGAAGTTTCATCAAGCATATCTTATATCCAGGATTGGTGTTCGTGATCTTGCCTGTGGTGTTTTAAAAAAGTTTTGCAGTAACTGGTTTAAGTGTCATAACAAAGCGTTTCATGGGTACAGTAGGACCTTATGCACATTAGCTCCAATAGAAACAACTATTTTATGGCATTTTAAAGATGATTATATATGCATTATATACTGTAGCACTGTTTCGTTTCTTCCATATTGATTTTTAATTATGCTAACGCTGTATGTTATTTGAGAGAGAGAAGACAAAGTTAAATCCTAATCTTATTAGCACCGATATAAAATGCATCGAGTTCAATGGCATTTCAGTTTGTCCTGTGTCTGGTGTGACTGAGAACAGATGTGGGCCCTCTTGGATTAGTTTTTCATTTTTATGACATAGTAATTTCGTTCTGGATCAGATTTTTCATTCATATGACATGGGTTCAGCACATGTTGAATTGATCAAAGAGTAGAGAAGGCCAAGCCTATCTGATTATATAATTGCTTCATCTTTTGTACTATAGTTGCATAGGGCCAAAACCTGAGATCTCTAGTCATTTTGAGTCAGTCTTTTTTAAAACAAGCCTCAGCTGTCTTCTAGGTTTGTTAATGCAATGGCATTGAAAACAGGCAAATCTGCCTAATAAATAAGGGTGGTTTAAATGGAGAGATGTAAATGTGCTAGTTGAGCTCAGCTGGTAGATTTGTACCCAGGTAATTAAAACCAGAGGCTGACCATGACCAGAAGAAGCAGGTTTCAGCCATTTGGCTCAACATTAAGCTTTTCCAAGGATTTCTGTGTAACCTTAGTCAAGGTATGTTGTTATTTTGTGCCAATTTTCCACATAAATCTCTTCTTTACTTTCCAATCTTTGCTGTAACTTTTTTGTGGGGAAAAAAAAAAAAACCCAAACAAAACCCAAACTGTTCTTTACTCCTGTTAGGAAGTGCTCAATAGAACAGGAACACAGTCTTAGGGAATAGCATGGGATTTGATCTCTGTTCAACTGCAATAGCTTAATAGTAGCATATAGCAAATCAGTGTTTTCAGTGTATGTATGTATGTATGTACTGGTACTTTAGGGGAAAAAGTCCTGTGACTTTGTGGCTTCTATACCTCTATTTCATTAATGGAATGTAAGTACATTGCCTTGACAGATGAGGTTTATATGACCTTTAGATGGTATAAAACAGTTTGTTAAAGTCAAAATAGTCTCCTTGTACTAAAAGCTGAGTGTTTGACTCAGTTGCCAATTTTCTAAGACTTTCTGAAATTGTTCTTGTGGACTAGCTCCTTTCTTGTTGGTTCATAAAATAACTACAGTCACCACAGATGCTATTGTGCATATTACTTGAGAAAATGTCTTTCATTCTTCATTTGTTCTGGAAAAAAGTGACAGCACTAGAGAGCCCTCATCCCTGTTTGTAATAATCACATTGTTTCACTCATTCGTAGCTGGTGACTTTTCTAAATATTTTTGATCAATAGAAAGAAATGTAAAAAATCAGTAGATTGCAGCTTGTAGCTGGAATTGATAGATAGTTTAGGTGGCAGGCTTTGAACTCCCTTGGCAATCAGTAGTTGAAAGAAATTACCTTACTTCCATAGCTAGGATCTTCTGCCAAATTTACCCTGTTCACGTCTAAATCTCTTACATATTTTAAAGGATTAAAGTTAAAGATGAGATTAAAAACTTTCCTCTTGGCTTCAAAAAGAGAACAGAATTCTCTATACAAGCATAACTGACAACCTCCCATGAGAGAGGAAAAAAAGAAAAGCACTAAAGATGTTTCCCCATCTCCTTAACCATTTATTTTCCTTTTTTTTCTTTTTTTCAACTAGATGTCTCACTGAGATGGCTTTTTACAATATGGTGTTGTTAGACCTTATACAAAGGTTATACTTTATGATTTGACATACAGTATTTTTCTTCCTTTGAAGTCTTCTTTGAATCCTTAATTCTTAACAGTGTAGTTAATTCTACATGTTGCGGCAGAATTAATTGTATTGCCATAACATCACTTTCCCCTAATAAATTTTCCACTGTGGGGATTTCAGCACTTCAAAGACGATACAACATACCTTTTGCTAACCAGATGATAAGGTTTCATCTATGCAATGGAGCCAATGATTATTTTTGAACCAACATATAATTATGAAGACACAGTGAGAGAACTTTCAACATGCTCACAAGTGGCAGAACTAAACGCAAGTAGAAATGTCATGTTGGGGTGGAGGTTCAAAGTTAGCATCCAGTCTTCAGCTCTGCAGCTGCTATAATTACACAACTCTGTAAATTGGAATCATTTATCCTCTGCCAACTGCAGTAATTAATTTTCTCTTCAGTCAGTGGAGGGGGGATTGATCTTTCCTTTATGAAAATCTTTCTCACGCAAATACCACTTTGCTCTTCTGTGTTTCCAGTTCTGGAAATTTGTCCTTCTATACAACAGGTATTAAAGAGCGGGGCTGCAGCTTCCTTGCATGTGTGTTCTTGTCTATGTGGCAGTAATGAAAGTGAAGATCTGAAGTGTGGGGTTTTGTCATGGTACTTAATTACTACCTGATTGTGGAATTAGGGTGGCTTGTCTAGTAGCAAACAGTGACTGGTGTTGCTTGCATGCAGACCTTTGGCTGGGTATATTAGTCACTAGAAGACAGATATTTCTTCTGTCTGAAGGCCTCTTGAAAAATCTATGAAAATGATTCTTGATTTGCATCTCACTCATAGTGTGTGTCTCCATTCTCACAATGGCCTTGTTCTCTAAATAAGTGGCACTTGGAAGAAGTCTTAGGGAAAAAAGCCGTACTCTGAGAGTCAGGGACTTTATCCTTAGGGGTCAATTTTCTTTTGGGCTGTAGCCTCCAGCTGCCACAGATTGCCCACCTGAGATGAAAGGTGAAAAGCCAAGGGAAAGATTTTATGCATTCCTGGTATGTAAAGTTGTATTTCATATAGGCTAGTGATCCCTCAGTTCTCTAGGACCTGATTTGATTTTGTTGTTTAGTGTGATTCTGAGTGAAGATATAGTGCAGGAAGGATCAGAGGTGAGGCATAATTCTCCATTGTGTATCAGTATGAGGAGGGGTCATTTAAAAGACTTGTCTGTCTTCCTTTGCCAGTGCCTGGTTGAACCTTTTCTATAATCTTCTGCAAATGATTCAGTGCTTCTGAAAGACTGTTTCCTGGCAAGTAAGAGTAAATAAAACTACAGAAATTAGAACACTTGTAAGAAGTAAAAGAAATATCCCTTTTGCTTTCTCTCCTTCGGCCTATATATATGAGATATGTGTATGTTAGTAGAGCTACTGTATATACAGTAAAAATGATGGCCATTTGAGTAGAAATACAATTTTGTTTACCTTCTGATCATGGAGAAGTAGTGGGGGATTTCTTTCCAAAAAGAAACTCACTATATCCCAGTTAGAGATATTTGATAATTCTTCTTTGCATCAGTTTAACACAGTAAAAACACATCAAACATGATCAAGCTACATTTATCAGCAGAAAACAGCTCAAGTAAAATTATTAAAAATCCTTTGAATTTCAAAGGTAGGAATACAGCATGCCTCTTTGGTGTTTAACTTCATATGGTGATTCAGAATGATCTGCTTCCAGGCCTTGATCTTTGCATATTTATACTTGCTTTATTGGTGTTGGAGGCTTTGTTTACATTTAATAATTATGCAGCTCAGAGTGGTTGTTGAATGCATTTCTGGAAGTTTTGTAAAAATCACTGTTGTTTTGGACAGGCAAAGCCTGCATATTGACAGTAGACATGCATTTGAAATCAATACATTACTTGTATTTGGGAAGCCTGGAGCAAAATCCTCAGGTGGGGTAAATCACCATAACTCCTTTGACTTCCATGAGATAAAGTTGATTTTCACCAGCTGGGAATCTAGACTTTGTTTTGGTTTCCCGTTTGACTAAACTGAGGCAAAAGCAAAGGAAATGTTTTATAGATACATATTTTTCCTGAAAAAGAAATTAAAACAGGGGAAAAAAAAATTTGAGTGGGGATCGTAGTAAATGAGCATCTCTGAGTGGAACAAAGGAATAGAAGAGAGGGGCTAATTGTTTAATTAGTAAATGTCTGCTTGGTTAATGACATATTAATGAGTTTTTAAGACAGTCATATCATTTACCATAAAAGACCCATGTGCGTATCCCTGGATGTACTGTATAATTAAGTAATGTGACCCATAGGAGTTCATCATTTAAAAACCTGTCAGCTGTCTCATGTTTGGTAGCAGATGAGTAAGCTCAGGAGGGGCTCCCCAGGAGGACTTAGTTAGGCATTTAGGTCCAAAATATCTCCCTGTATAAAATCTGTTAATCTGTCAGCAGTGTAGTATCTGTGCATAAAGACAACATGGATTAGGATTTGTCCAGCGGTCCATCTAGTTCTTTTGTTAACTGAAAAGTTGTTTCTGTGAGGTGGTGGATCCCACAGGCTTCTCCCTCTCAGTTCAACTCCATCATCTATTGGAATTGAACAAGTGAGGTGCTTGTTCAAGGTGTTGGCCCTGGTCTGAGACATGAGATTTACCCAGCACTGATGAACTCCATGCTATTCTTTAGATACTTTATCTCTGCCAGTAACAACTTATCCCTGGTCGTAGATGTACTAATGAAGTGTACTGTCTCCTCCTAAAGAATTCTGGCTATGCCAACAATGTATATAAATTTAAAAATTTTCCTCCCTCCTTCTCCCCCATGCTACTTTAGGTCTAGGGGTTTTTTTAATCACAAAATGTGTTCTTCACCCTTTTCATACTTGAATACGGCTTTGTGGAGTGTTGCAGCAAGCTCCTTGATGCTCATATGCCTTTAGCTTTTAAAAAGATTGTGTGCATTAGGAAAGGTGTGGATACTGGAAACTGCTTGCCTTCACCTTCAAAGAGGGGTGCAAATGTCAGGATCACTCATCCTTTCTGTCTCAATGTGTTTGTATCTATATAGAGGGATGTGTAATCTCATACATAAATACATTTCATAGCTGGGATCAAGATTTGAAGGTTATCAAAGTTTGGGGTGAGCGTGTCTAAAGTTTATGCTCTCTCTCAGAGCTGTCTTAAGCCATTGAAAGACCACAGACCAAGTACCTGCATGATATGCAGAGAACTCTAATTGCACACCTAGTTGATCTGAATGTGCAGATCCAATCTGGATCAATTATGCAGCGTGTGCAGTAAATCTGATGCATCTAGTGTTACACTTCTAGGTGCAGGTGATGAAGACCCTCTTAAATCTTGGATTTCAGGACTTGGCCTTTGGGCGTGCATGATATAGTGACAGAGCACTCTCATCATTTCTGCTTCCTTTCCTCAGCAGTTTTTGGAGGGATTACAGGAGCAGGTCTCAAGACTTCCAGACTTTTAACGCAGAGAATCCAAATACAGCATGCAGAGAGTTGGATAGGTCTAAATCTACTGTGCTGTTGTATTAGTTATTTGGAGTCCGGCCCTAAAGAGAATGTGGGCATGCTGAGAAAGGTCTTTGGGTACCATAATATATGCTTAGAAAGTAACAAAAATATCTGTGTGGGGAAAAACATTAAGAAAGATTGAGACCATTTTTCATTTTCTTGTGTTAAATTTTCATGATTCTTTTTTTTCAGTTCATTTTTTCCAACTATTTTGGTTCACAGGACACCTGTGGCAAAATATTGCAAATATAGTCTAAGAAAATATTCGAGTTCTAGAAGTAGGTTTTGGTCGAAAAGCTTTTTTCTAGTTTCCATAACAGTAAATACACTTACATGACAGAAAAGTAACTCCAGGAGTTGTAAAATGAGAAGTGTGGCTTGTCGTGAGTCTGCAGGTAATTGGGAACTGTATGTGTTTTGAGGTTCCCCTTTCTACAGGACGCCTTCTAGTCTCTTCAGGTTTGGTAATGAAATTGAAATAGATAAAAGAGCTAAGCTGTATGGATCAGATGTAAGCAGGCTAAGTAAGGGATTATGCCTTCTTCATAATACAAACCAACAACAACAAAAAAATGGTGCTAGCTTAGTAGGATTGACTGACAAGACAGCAGAAGCAGCTAAATGGATCATTTACCTGAGTCACTGCTGACTCAGGGTCATTCTTATATTCTAGTATTGCCTTCTGGATTGTACTTTTAGAAAAGCCTTGCTTTGTCTTATTTTTTTTATTATTTTTTTTTTTAATCTTTTTCAAGCAGATAAGCAGGCTGTTTGAGAAAGAGTACTATTCAAAGTATGGGTGGGCCCTTCCCCAAAGATGGACATTGAGCACCGCATATAACTCCTGGGTTAAATCTATGCGCAAGGAGAAATAGGAGAGCACTCGGTATAATACCTGTCCCAAGTACGTGGTGTAGAGGCCACAGAAAGAAATCATGTAGACCTTATAAATTTTTAATTTTTTTTTCCAATTTGTTTTTTGGCAATGGTAAGCAAAGTACCATTGCTCCTGATAGATGAAGTTTGAGAGCAAATATTATACACTGACTAAGGGCTTAATTCTGATCTCCCCTCTGCGGGTGTGTATCATTAATGATTCATTGCATATTTTGAATAATAAGCTGTCTGCATAGTGGAGGGCAGAACATAGTCCTAAGAGACTATTGCATGTGTGATGCATTAAGAATTATATTGAGAATGTGTAATTTATTAAAGTAGCTGTCTTGAGTTAAGTCAGTGTTGGGGTGTATGTGTATATATATATTTGAAAATTAGGGGAAATTAAAAAGTGATCTTAGAGAAGGGAAAGAGACTGTAGAAATAGAAATTTAAGGGAAAGCTATTTTTTAAAAGGACATGAATCATGACCTTGAACTCCTGAGTTAATAACATTCCAGCAAAACTGACAAAATGTATTTGTTTGCCTATTCTAGTTGTAGGTCTAGGTGTAATCTCCACCTTGTAAAATGAATGTGAAAATTAAGTGACTTTGGCAACAATCTGCTTTCCTGAAATGATAAGTATAATGAAAAATGAATACTATTTTATTTGCCTATAAAATGTACTCTTTTATAAGAGAGCAAGCAGAACTTTGGAAAGTTGCTACACATATGATCTGTATACAAGCATGTATGTACTCAGTATTCCATATATATATATGTATGTATAATTTGCATACACATCAGACTGTCAAAATGTGTTCGTCCTCTTATTCTCCAGTAGGTATATTTATAGTAAAGTAAAACTAAAACAAAATCTCCCAAACACTCTCTCCTTTGTTTTCCCCTCCCTCTTAAGCTATGTAAGTATAGGTGGCTTCTTAGTTTTGGGTTGAGTTACATGAGTCTGCCCCAGCTGAGGATCTGCCTCATTGTATGTACTGTGTAGCCTGTTAAAAGAGCATGCTAATGCAATGTTATTCTACATTCTATTTTACTTTTAAAGTCTTCCATCATACTATGATTATGCATATTATGATATTATGACTATGATACCTATTATAATTATGCAATACAAAGCTTCAGACTGAAATCCTAGCATGACTGAGGCCAATTCATGCTGTCAGGAAATTAAAAAATTACAGCTCTAACAACAGTATTAATTTCCTATATCCTACACATTCATAAAAATCTATACTTACAAGAAAATGCTATTTTTAAGAAGTATCTCCCATTTTTCAACATTTCCCATAAGAAAATCTTGTCAGCCTACTTTAGGAATGTAGCAGGATTGCCACATCCAGATTAGAAGGTGAAGTTTTTTTCTGCTTTCTTCATGCTGATGACTGAGAATGAAGGAAAACAGAGGTAGAAGTACAAAATACAATGACAGTTGGGCTTTTACCCAAAAATCCCTCCCTCCCATTCTCTAACCTATTTTCAAGCACTAGCAGGAATATGTTTTTTATAAATAAAGCTTAGGCATATGGGAAATTGGCTTTGGTCCAACAGTGCACATGTACCTTGAAGAGTGTGGCTGGCCAGGGGTAGTGGTATTGTAGTTACATTGTACTATTCCAGTAATTGCTTGAAAAATATATGTGAGGAAGTGCTTTGCTTGAATAAGGACATGGAGCCAGGCTTTGGCATTCTTATTGACAGGATGAAACCCTGAAAGAAGTAGTTTGTCTGTAGTAAAGCAGGGATATTTTGTCACTCTATTGATGCACCCCTTTTCTAGTTCAGTTTCTGTATTGGTAATACTGGGGGTAAATAGTAGCCACACACTGGTATGTGTGGATGTATTATATTTACTTCTAGTGTATCTTATTGTCTGTTATATGTACAATATACATGGATAATAATAGAAGAGTAAAAAGGAAATACAATTGTGTATACTGTAGTAGATGCAGTGTTTTCTGTGCTGGGAGGAAGGAAAGGAGGGTTATTTGATCTGTGTTTTAAGAGAAAGTGATACTGTGAAGTTGTCTAACTTTGTAAGCTTTTCCTTTGAGGGAGATATGTGTGCAATCTGCATGCCTGGCTAGCTCTTTGATGATAAATTTGGACTCAGTTTTTAGTCAACTACAAGAAGGTGCCAAAAGCATTGGCATCTGTTTTAGAAAATTGGCAGAGTTTCCTTGGCTGCAAATTTCTTTCTCTGGTCTCATTACTTTACTCCTATCAGCTTTTACCTGCATGAAGAAAGACCAAAAGAACAAGGCAAGAAAACCCTTTAAAACTTAAGTAGCTATTACAACAACAGAGCCTAAACCACTCAGGGTGAAGATTCTATAATTTCCCCTCTTTATACATACTAGGTGCAATCAAACAACTTGAAGCAATAACACAGGGGGAAATATGTTTTACATAACTTGACTTCCAAATAGCGATTATCCCTTCAAGGCTATTTGTTTTCCCAAGAATCCTGCTGATTATAGGCTCTATGTTAAACCTGTTTCAAATGATAACCTAGCTAAACCCTGGCTTCCGTTACATTAACCAAATTATGGGTGCTATGAATGAGGAGGAATTATGGGTTTCTTCTGCATGCAGAAATGTCTTAAACAGACCAGTGCTGTGATACCAGGTGCTAGTTCTACAAGATCACAAAAAGATGAGGTGAAACCTCAGTAGCTTAAGATCAGTAGCAGAAATCTTGTTGACTTCAGTGCAGCCAAGCTGTCACCTCTGGTATTTATAAGTGATTCTGCTAGACTGTGTGTGACCTAAGATCCTAAGAACAACACTGGTTTTGTTTTATGGTGAACAGGTTCATGGTTGTTGTGGTTTTGGTTTTTTCCCCCAAGATTCCATTTGATTGTTTTGAAATATGAGGTAGAGTCACGTTGTGTTCTGAATTACATGACAAAATAAATGGGAGATACTGTTCTTAGTCTATAATTCATCATCTAAGGAGATCTGAAACAATCTAAGCAGATCTGAAGTCATGAGATCCTAGAAAGCTGTCAAAAATCTAGCCTTTGTATTTTGTAATAATGTGTAGTCCCAAGGGAAATCACATTCACATTTCATGCTCATTGCTGCTGTCTTTGGGCTGGCAGTGACTAGATGTTTCTAGGTGAAGAAAGATCTCAGTTTTACTTGCAAACCGTTCATTGTGCTTGTAGGGCTGTCACTGCAAAGCAGCTTGGATTCTTAGCGCAAATATCAACAACCCTTACTGAGCCTAAATCAAAGATGTTCTTTGACTGGCTCTCCTTTTGTTGAGAGCCCAAATCCCTCTTTAACAGTTCCTAAGCCTGTCTTGCATTGAATTTGTGATGTTTGAAGGAAATTGTTTGGAAAGAAACTTACAGTGCTTATTAGTTCCTGGAAGCTGCAAAACTCTCCAGCAGCTCCGTCTTAGGTATGAGGTTTTTTTCCTAGTCACTCTTCATTCTGCCTTCTCCCTCTTGCTGTTCCTACAAAGGAAACCAGTTCCACCCTATTTCCAGCTCACGCTGCCTCTGTAAAATAGATGAATCCACAGATGGATAACGTTAAATCTGTGGCAGAGATAGAGCAAGCTTGGTTTACTAGATTGCCATATATAGAAAACTTTTTTGCTGTGCATGATTCTGACTGTATTTTAACATGAAGAAATAGCCATACTTTTTTAAACTCATAGCAAATGCATGGTGAGAGTGTAAATCTTGCTTCTGTGAGGCATCTAGTTATGATCATTCTTTTCTTTTTTTTTCTTTTTTTTTTTTTTTCTTCTTTCTCCTTATCCCTGGTGTGATAAGATTTTATCAGCTGGCCATTCTCTTGTGTGACAAGTTATAGAAACAACATGGAGGGAGGAACAAAAAAATTACCAATCTGTTAGTATTTGAGACAGCAGAATGGTAAAGAAGTGTTTTAAAAATGTTGTCAGGAAAAAGCTCCAAATGAGAACCTGTTAATTGCTAGATTTAAATATTTAGGCATTGTGTGAGGATCTAAAATGGTCATGGATTTATTTTATAAATTTTGTGGGGTTTTATATGTTTATGTGATCAGAGAAGAGAAATAAATGGCATGTGAATGAACACAACACAAACAACAAATACTACAACCTTCTACTGCAGACATTTCAAGGAATGTTATTTGAAAATTGTTTGTGCAAATTATTTGAGTATTTACAAGGGGCACAATTATATATAAAGAAGAATCATGAATGTTTTGTAAGTATATTGTTAATATAAACAAGGGCTTTGTTTATATTAACATGCTGTGTCAGTACTAAGGTATCTCTGTAGTTTTCACTTTTGATATTGACAATTTATGCCCTTTTATTAAAATAGTTTTGTGTTTCATAATAGGGAATGCTGGAAAAATCAAAAGTTTCGTAAAGAGGCATGTTACTTGTTTTCTTCCTCACACTTTAAAACCCAAAAGGTGTTTCTTGCAATCATTTAAGAATCACTGCTAGATTCACTTCCCACTGCAAATGCTGTAGAACATCCATCTTGTGGTAGTGTCCTAGATATAACTCATTAGAGCAGCTCTGCAGTAAAGAAGAAACCTTAAGGAGTCAAAGAATCATAATTCATGCCTTCTGCAGTACAAATGGCCTTCCAGGTGATTTAAGTACTTGGAACTGTATAGTTCAACTTGGTCAGGGTAATAAGGTAAAACCCACAGTTCTGCACATTTGCTGTCACTAAATTCCTAAGTGGTATTGGATATGCTTAATATTTTGTGACAACTTGTGTATACACCTTTGTTGCACCAAAATATCATTGGCTTCCCCAACAGTTTGGCTTGATAAAGGATTGAATACATCGGTCTCCTATGCCACTTTGCCTGTTAGTAAATCTGATAATGTATTTGTCTCCTTCACGGTGACTTTATGAATGTGTAATTCAAGCGCTTAATCATTTTGAAATACACATGTGGGAAATACTAGTGTCTAAATGTGCTAGTCACTTTAGTGACTTTACCTCTCATCCAGCTTCTATGAGAGGTAGAGCCAAAGGACTAGAATGAGAAGGAAAAGCTGTTTGTGGCCAGATATATGTGTAGTGGTTAAAAGGTCCATTCTACTTTATTGAATTTTATTTCTTGGTTGAAACTTTTTTATGCTTGGATTGTGTAATAATTAGTAATAGCTTGATGCTAGGTAGTTATTGGGACTGTACTCATGAAATGGATAAAATCAAGAAGAGGGTGTTTCCTGTTGTGCATACAGACATCCACTTGTGAATGGAGTGTTGAGATGGATGCCCCTTAGATGGGCATAAGAATCCTTGACTTGCATATTTTTATAAGTATCTAGAATAGTGGAGAGGAAAATATTCTGATACACCAGTTTGTGGGGCATTGCTAGTATGTCAATCTATTTTATATTTTTTTGGTTTCTTACTCTGTTTTCTGCAAATATAATATGTATTTCCATATCCCTTTGAACTATTACTATAAGTTTCTCAATGGGTTGAATGATCTGCAGAGGTGTTCAGAGAGATTTTATACAACCTTTTTAAAGCCACAAAAACATGCACAGCTCTGGATTGTAGAATGAAGTCATAATAGTTTTTAGTTGTTTGGGGTTTTTTGTGTGTGTGTGTGTTTTGGTTTTTGTTTTGTTTTGTTTTTTTAAGGGAAGTATACCTAAGTAGACTGAGTACTGCCTTTCTAGACAGTATTGGCAGGCAGCACCCAAGTATCAACTGCTTAAGAATGTGGTGGGTCTTCATATTTGTTCATTCCAGCTACAATGCAGACTTGAGGAAAGAGGTGGAAACTTTACACTCTTCCCCAGATTCCATAAAGTGACATTTGATGCTAGTGCACAATTCCCTCCCCCCTCTTTTTTTTTTCCTTGATCTCTTTCATCTGTCTGTTTCTTAAGACAGAATTACTAATAAGAGAGTTTTGTGTCAGGAAGGTCAAGGTATTGAACTTTGAGGGGTATCAGTTGCAACTGGATGGCAGCCCAGTAGGAGGATCTCTTAATGGGGTGGAATAAGAAACTTACGTTTTAGTCTACTTAAAGGTAATACTTTAAAATGTGTGCTCCAAGGAATCAGTCTTTGATTTAGAATATTTTGTCTCCTGCTTTTCTGAACATGCAAGCCTTAGATCTTTCTATGATTAAACTATTTTTAGCAGATGAGAATTCCTCTGAATTTGATTACAGTTTCTTTTGCATTTAACCCTACCTCAGCTGAAGAGGGGTACAACCTGGGATTTTTCTTCTAATAGCTTTTTGGTGTGTTTGCTGGATCTGTGTCACTTTCTCCTTTGTTCATCTTTATTTCATACTTATTGATAGCTAGAAATTATTTCTGAAAGTCAGAACCATGGAAATGGTCCTCATTCACTTGGTTAGCCAGGCTGGGTAGCTGTTGAAGCAGGAACTCCTCAGTCACAGCAGAACAAAAAAATGGAACAGTTGGTCTCTTGAAAGGAAAAAAAGCAAGTTTTCTTATGAAAACTTTCTCCATTGTTTTCTTCTCATAGATGTTCATGGTCCATATTTTAGTTGCATCTTTGTTCTATGATTGTATGGACACTCACTGAAAGGAATTGAATTTGTAGAATATCAGGTGTGGATAAAAATTACTCAGAAACAACTAAAAATTATCTGAAGGCTAATATTATCTTATAGAAGTTCATCTGTTGTTGCCCCTAAAAAACACCAAAGCTCCCAAATAAAAAGAAGCTTAGATGAAGTGAAGCTAGTAAATTTTAAAGGAATAAAGTCAATATAAAATGCAACATCTTTAGACAAGGACAGATTTGTATTTTGTATATAACCAAGTAGGTTAATTGAAACTGGCAACCCACCATCACAAGGAAAGATGGACAGCTCAGTAGTGGATGTGTCTTCTGCTCCTCAGCTCTAGACTTTACTGCACAATCACCCTTTTAAGCCTAAAGCACTGGGGGGAGATATCATTGCTGTCTTTCTATGTCAGGAAATAAAAACCAGGAAGAAAAAAAGAGCAACATTGGCATAAGAATAAATGGGTATAAACCAGCCATAAATTCATTAGGATGGAAACTAGAAGGAAGTTTCTGTTCTGTTTGAGAAATGAGGTTCTGGAATGTCTTTCTAATGGGAAGAGTGGGAGTCAAAAGCACCAAAAAACCAAATCCCTTTAACTCCTTTAATGATTGAACATCAAAAATTTATGATAGCATTAATGTAATGCCCATGCCTGGGTTTCAGTTGTCTGGCTTAGCAGCTGGGGTTGGCCTTGGTGTCCTAGAAGATGCTATCCAGTCCAGTGCTCCTACGACTCATTCCAATGAAATCACTGAAAATATTGGCATTCACTGGATCTCCATGTTGTCGGCGAGAGGTAAGCAATGTACAGCATCTAGAAGGTGCTCTATTTAAAATAATTATATAGCTTGAATGATAAAAATAAATGAAAGAAATTTTCCAGTTTCAAGCCTTACAAATCACAGGGTGTTTTTTTGCTTTTCTCTCCAGAACTTAGAATATTATGGGGGGGGAGGGAAGGGGGGAACCCAAACCCTGAAGCTGTGACCTGCATATGTGTGTGAGTGTTAATACAATACTAAGATATCAGACATGAAATGGTGATTATCTTCTTAACATCTATTCATTTAAAGGAATACAAAATGCTGTAATTTGAATGGCAGCTCTTATCCATGAAGCATTATTCTCTCTCTCAAGCTTTGATTAGATACATCATATGCCATTAGATTCCACTACATTACATTTAATTTCTCTTCCACAAAGTAATAATGCCATACATTAAAGTTAAACCTTTAAAAACATTAAAGAGAAGATACTTTAACCTGCATTAAGAGTGTATTTAGCTAGCCATAAAGCTTTTCTCTCCCCTTAAGATAAATACTCAGACACTTAAACAGGCACAATAGTTATACTAAAACAAATAGATTCCTATAATGAACTACATCTTCCTTTTTTTTTTGATTGAATGCCAGGCTTGATACGATTATACTGTAAAGAAAGTCTCTTGCTATAGGAAAACAGAGAAAATTTAAGCACATCCCTGTCACCTGCCAATCCCCAGGAACCCTTCTGCTGCTCTTAAGTCTTTTTCTCTTTGGCCAACTGCCAAAATCTACCTTAATCTCAAATAGTTTACAGACTTAGGGTTTGATCCTAAGTCTGTTGAAGTCAGTGGAGACTGTCGGTGCCTTCAATGGGTTGAACAGGCTGTTGAAACAAGCTGAAAGCTGACATCTCATTTACTTTGGGGATACTGTTATTTATGTAGGTTAAGAGTAATTATAGGTAACATAGCGGGACAAACCCTGCAATACTTAGATAATTCTTGTTTAGGCTCAACTCCTGTTCAAGTCATGGATAAAGATGGAAATATTCTTTGTACTTTAATTAGCAATGATAACCAAAGGCATAGATCTTTAACTTCTCATTAGCTATTGGTATGCTAGGCCAGGTAAGAATCAGATATGGGGGAAATATGTTTTGGTTTTAAATGTTTGTCCCCAAGAAGTGGTGTTCAGAGGATTATAGCATTCATTTCCTTGCCTAATAAGGTTTTATGCCACACCCTTAAGCACATTTCTGAAGTAACTTTAGGAACAGTTCATAACAACAACAACAGCCAATAGCCTAATTTTCCTTTCTTCCCCCCGAGGAAGGTTTTTTATAATATTTATTTTCTTGCTTGCCCAGTTTTCTCTTCTGCCAGTGGGTTAGCACACTGAAGCTGGTGTTGAGCCTGTTGTTGCCCTCACTGCACTTTTGACAGCAGGGAAGGTAAAAGGATGCCCAGTGGTCCTGGGCCAGGATAGACAGGAAGGGCTGTCCTTTATTTCCACTCCTGAAGTAGTGCCCTGTTCCCAAGTCACTCCAGTGCTCCACCCCTTTCGGTCACTGAATGGAAAATTCACAGAATTCTTAAAAAAAAAAAAAAAAAAAGAAAAGAAGAAGAAAAAAAAAAAGGTCTGTAAAGGAAATGTTCTGAAAACCTTTTCTTCCCTTCAAACAAGCTTGTGTTTTGACAATTTTCCTTTCTGCAGAGGTTAAAACAAAACAAACCCCAAAACCCACAACAATTTTGTACTGGAAAACTTCTGATCAGATTCTAATTGAAATCCTAATCTCTCTTAAATCATTCTTTTACCTGCTCTACTCATGACAGTGTCCACCTTAACAGCTTTGGATTGATAGTCCAACTAAACTATGCTATCTGCTGTAGCTTGTCAGCAAGTGAAATCAGGTTTATGTGATTTTGTTATATTTTTTTAGAAGTACATATTTGAACCTGTCCTACCAGCAGCTCTGTACCTTTCCAAAACCCCTCAGAGACTTGTCTACTACCAACTGATTGTATTGCTCCATTTAGAAACATCATCCTTTAATTGTGCAGAAGTATCTGAAATGAGAAGAATTGCTCAATTTGATGCTGATTTTCTGACTGTGGCATACAACAAAGAGTCTTCAACAGTTTCTCATAATTTAAAATATAACCTTTTAGTCTTTCATGTTTATTCATTCTCTGCTGTAGATGGTAACAGCAATACCACTGTTCTTGTCACTAAAATCTATATCAAAGACATAAATTGTGAGGATACAACTAAAGGCAGCTTTCCTGGGGGAATCCTAATTGTCTTTGCTTCTAAAACTGAGATGTAACGATGTTGATATATGGATATGTACAATAAGAAAAAAAATATGAAAAGGCTGATTTTTTTAAACTGTAGCTTTTCATATTCAGTGGCTGTGGTTATAAAATGACATTTTCTGATGCTTATCAGCCAGGGTTATTTACAGCATAGCCAGGCTAAAAAGGGCAAAAAAAGGACAATCATTACTGTCATGAGCACAACTATTTTTCAAATAAGGCCCTCAGAAAAAAGGGTACAGGTTCTTGATGGGTAAAAGTATTTAACATTTTGTGAATTGCTTTGGTATTGTGTGGTATTTTTAGGCAAGTGTTAACTCTTTTATGATTGCCACTGTTGCAGTAATGTCCATAGGAGAAAATGACTTTAACAAAGCTGGTGTCAGTAGCAGCTGGAAAAATGTTACTTAGATAGATAATGCATTGTATCACCTCTGCTGCATCATGACTGCTCACAGTACTGTACAATGTAGTGCTAGGGGTGGTTTGTGACTTGATGACTTCAGTGTGGATGATTGCCATCGCTGTAACTGTGGAAAGATACTCTGACCAAAAAATGGTATCTATCTTCCTCAGCAGGAGTCGTCCCCAAGAATTAGCCACCCTTAATACTTCTGGACATTCCAGATCAAATATGGAGTCTTGATCCTAATTTTTGAGGGCTACAAAATTCCCTGGGAAAAAGCCTCCATAGAACATCGTTCTATATAGTTCCACAGGCAGCTGTACTCTGAAGAGAATTATTGGCTAAAAGTTAAAGCTTACCAAGGTGTTTTAGAAGTTACTCTTAAAGTTCATATGGATTAACCAAACTCTTAACACTGGTGTGATGAAGGAACTCAACATATCTGTATTATTTATTAGTTTACTGTAAGATTTAACCACATTAAGCATGTGTTCAGCGATATGCATTGTTGGTGGCTCTATAGAAATACTTTACCAGTTGTAGAAATGCTGGTCTCTGAATGTACCCACTGCCTTGTATGGATAATATTCCAGTGGAAAAAAGATGTAGGATTTTGGCCAATTGTAGACCTTTTCCTGAGCAACATGAACCAAGCCATAAAAGGTGATATTTATTGTGCTCAGAGTAAGTGTGTTAGACCAATATGGTGTGAAACCTATATATTTATTTTGTTTTAAATTCATGCTTTGGCTTTTTATGTGGAGGAGGTATCAGGAGCAAGTACAGCCAAGATTTACCAGAGTAGACTTGTCAGTATCAGCCAGTTGATGCAGCATTGAATTGGAGTGGTGAATGGAGGAATTGCGTTTTCCCTGTCTTCTAGCATACTAAAGGAATACTATTTGGTGATGTTTGTTCAGCATATGTTCCCGAAGAGGATGTATGTCTTCAGAGAGCTCATTAGGGTACTTTATTACAGTATGTGTAACAAAACTAAAAACTTTAAAGAAAAAAAACCACCACCCAAAACAAACAGAAAAAACTTAAAGAATTATTGATGGTAGTTTATTTCTACAGTGTCCATCAATGTGTGGCTGCTACAGTTTTAGGAAATTTTCCTTTATTGAACAATTAGCAAGATGACTCTTCTTATTTTTCAGAGTGGAAGTATAGTGAGGAAGCTGCCATTATCTAGTCCAACCTTACTCACAGAAGTTTCTATGACACTGGGGTAAAACTTGAGAGTACATGCTGCTCACACAACTGTGCTGGTGGATACCAGAACGAGGAGCATTTTATCCAAAACAGCAAACTCCATGGAACGCTTTTTAGAGTAGGAAGACTTGATTCTGGCAGAGACAAAAATGAAAAAAAAAAAAAAACAAAACAAACCCAAACTACCCTACTCTAATATAAACTCTTTCCTTTGGCTAGTACCATTTTATCTTGAAGAATGACAAAGACAATTGTAAACCGAACCACAAAGTATACAGAGATTACTTCACATATCATTGAGCTATATCCTGTCTCTGGGGCAAAAACTAGCAGTGGTTTAAGAGCATACAGTGAAGCTGTACAGGAATTTCTTTTTGATACAATTCCAACTTCTAGATGTAATTTCCCACTATCAAGCTCAGTGATGATGATGAAGCTATGTTGCTGTTTTTATTTTAAATGTGCCAGAAGGCTCTTTGATAATCCAAAATATTCTGGGGATCTTGACTGTATCTTAAATTGTAGGAACCTCTCTTCAATTTCTGTAGAGTTCAGTGAGGCTAGGTGGATATAGATAAACCATATTGGCCTATGACATCTGTGCCAGTATTGTAGGAGATTACTTTGCCTCTCTGTAGCTGCCCAGATAATTCAAATCAATAAGTGCTTAATTGGTGGTGTTTTCTTTGCAGCAAGATGGTGTTCCTAAGGTAACTAAGTACTGATTCACGTCAGTTGTGAGAGGAAAAAAATTAGCACAAAGTAATATAGCTGTGGTTTTGGTGGGATTATAGAAGTTGAACTGGGGAAGGTTGTGGTGTTTGATGGGTTGTGGGTTAGAATGAGGGGTTAGAGTTCTCCAGGACCAGCCTGCACTTGGTGTACAGTGATATGTGTAGTAAAAGACAAAAAGCTGTAAAAGAGAAAATAAAAAAACCTGTCATGACCTGTAATAAAAAATGAATCCCACAAGAATTTTGGAGTATTCACTTAATACATTCCATGTGTTGTAACTATGGCAAAACTTTTTGAGCCATGAGCTAGCATTCCTAAATAATTCCCCAAATTGGACTAACTGGCAGGGATAATTTTTTTTAAGTCAACATAACTGTATTTATAATGTTTGACAAACTAACTGTAGTTTACTTCAGGCTGTTGTATCTGGTTTCTTATGGTATGTTTCACTAGTTCACTTGATAGCTCTGTTGCGCAGAACTAGCCAAATCTAATTTACATACTGGAGGCTCTGTGGTCAACTGGAATTATGTCTTTGCCTTGTAATTCTGTGAACCTGGATTCACGTGTGATGGGAGTTCAATAGAATAATGTGTTTGGTGGTCTCAATTACCAGCATGTCACCAGAAGAAATTTGTCCGTGTTAGACAAACTACCCAGATTTGATGGAGGCCAGGGCAATTCACATCCTCTGATCCAGAGAAGTCAAGTAGTGGAAGAAAATGGCATGAGTTCAAACCAGATTAGCTCTGCTCTAGGTATCTAATGTTCACAATTCGTACTTGTATAGTAGACACTGCAAGCTTCAGTGACCTTGACAATACTGTGAGGGTAATATTTTCATACAGATGGACAGTTATTAAAATGGTTTAATATGCACATCACATAGATTCTTTCTCCATCTTCTAGATTTACTGAATGTTGATCTCTGCTTTGATTGTGTTTTCTAAGGTATTTACAGAGCAATATCCTGTCCAAGGCCAATGTAGATTTCTCATAGTTCTGCATCAAGACATAATTGTTGTAGAATTAATTTACAGTAGAAATAACTTACTTTCTTTAAGGTCTGTCATTTGGTCTCTTTGGCTGATTTTCTTTAGTTTTCTCAGTGACAATAAAGCTTGTACTCTGTACCAGTGACAATACCTAGTGACCTTTGTACCAGTGACTGTAGAGCCTGTAACCATGTACCCCTACTATCACCCTTCCTCTGAGAGTGTATAGACATGGAATAGAAGAATTATAGAAAAATTCAGATTGGAGGGAATCTTTGGAGGTCATCTAGTGTTGCTTCCTGCTCAAGATTGCTCAGCTTGCCCTGTTCGAAGTTGGATAAGGATGCTCAGGCACTTACACAAGGATCTGGAAATCCCCAAAGGCAGAAAGTTGTCTGCCTCTCTGGGCAACTGTTCCAGTGCTTACCCATGCTTATTGTGAGGAAATTTTTTCTTATGCCCAGTTGGAATTTCCCTTGTTGCTATTTGTAACTCTTGCTTTTTGTCCTTCCATTGTGCTTTCATTGAAGGAGTTTGCTTCTGTCCATCAGAACACTTCTGGAAAGTCACAACTAGTTAGTCTCTGCTCCTTGTCTTTATCTCCTTACTCCTCCTATTCTTGTGTAAACCAGTGCTACAAGGATGCTTAGCAAGTCTTTTAGGTTTAGCCTGAGAGTTTGCTACTGTCAAATTTTCTTCTGGAGGTGAAAAAATAGCAGACTCAAAATTGTCTTGTTTTTTTCACTCTTTTCAGGGGATTTATTTAGATAAAGGATGCAATATTCTGTATCTTGTGCCTGTCCCTCATCAAAATTATTCAAGAGATGAAGGAGTACGCTATACAAGTGCTTTTAGGAAGTCTTCAAAGGCAAGTGAAACTATGAACCAAATCCCATCTGCTGGACAGCTCAAGGTAAGGGAGACAGTTGCACTTTGTTGGGGTGAGAGGGAATGTGGAGCCAATATCTCTTTGGTACCAGTGCAAATCTTATGCTAAATTTTGTGAAAGTCTTCCACTTAATTTCTAAGTAACACAGAGACTGCTTGGATGTTCTTTTATCTATTCGGGGTAAATCTTGATTTGTCATGCAATTAAAATACTTTTGTATGTAAGTGTAATCATAAAAAATTATAGAAAGTTATGTTTTTGCATACTCCTCTGTAAGCTGAAAGAGAATCTTTTCATCTATGTGATTGTTAATATACTCAGACACAGAAGCATATTATGAGATCAACAGCAGATTATCATGTGCAGAGATTCCGTTAAACACCCTGGAAGGAGTGCTCTCTTCTGCCAAAGTGTCATGGTTTAAGACCAAATGACAGTGTAGAGGCTAAGTGGATTTGGATACTAAGACACTTTGATCACAGATGCATGCAATTTTACAATTTACAGAATTTCCCTGGCTTTTTGCGGGAGAGATGCTGTAATCCAGGAGAGAAGCTGGGTGTGTCAGCGTAGAGGCTCTGTACAGAATCTCCCTGTCCTGAGGGAGAGAGGCCATGGCCTGGGGCAAGGTTGGGCAGTTTCGTGTAGTGGTTCCAGCCATGCTATTCGTAGTCCTCCTGCAGCGCTATGGGAACTCCTGGGTTCTCCCCCCTTCGCAGAGGCTGGCAGGATGGTCCTGGTGCAAGGCTGTAGGGTACCCTTCCCAGAGGCATTCTGGGGAGTACTGGGGAGCTCTGGGTTACAGCGGTACTGCTCGGTGTCCTTAGTTAGAGGATTGCATAGAGAATACCTCACTGCTGAGTAGTCTGCATAAACTGTGCTCTCATTTTCTGAGTTACTGTCGCCATTGGTGGCACTCGCAGTCTGCTTGTTCCAGGCGCTTCTGGATGCTTTTGCACTTCTAGTTGATCAACAGGCTGTTTGCATAGTCTGGCTATCTATTTCCTTGAGCACACCAAAACTGTTCAGCTGTTTGGGACAGGTGGGTGGTCATATTTCATCTACTTCTTTTACAGCAAAAAGTAGGTTAAAATGCACAGACTTATGCTAAGAGCCATGCTAGCTGTGCCTAATTCATGCTAGCTACTACATCAAGTTGCTGCGTTCATTAGCTGACATGGTCCATGTGCGGTCTCAGAACTCTGACATGGCTATCCTTTTCTATAGAATGGTGAGTGTACTTGTGCTAGTAATAATTCTCATATTAGTATTTCTACATGCAATAGAGTTGGCAAATGTTTCTGACTTGTGTTGGACAAAACCAATTCCTGTTTTTGATGAAAATGAGTGGACATCACCTGTTCACAAAATGCATATTATCTGGACCAGCTCTCATCTTAAGAATATAATAAGAGGGCAAAGAATGCAAGTAATAACTGAAGTTATAGTTAAAAGGAAGCAAAGCAAAACAAAAAAACCCACAGAAAACACAAAAAACAAACCCCCCAAACCCACAACCAGCAAACACTGTGAAAAACAAACCCACTCCCAGGCCGAACTGGGAACATTGAAAATTACAGAAGAGTCCCCAAACAGAGACTGGAGCCCTGCAGTAGTGGCCTCACTATGGTAAACTAAATCATCTGTACAAGCTGGTTCCAATAAACCATTCAATGTGATAAAGGGGTGCTATTATATTACAAAGCCCAGAAGGCTCTGGTACTTCCACTATCATGAACTGAATAGGTTAAAAGTATTTTAATGCAACTGGCATAGCTTTCTACAGTGAAAACAGAGCTACAGGCAGAAAAAATATCCCTTTATTAATGTATACAGTAGGTCACCAGGACAAATTAGAAGGAAGTAATCTGGTTTGTTCTGATCATTCAATACTGTGAAAACGGTTTAAGAAACTATGTAAAAGCAGCTGGAAAGCAAATAAGTTTTATAAGAAGTCTTGTAATAAAAAGATTCTCTTGAAAAATGAATTGCATGTTGTAGTTGAAGGGGGCCTCTCAAGATGCGGTCCTGTTTTCTACTGGCGGGAAAGTTAGCCCAGAATCAGCCTCTGAAGGGAAGACTCCTTGCCACCTTGCAGTTATTGTTTTATTCTTTCCTTCCTGGCTTCAGTATTAGTAGTGTGACAGAAGACAGAGACAGTTGCCTGCGAACAATAAATCGCATTTTGAAACATCCGTTGTTCTTGGAGTTCTGTATTGCCTCTGTGGTCATCTGACATTCAGTAAAATAGGATAAAGACAAAACAAAGTCTGTGAGCCAAATGCCAGAATCCTTGCTCAAGCTCCATTCCCTGCTTGTTGATGAGAAACGTGCAAGAATGGGCTGCAAGGGAGAGGAAATCACTGTGAATTTCAATTCCTCACAGTTTTCTCTGGAATTCTCTGGTCAGAATGTTTTTAAATCCCAGGAACCTCAGGCTTTAAAATTTGAAATGCATATTTTAGGGGATCTGAAGGCATCAAACAATCAAATATGCATTATGTAGTATTTCATGATAGCTCTGTGGCAGCATAGTTCTACTGAATTTGCCCAATAGTGTTTGTGTATGCTGTACACACAGGGAGACTGCTGGGCTGGGCAAGTTTTGTGGGAGTATGGCTCCAGTGGATGAGGTGACATTGGTACTTTAAATAAGGATCAGCAGGGCATGATTTGTCCCCCAGTCTACACGGGCAAAAATCCCAGTGGGCCAAAACCCTTGAACCCTTTATTGTTTTCTATTGACAGTTATTTGTGCAAACCAGATGGACTGGGAGAAGGAAGGAGTTGCATAGACAGGGTGTCTTAGTCATATCAGGTGACCTGGGGGGACAAGCTCCCCTTACCAGTAAAGCCTTCTGAATTTTTGATGTGTTGGCTGTTGAAGTCACAGGATGCTTGGAAGGAAAGACTGAAGACAACGGAGGGAAACACTCTGCAGAGTCAATACTTTCAGTGCAAAGGGGAGCCCTGAGTTTCTGCAGCTCTGCTGTCGGTGCAGCCTTCCTTGTGTGGTGGTCTAGATTCTCAGCAGGTGTAAACAGGCACAACTCCTCCAAAAGCCCACCCAGCCTTGCCTGGCTACCTTGGTTGAGGATCTAGCCTTTAAACACCACGAGGCTTTGTGGAGTACCTGTGGTTTCCATCAGGTCTTGAGGAGACTAAAATCGGTATAGCTCAGCACATCTCTAGGAAGTTGCTCTGACAGACATAGGCTGCATATTTAGCTCTCTGATTTACAGTATCAGAGCCACAAATAGAGCCCTAAGTGCATCATTGTGTCAGTTATATATGCCTACATTCAGACATCACCAGCCTCCACCACAAATGTCCCAATGCAATCATGGCAATTAGTTATTTCATGATTAACATGAGAAAATATGACATACTGAGAGCTATCTCCCCCACTCCTCCTTCCTGCAAACCCTTGATCCTGCAGTATTTGAGAAAGAAAAACGAATTCAAATATTAAGCAAAACTTCTTGTCACAACAAATATGGAATAAAAAAATGATTTGAAATACTCAGTATCATTTATGATGTAATCTCCTGGCAATAGAAAGCTGGCAATGTGCTACAGTCATGCTTTCAATTACATTACTAAGTAATCACACATTAAAGTCTAATGGCAAATGATTCTTTATTCCCAGGGTGCCCTGTCCAATTGTTTTCTAAATTGGTTTCAGGAATAAGGATGCAAGCATGACTGCAGAAATATTATTTATGGTTTGGAAGTCATCTTTTGTATCCTTTTTTTCCCTGTGTGCTTTCTGGCAGATATTTCAGAATGTAGTTTATTATTTCTAGGTTCATGTTTTAGTTTGACAGTTAAGAAATGCTTAAACCTCATGATAAACTTGGTTGAACTGATAGATAGAGTTGTCAGATTTCCACTGCCACCAAATATGTTGCTTGTCCCGTAGGAAATTAATATTCTCTGAGGAAAGACTTGTGCTGGAATTCAGTATTTTTGCCTTTCTCATGCACTTGCATCTCCCCTTCTCAGTGCCTGCAGCAACTGGTATACAGTAAAAAGAATGTACAGGCTTTGTGTCTTGACAATACTAGAGTCTTCAAATATGACAAAATGTAGGACTTATGGTCCTTCTCTTTATAAAACAAAAAAAGAATATAAAGAAATTAAATGAACTCCCTGAAGAACAGAGAACCTTGAAGTGCAAGATAATTCCTGAAGCTTTAGGAAGGTAAGAATTCAAATTGTGGGGGAAATTCATGATAAATGTTTGAAGGTTGCCTTTATATTGCACTTCACGTGTTGGAAAAGTACATTTATACAGCTGGCAATCTCCTTTTTCCAGTATCGTTGTGTTTAAACACCTTGGATGTCTTTCATCTCATGTTAGTGTTTAATGAACAGGGTTTATACATTCAACTGCATTTTTGCATAGTACAGAAAAATAAAACACTTCATAAAGTCTAACTAATCAAACCATCACACATTAAGTTCATCAAAAGGATACTGTACCTCTGGTGGTTACTTGAATACTACTTGGGTGCCACTCAGGTACAAAGAGGGAAGAAATGCAAAGCAGGCTTGTGTGAAGAGTATGTGCTATGAAAAGATCATGAAAAAAAGAGAGAGAGCATAGTTGCATAGGTCTGCCCCAGACCCAGCTGAAGCAGCCAACACCATGAGCAGCAGCTGTCTGTCAATTGGAACATTCTATGCTCTGTTCTTGAGCACAGAGCTTAGGTCCTGAAAAATCTACATACTTTGGATGGCCCAAATCTAAGTCTCTCTGTTTCCCTGTTGACACCACTCCTAATTATGGGAAACTTTTCCATGGTCTGTGGTACTTTTAGAGAAACAAAGCTTTATGCTGCTATTAATATTATTATTAATATTAATGTGTGTGTATATAGAGAGAAAGAAAAATACACTCAGAACTTACTTGAATTACACAGAAAGGTATTTAACAAAGACACAACTATTGTTGGGCCAGAATTTATGGAGCAAACTTACAAGGGCAATGTATGTTTCTGTTGGCTCCTGCCGCTCCCAGGATTTCTTCATCCTGCCCTTCTTGTTACCCCCCTGTGCTGTGTGGTTTGTTGCATGATGCAGAGATATAGTGAAACTGATTTTTTTAGTTTCATTCTTCCCTTGCTTTCACACCAAGTGTGTCATCTGGTGGAATAACACTGCTACCGGATACATAGACCCAGCAGGAGCCCAATGTGAGCACTGCCAAGCTGCCCCAGAGCCCAGTATGAGCCCTGCAAGGTTTGATGAATTCTAAATGTTAATTAAGTCAGATGGCTAGTTTTAGTTAAGACCATAAGTGGGTCTGATCCCTGTGAGATTTTGCTATAGTGAAAACGCAAGTACTAGAAATTACATTACCGTAATGACTTTTACAGGGTCTATATGCTGAGACTGGTAACTGAGCTAGTGAAAGATGCTGCTTGCTGGGTAGGAGGTGTATTGTGAAGACAGCACTAGACCATAGCAAAGATAATGTTTAACATAGAAGTGGAATTCAAATTAGTGGTGTTGTGGTAGATGGATCTGGTTGTTTGATTTGACAGCCTCAATCTCTGCTTTGTACTGCAGCACTTGATGTTGTTGTGGATGTCAATGCAGACCACATCCGAGTTTTATGAAGGAAGACACCACAACTGATTCTGGGAGAAGGGTTTGTCTTGGTGGTGTTTTTCTTAATGATATTACCTGAAGATTAGATCAGGTCATTTTTCAGAAGGGACCTGGCACTGCGCCTTAGCTCTCAAATCTGCAAATAGTATGGGTCATTTGAAAAAACTGTCATGTTTGGGACCCACACCAGGACATCACTGGCCTTACTCCCTGCAGCGCTGTGCAAAGAGATGTCTTGCCTCCATGTTGTGAGCTGTATAGTGTCAACTTTGAATAAGACTCTTACCTAGACCTTTGACCTAAGTCCTGAATTAAACTTGACAGACCTAAGTAGGATTGTGACTCAGCATGAGTAGATATTCTAAAGTAGTCCTGCATTATTTATTTGGTTGGTTTGCTTTCAGTGTAAAATTGTATAGGTACCATGGATTTTTTTCATGTGGTAAAGTGCTCATTTTAAGGGTAATGCTGTAAATACTAAAGTAAACAAGTATATGAATAATTTCTTTAAGTGTTCCTCTCTCCCTATCTCATAAGTGCTCTTGAGAGACTTCAGCATTAAAGTGCCTTGTATTCAACTTTTCTTAGGAAGGAAGTCTAGAGTATCTGCTTTTGCATTTATTGCGTCACTTCTTGACCTGAAACAAGATCAGCTGAGGACAAACCCTAAGCATGAAACAATAAGGTTTATAAAAATGTCAATTGCTGCAACTGTTCTTTAAAGAAGTATTTTTGTTGTGAGATTTTAACTGTGTCTGCCTCTTCTAGTAAAAGAGGGAGCAGAGAAGAGAATGAGGTTGGAAGTGTTCCAAATACTCTAAGCATGATTTGCTGATGTTTGGTTTGTGTTACAAATGTTCAGAAATTAATTGGAAAACTGTCCAAATTCCCTGAGAGTACACAGACATGTTGTCTTTACCAAAGGTTGTTGCTAACAGTAAGAAATGGTTCTGGTATGGAGTGTACGCAGTGTGTGCTAAGTACTTACTGCTATATCGCTTTATTTAAAGGTCTCCAGGCCTTATGATAATCTAGCCTTTTTTGTGCTAGGTGATGTACAAATAAAGTGGGGGACAAGGGAATAAGGAAGGGCCCTTGCTCTGAAATGTGGGCAATCCAAAGAGGAAAAAGTGTATACAGGATGCCTTTATTCCCATTTTATGCTGTAGGATTGGAGACAGAGTAAGGTTTGCCCTGACTGAGCAAGGTGCTTTAAGCACCTGCCTAACAAAAGCATTTAATTCATCTCTTGCGAATATATACGTTAGTATATAATTGAACTAAGGTTTTAGTGGCTCATCTAAAATCACATTTCATGTCTACGACACAGGCAGCAATGAAACCCAAATCTCCTGAATCCTAATCCTATGGTTGAGCAGCAGTGTCAGCCTAACTTTAAATATGAATCCACTACCATTTATTGAAGTTTATAAAGCATCTGTATCTCCCTCCCTCTCTCTCTCCCTCCCTTTCTTGTCTCTCCTCTTCCCTCCCTCTCTTCCTCCCCACCCCTGCTTTCTCTGCTAATTCCTCGTCTCGGTATTTATTGGAAGCATCAAGATTTCATTTTGGATTGCATTCAGAGATGTTAAGACTTTGATTTGGCTTCATTATATATGTTTTTTCTTCTATTGATTTTATGCTATTATGACTTCTAAAATCATGTAAAGAACTATCAATACAACACATTAAGATGGAATATGTTTGAGATTTGAAATTATTTTTGCTGTTATTATGGAATAGATTTTTTTTTTTTCTTTCCAACAAGGAATTTTGAGAGAAAAGTCATAGCAAATGAATGAACTTGTGATTTTGGAACAATATAACTTTATGATGGGTCTTGACCTCAGTAGACTGTGAACTAGCCTCTATATGCATCTTGTATTTTGGATTATAGGGTTCTTCTTGTGATTATTGTGTACTGTACTTGAAGTGAGTGAGATACTCTATGTTCAGTAATTTTGGATTTCAGCTCCATAAAGATTAACATCTATGACATTGAGAAATGGTAAAACCCTCCAGGGATATTTCAGATATAAGAAAGTGCAGTGAGCCTGTCTATATAACTAATCACACCTTGACTTAGAAGCTTATTCTGAAATCAATGCCACCCAACTACACACACAACATCAGGGGAAGTCTTCAGATGAGAATATAAAGTATAAGCAATGCTCAAAATCATAAATGCGTGATCCTTTCTTCAACTGAAAACCCAGTTATGGAATAATAAATTTTTTTGTCTCTTTTAATTTAAGGAACATGACCAAAGATAACTAGAAATTGATTCAGTTTAATTGTTTCTAAGGAATCAAATAACTTATTTCCATGGACTTGCAAGTTAAGCCTGTGGATAGGGGAGCTAGCTGGTGAACACACACTTTCACATGAAGCATAAGCTGTTATTAGACTTGAGGGGTTTGTTGACTCAAAATTCTCATTAACATTTCTAAATTCAGTTCAATGTATCTTCTTTTGTATTCCTATTCTCCAGATTGTAAATTGAAGCATAAAAAAAAAAAAGTTAAGAAAAAAGACAGACTATTTCATTCTAGTTTAGATAGAGGAAATTCTGAAGCCTTGAAAAGAGACTGATGTTTATAGATGTCTACTCCAGTTTTGGAGCTCAGACAGTGAGGATATGCATTCAGACTTCTGAGCTGAACTGAATGTTCTTGAAGTTTACCTTTTACAGCTGCAGACAACAATAAGTTTCTTCATATAATGTGCATAAATATATATATATATACGTACAAACATTCTGATGAAGCCATAACCAAGAATTGTGTACTGGAAATTCAAAGCATGGCAAGGAATAGAAACACATGAAATGGTTCATCAGAGGGGCTAAAAGTGCTTTCCTAGTAGTAGTTAAGTTAAGTATTCCTTAAAATGCCCTTTATAATAAAGCTTTTCATTAAAAAAAGTATTAAAAGCTAAAAAGTGTTTGTGACCATTTTAACTTATTCCTAAATTCAGCAGAATTTGCTACTTTTTCCCAAATGCATTCAAGCTAATGGTTAGTTGTAAACATGTGCTAAAGTTATATGGGCATGAATACATAATTAATTTTTAAGGGCCCTTGCTGAATAGGTTTGCTTTTCTGATGCAGGCTCTGACTGTGGAAAGCCATGATGCATTTTTATTCCACAATGAATATCAAAGTCTCTTAAGTTCACCTGAAACCATTGCCTTTTTTTCATTAATGTGGACTAGCTCTTTCATTTAGGTTCTGATTCTACTGTCTGCTTAGGTATTGCTGTAAATCTGGAGTAACTTGAGTGAGTAACAACATTAGATCATTCATAAAACTATAAAAAAGGATTATGTTGACTTCATCACATATACTGTGTCTTTTCCTTGATGTATGTGAGCTACATTAATTGATTAATTACTGTATGTTTATACCTAGGGATTGAAGTAGTTACCATGCTTTTGTAGTAACCAGTTCCTCTTTTTGATGATTCTCTTTCTCTATGCAATAAAAAAAATTCAAAGTAAAAGCCAATGATTGTATATCCTGTGCATTAAGGTTGCCGTTTGGTGCTCTAATTAAAAAATTCTGCCAATTAGTAACATACTTTCAACCAAAGTTTGTATGGAGACCACTAAAAAGGCATTGTCCTAAAGCCTGAAGGCAGAGATCGTGTTCAGAAACAATCCCTTTTGTCCATGAATGAGTATATTGTTCATTCTTTGGAAAGCTGACAAAGATACTTGTTGCTGACGTTTACATTTCTATCAAGCCGTATGAAAAAATTCAGCATAATTGCATGCCACACAGGCAGACCTCTCAGCATCCTGGAGTCCCAACGTGTGCAATGGCCTGTCTTGGATCACATGAAGGGAGGAAAGGGGTGCAGGTAACTGATCACACAGCACAGACACGCATGATGGTCTGACAAAAGGGAGACCCCTCCCCTTGGATGTACCCAAGTGATATGACAGAGGAGGAGCTGTGCTGGTGCTGGCTGGGAATCTTTGGATGCAGGAGTGTTCTCGAGGGCAAGTCTCTGCTATAAGGCATGGGTGACCTAGCTGCTGTGCGGCACCTCTATGTCTCTTGCACGCAGGACTCTGGGCAGCCAGTGAAGGTGACTGGCAGATGTCCGATCATCAGTGTCTGGTGCATGGTATCTGGGGAGAGGCACGGATGCTGTTCTACCAACATGTAAAATACGGCCGTTGTGGTGAGGCCAAATGAATAAGAGTACTTGAGATGTGATGCTCTGTGTACCTGTTTTTTAAGCCTGGGAGCATCCTTCATTCAAGTGTTTCTTCAAAAGCATGACATTCTGTCCTTTTGCAAAAAAGTAGCCTAGGACCCATTTATACTGTGTCAAGGCCCTTAGTGCACTAGTAGGTCTTAATGGCTCTGACCAACCTCGTCTCAGGTTTCAAGCCATACCTTCTACCCATGGGCTCTGGAGGTCTATTTAAACTCAGCCCTGGATCTTCAGTTTCTGCCTGAGCCATGTTGTAGGTGTGCCTGTTCCTAGCTTAGCTACAGCTGTGCCTGGCCAAGGGCCCCACTGGTCTGGACTGTGACCCATGGACTGACTTCTTGGCTTGAGCTTGGGCCTGCCTTGTCACCATGGACCTTCCCAGTGACTGCTGGGCTGTGTCTAGCCTTGGCTACTGCCACTGGACCTGATTCTGACCTGTGGATTGACTTCCTGGCTTGACCTCGGACTTGTCTCATCACCTCAAACTTGCCTGATCATCTCTTCATTGAACCTGGCCACCAACCCTCGACCTGCCCTGCTTGCCTTGCTTGAGGACAATGGGACATGTCACCTGTCTGGTGAAGCCCTGCCCTGCTGGCTATGTTATCACCTTCAGCTCCCGGCCCTTCATGCCTCAGGGCCAGGAGCTTGCAGCTTCCTGACGCTGTTTGCTTCTGCTCTTCATCAAGTCTCCCTTGTGTGGATGCAATGATCTGGAAAAGCGCTATATAACACCAAGCTGAAGTTTACTTGCCTTCTTGCAATGTTTTTGTCAGGTTGTAGGATTTGAACTGAGAAAAGTAGGAAAAGACATGCTACCAGGGTGGGGAAGAAACAGGCAAATCCTTACTGTGCATTCATACCTCTTCTTGAAGTACAATTGTGTCTTTTATTGAATGCAACATATGCATCTATTACTCATTTCTACCACAGCAAGAGCTTCTGCCATTTTATTTTTATACTAGTCTCTAAATTGGCATGTGGAGGTGCATGAGTCCCTTCAGTGACCTTTGAGAAAGTGGAGGTGCCTCAGCTAAGTGCTCCAAGTTAGACAAGATGAGTCTGGGCTTGAGCACTTCATGTCATCACCCATGACATGTTTGAAACGTCACATGAAACGGACAGGCAGATTTTAAAAATCCATTGTTTTAATCAGTTCTGTCCATACGTTTTTGTGCACAAGACCCCCCAGCTGTATTTAAGACTTGGCTGAAAACCTGGCATAAATGGATTGGCTTACAGTGATTGCTGCTCCCATTTTGTATTTTAAGATAATGTTTGCAACACAGGAAAATCAGGCTACGGATGTCTGAGTTCCTGTGAGTCCTCATGACGGAGGAAACTGGATGTTTAAAGTGTTTCCACTCGACTGAAAAGTCACTGCAAGATGTAGACACACAGAGTTTTTAAACCACTGGTTAAAAGCCTTGCCTAGAGTTGTCCATAGTTGTGAAATAGTGACAAATTGCTATTAATAGCTTTTCATCTGTGCATTGTGTAAAATACTGTAATGCCACTTTGCATAATTGAACTGGAAGGTTATCTAAAATTCATCTTTACACTGTTCTTACTAAACAATATAGATATAAATTTTGTATCCTCACAGTGTTTAGATTGTATAAGGCATGTTTGGAATTTCTCTCTTAAATAATTTTTTTTTTTCTGTTTATGTTGTAACTTATCTGCACATTTCTTTCAAAATAAAGTCTTCCAAAATAGCATATCAAAATCATAGCTTTAGGTGTTCAGTCCATAGTGAAACTCTGTGTTAGATCCTGAAAGCACTGTATAAGAAGTAACCGTACTCATGATAGTGGCTTTTTCATTAGAAGTCTACAGAAGTAGAACAATGTATTGGACATTGGACATTGTACAATTTAACAGAGTTAATTAGTGTACAATGGTTGTTTAATATGTTAATCAAGTTTTAATCGTGATAAAGTAGACTAATCTTGCCATTAATCTGCCATTATAAAAGTGTAATTGAAATAGATTGGAAAAAAATACAGTACATTCTTGTCAGTGTCTTAAAAACTCTGAGCTCAGAAGCACTGCAGTGCTCAGATGCACATTTCAAAAGAAGTTGTATTTTATCAAAGTATATTTAATTCAGTTGGTGTTTTATGTTAAAACCAAGAGCCACCCACTTGACAGAAACAACTTCAGGACATAGTTCTGCAAACATGTTATCTCTTTTAGCTTTTTTTTCCTAGGGAAGAGCCTAATGCAGTCACGGTGTCTGTCTCTGACCATGTTTATCTGTCTTTCTGGACATCCTCATGAAGTCCAAACTCTTGGAAAACTTCAGCCAAATTTCTCAGAGGAGTAGCAGTTCTGAAGGGATGAAGGGTTCACAGGCTTCAGAAAAGTATGGAAGAGGACAAAGTTGGTACTAGTAGCTATGCTGACAAAGTGCCTGCAAGCAGAGCTCGCACATAAGACTTTTACGAATCTGTGCAAGAGAGAGGCATCATGAATGCACTACAGAGGTCTTTGGGATTTCATTAGACGTTAGAGAATCCAACCACAAGTACAAGTTCATAGGAATCCAGGCCCCATTAGTTTTACTCAGTTCCTTACAGAAAAAGTTGTCTAAACTCTGCAGCAGAGACAGGTGGTGGTGTGGCTTTAGTCTTGGTATCTTGATTATGCACACCAGCAGATTTACAGCAGCTAGCAACGATCTGTCTTCAGCTACAGCTTGGGTTATCTTCTAAAGGAAATCTATGCAGGGATGTCTCATGCTTGAGGTCCAGTTAGAGTACACCACGGAGGCGTACCTGGGAAGCAGGCCATGGGGAAGAAAGGGAGACGATCTGCAGTTTAGGCACAGCCACAGGACATCATATTTCATTAGGGAGGGAAAGGCAGCCTTCTCACTTAGGTGTGTGGTAGCCCAGTTGTACCAGCAGCCACAGTCCATAAGTAACAGTAACAATTTTAAATTTGTGATTGAAATCAATTATTTTAATTTCCCTCTAGCTTTTTGGGGCAGTCTTCAGAGTTCATGGTTTTGGTTTATCCTCTGCAACCAAGGGGTTATCAATATTTTAACTATCTTTTAAAATAATTAAGTCTGATGCATTCATGACTTCAGGGTTGAATCTCTAAGAAATCTGTAAAAAAAGTTCCTGGTCTTGTGATGCTCCAGATAACATTGTAAGATTTGCAAGCACAGGTAACTGTATTGATTTCAGATATTTCACTAGTGTAAATGAGCAAAGCAGATTGGTTACAACCACTTGGAGACCTGACTTTGTTTTTTGTGCATAAGCCAAAATCTTGTTGAGTATGATGTAGGGAAGTTTACAGTGCTGTATCTCTTAGCAAAGGAATATCAGGTTCAGTGAGGCAGTATACACTGTCTGCCCGTTTCCTGACGGATCACTTTTGATACGAGTTGTGGTTTGGATTATTTTCTATGTTCAATTTTGTTAATAATCAGTTAAACAGAATCATTCATAGTGATGAGATTAAAATAATTGCTGCTAACTTTTACAATGCCCTTTTCATAGGAGGATCAACAAAGAGCAATCAAAGTTTTCTGATGTGGGGTCCAATTTGACCTAGTAGTGACCAAAACAAGCGCCTGAGCCAAATTAAGTTCTGACACAGGTAGTTGTGCAAATGACGTGAACACCTTTCTTTTAGTAGTCAGGAGCCTTTCCTTGGAACACGTAGCCCTAACACTGGAGAGCCCCATATTCTTGTTTCCTTCATCTCTGCAGTTCTGGCAGTCAGGGGAGGTAAGCTGAAAGAACAGAAATCTCAAGATGACCTCCCTTCCCCTGCAGTGGTGCTGAGCAGCCAGAGCAGGGGCTCTGCCCCAAACAGACTGCATCACCCACCTGTTAGGCGTGTATTGCAGCGACGTTGTCTGGGTAAGTTACGGCAAGTTTTGGCCTTGAAAAGTAACTGACATGCAATGTTCTCTTTACACCAATCATTTTAGGCCTGTTGTCTGCAGGTATTAAGGGTTACTTCTGAGGACCCCTCTTTCCCATGCAAGAATGGGCGCTGCCCATGTAATGCTTTAGTAGTCTGCAACTTGAAAATGTTCGTTTGCTGATTTCTGCAGTGCGAAGTATTTGGTGAAATTCTAAGTGAACAGTGTAGGAATGTATATTGCCCAAATGTTTTATGGAACCTTAAGTACAAAGGTTTTGTTCAATGAACTGAAATATGGGGTCATTTCGCATGATCACGGAAAGTAACTGGATATAAGGGTATCCAGTTAAATGTTGGCAAAATAGTACTCAAATTTTCCGATTCATAATTTTTCCTCTAAGCTGTCAGAAGAAAAAAAACTAATTGGTAAATTTAGTTGATAAACTCATTGTTCCCCCTTTTTTTGATAACGTAATTTTTGCTCTCCAGGTTTCAAAAATGACCCATATTAATTTTTATTTAAAATGTTCACTTTTAATTTTTACTTAAAATTTAATTAAGTATGGATGTAGATCAGTTGCTAAATAGTCCATTTTCCAAAACATTACAGTCTTGGAAGAGGCAGTATAGCTCTGGTAAATTTAAAATGTTGCTAACATTTTCTTCCCCTAAAACATATAGCATGGAAGTGAAATTTTTGGTTTCAAATACTCTAGACAGTTTTGTAGAAAAGAAAAAAAATTGTAATGCTAGAAACAGTTTGTGAAAATCTCATGTGGAAAAAAAAAATTCCATGGAGTTTTATTGTTGTTGTTAAGCTAGCTCAAGAAAGGAATAATTTGTAATATTGTGTAACCAAAATGGATTTGACATTCAGAGCATGCACATGACTGAGAGCAAAGTATTTGTCTACCATTTATTAGGGACTTTCTTATATAGTGCTCTTCAAAAGACCTCTGTATTTATTACACTCTGTTTGCACACCCACTCGCTTTCAAGATGGTGAACTCCCAGAATGTTGTTGTTATAAATATAAGAGATTACTTGTGTTCTCTACCCTAGTTATTTCTTTTCCTATCAGTGGTTCAAAATCACAGGTGATAGCCCCTGAAACTGAAGAGTAGCACGTTAAAAGCTAGTAAGAAATATTGATTACCCCCTAGGGATTTAACCAATGGAACTCTTGGTGATAATTTTTGAAGTGAGAATTTAGGTTCGGACACTTAGGGTGGTGGTGATAACTTTGAGTTGTATTTTAGCATTTTTTTAGTGACTTTGAAGGGACATAAGTTTACATGATCACAGTGAGGAGATACTTTGTTTGGTCTGCTTGCTTGGGTCTAGAGGATGTGCAATGGCTGTGAGGGCAGTAAATGCTACCTTAATAGCTGTGTCCCCTCTAGTCTGCATGTGACCAGTTGTAGGAGCTGCCGTGGCTGGGGCTGCTGCTTTGATGTGACTGTACAGGAGTTCCAAAACTTGTGAGGATGCAGAGAGGACCACTGTGGATAAATACGTCACCACTCAACAAGCACGACAAGTGAAAAACTGCTGAGGTCTTTCATACCTTGTTGAGCTGCTGGGCTGACCTCACTCAGAAACAGGATAGAACCAGGCTAAGTGGACCACAGTAGTGAGTCTAATAGAATAACATAGGGATTTCCAGACTGGGTTGGAGCTGAAATTCTTCTGGCTTAATATCCTCGGAGTACAGTTCTGGAGGTGCTGAGTTCAGGGGACAGCATATAGAAATCTGGAGTTGATCAGGACAGAGCAGTCTGTTACTGTGCGTGGGTAGTTCCAGTGTCCCTCTGACTAGGATGGTAGGCTGATGTCAGTGAGTGTTTTACCAATGGAGGTGTTTTGGCTTAATAGAAATTAGTTGAAGAACCACTAGCATTGCTTTCTGTCATAGGAACAGCCACAGAGATCATAGTTAAGGCTGGTTGAAGAATGTTTTCCCTGCAAAATTTTTTTTTTTTTTTTGGTGCTGCTTAAAGTCTACATAGGACACGTTTTAGCCTATGAATCATCGTGTGATTCTTCCCTGCTGTTATTCTATTAAATGCTAAGATACACAGACTGCATGATTGGTCACCTAAATTACAGGGTATTGGTGCTATTTTTGTATCTGACAGCTTAAATTTCATGAGTTATATATTCTGTGAGCCTTGAAGTTCTACTGGACCTGTCAGAGTAGTCTGATGTGTGGGTTTTTTGTTTCTCTTTTTTTTTTTTAATTTTTTTTTACCAGAAACATAGTATTATTCTATGGTATTCACCCTGAAAGGAAGGCAAAATGTTAAAACTTCCTTTTCCCTACAAAAATGTAATTCACTGTGGAATATATTTCTATTTTGTGATCAGCCAGATAGAGTAGTGGGCCCCAAATTTATTTTCTGTAGACACTTGCATGAGGGAAACTTTCCTCACACAAATGCTCACAAAAAGCAAGGTCAGTTAACATGTCTAAAACCAAATTCTATTCAGAAGTCATAGCTATTTATTCAGTGCTAATTTGAATGATCTGTTTAAATTATGGTTCTTCAATTCTGTGCAAAAGTCTCAAATAGGACTGCAGCAATGATGCAGTGAAAGATATTCTGATTTTTCTGTTATGCCTTATGGCTTGATTTGTGTACTACTGTTCTGAGATCAGGAGCTAAGGTACATTTACCTCTGAACTTCTGGTGTCTGAGAACGCACCGCTGACTTTAGAAGAGTGCTAGGATCAAGCAGGTTTTGCAGAGGTATTAGTAAGTCATAGTGAGGGATAGACAATGCGGCAGCAGACGAGTTGAGGTAACTCACGTGGGACTGGCAATCGCCCAAATGATCTAATTCCATTAAACTGGGAACTTGTGACACTGCTCTTAGGGGCATAGGGGATAAATGAAATGGATGGCCACTGTGCAACAGCAGATCAATAATTGTCTTTAAAAAGTAAATACGGTCTCCAACCATGTTTGACAATAACTGGAAATGATTCTTTGGCAACCATCTATTTACTAAACCCAATGTGAATTGTCAGAGCTTATTAGGGCTAGATAGAAGGCAGGGTGCTCCGCTCTCTCCAGTGGATACAGCGAGCGAGTTTTTGCTGTAGGTTCCACGATTAGCACCATCCCGCAAAACCTCCTGGCCAGCCGTGCGGAGCGAGTTGTCCCTTTGCTGCGTACAGCTATGAGACCTTCCTCCTTTCCAAACAACAACGCTGACTTTGCGTTTTCCCTTTTATTTCTCACGGGAGGTCAAACGCCGGGGTTGCGTCCTTTAGGAACGGCGTGCGAGGTGGCGGAGAAAGCGGGTGTATTCCGCGTGGGCCGCAGCCCTCAGTTCTCATGGAGGAGGAGAGGCGCGGCGTGGGGTTCCCGTGGCCGTGGCCGTGGCGCGCCGCTCCCCGCCCCGCCGGGGCCGGTAGGTGGCAGTGCTGGCGCGTAGATTCAGCCCTCGGCCCCGCCGCGCCGGGAAGGAGCCGGGTAAAAATGGCTTTTCGAGTTGGAAAGGGGGATGAAGGGAGCCCTCGGCCGTGGGACCGCCGGGTTTCTCCAAAGCCGCAGGTGCGCTGCTCCGCAAGGGCGTGCTGCGAAACGGGACCGAAACCCTCTCGGAGGAGAGGGGGGAAAAAGGAAAGGAGAACATACGTGCGCTATGCATTTATTCGGAGCCACGCAGTCTGCCAATCATCCTCCACATCACTCCGTGCCTGGGGAAACGCTGCTCAGAAACAATCTTTGTTACTCGAGAGAACCGGGCTTGTGCTTTTGTGCCACTTGGAGAAAGCATGAAATGGTTTTTCCCTTATGAACCCCGGCGTGCATAAATCAATTAGGAGAAGATCTGAAACCTCTGGCCCTTGCAGATTCAGACCAATCCAGGCTAAACCCTCCCCTTACTTCCCCACTCTTCCACTCAGAAATAAATTAAAGTAAGATAAAATCGAGAGGAGGGAAAGGAAAGAAGTCTGAAACAACAGCCCAGGCACTGGAGAAGGGTTGTTTGTCTCAGATGTATAGTTATACTGTCTGGCAGTAGAGATGCTGCATGTGTGACGTGCCTTGAACAAAATCAGAACAGGAGAAACACTTTTGGGTTTGTTTTGGGTTGGGTTTTTTTGTTTGTTTGTTTTTTCTAACTAACAAAAGCTTGGCTTTAACAGAAAACACACTGTCAGCAGTAACAACAGACAGGGATGCAACATCTCCCTTCCCACTCTCCCAGAAGAGACTAAGAGCCCTGTGTCGTGGGACACCAGTGGGCACTTGGGTTTGTAGCAAGATCCACACCTTGGGAGGACAGTGTACGGAATGCCTCTTCGGCATAGTGAGTCAAGAACGCCAGTCAATTCAGATTTCTTCTTAGCGGGGCGGGGCTGGGTGAAGGTTGTTAAAGGATGATATAGAGACCCATACAAAGGAAGCAATTTAGAACGCCACTGGAAGAAGATGTATTGATCCTACAAAATCCAAGAGCTATGCTACATATTTTTGATTATCATATATTGACATCTTGTATGTTAGTTTACTTAAAAAATGCCATTGCTTATAACTAGGGTGGGGTATATTTTCATCCAATTACTCAAGTAATTAGATTCATAGCTACTCTTATGTTATACCTTTCATGCTTCAGCAATCTTTATTCTCCAGCTCAATACATATTGAGCTGGGACAGCTGCCTTTCAACTTGGTTTGCCTAAAAGCCACACTAGCCCTTATCTCCAGATTATCTAATCTTGGGATAAAACATAGGTCTTATTTAATTAGTTGTGATACAGGATTTTCTCCTTGTATGTTTCTGAGAGACCAAAGCTTGCACCTTTGCTAACAGGCATCCGTGTGACACTTTGCACTGCCACTAGCTCCAATCTATTGCTGTCTTCTCTTTCCACAGGGAAAGAGTTTGTGGAGGTATAAAAACATGAACAGACCTTCAGAGATCATCTAGACCTTTCCTCTGGCTCAGGCCAGGATCATATACCAAAACTGCTCGCAGCACAAAACTGTGTTTCTTGGGCCTCTTGACACTTCTATCAGTCCCTGCCCAGACGAAGGAATTTTCCCCTCCAGGGAGAATTCTCTCTGCCATGTCAGTGTTGTGGCTTTGCTTTTTGTGAAGCCTGTCAGTGAAGTTCACCTGTCAGGGAGCTCATGATGAGGTAGGGTGGCCCAGAATTTATCCTGTGGTACTTTGCAGACAGATCCATAATAAACTTTTTCTCACTTTTTAATTTTTTTAATTTTTTTTTTTAATTGAATATTTTATAGGTCTTCCCAGCTTATAGTTTTTGAAAAGTCAGGTTTTCATTGAGCAGCTTTCGTAGAAATCAGAATTTTAAGATGTCTTTGGCTAGATTCAGTGTCACATGTCTGATCTGGGAGTCATTGAGAGTAGCCCAGAAAGGCTAGTGGATTGTGGAAAAATAATACTAGGCTTGAATCTTAGCATCATTCTCCACTTAAGGCTATTGGGGATGGGGAGGGGTGCTAGAGGGGAAAAAAACCCCCAACTTTTAAATGCTGGATATCCTTAAAATCAATAGCCTTCACTATCCACGTGTACTTCAGAGAATCAGAGTCAGTTAATAAGTTTTGCATGTATGCTTCTGAAACTCACTTTTTTTTTTTTTTTTTTTTTTTTTTTTTTTTTTTTTTGTCTGGACTATCTTACTTCTGCCTTTGACAGGAATAGACTGCACAGGAGGTTCTTAACCAGCAGCCAAAATATGGGCTCGCATGTTTTTGTAAGGTTAGTTATACATCTGTTTTGGGTAAAATTGTTGCAGGAATGGAATTTGACCTATAGTGTTAGGCTCTTTGTGTGATTTGTTTGGGCTGCGCTTATAAATTGTTGGTTTTGTTTATGTTCATCTGTGTAAATTCTAAAAGGAAAAGTCACCTGAATCAAACAGTGTACTTGTCTGCTTTTCTGTCTGCTGGATGAAATCTGAAAATAAGGGAGGAAAAAAAAAAGCTATTTGATCAAGGCCGTGAAGGAGACAAAAGCTCTCCAATTCCGGGTATGGAAAGTTTTTCTTATTCCTTGTAGTGATGGGCTAGTCTCCAAAAACCTGTGAAGTGTTCAGTTTGAATAAACAATCAAAGATCTGGATGTTTATCTGAGGCTTTTCTATTGCCCTTTGGGGTGGAAATGGGTTTGGGAGGCTTGTAAGAATGAGCTCTTTGTACTCCTTGCATTTGGTGTGGTCAGGAGTACCACAAGCATAGCCTTTCTTCCAGTCTTTTGGCATTTCAGCTTCCTGTTGTGGTCCCACATCAAGGTGTATGATACTGAAACAAAAGAAAGGGTCTTAAAGGGACACTGTGAAGAGAGAAACGAGAAATATATATTAAATTTCTGGTTCCACTCTCCTTAAATCACAAGGTCCGTTCTCAAAATCAGGTCTATGAAGGGACTGTTAATGCACAAGTGGATTTTCCCTATCTTGGAATAAGTGGGTAGTCACTCTGGCACAGGGGACAAGCTAGCCAGGTCAGGACTTCAGTGGTAGATGCGTGCATGATTTTAATCTCCCCTTTTTTTTTTTTTTTTTTTTTTTTTTTTCTGTTAGTGCAATGTGGTTACATTCCAACTTTTACTCGGTTCTACCTCTACTGATGTCTTTAAAGATAAAGGGGTTTTTGAGTCTTTAAAAAAACATTGGGATGTCTGTTTAAAGCTGGATGGGATCTTTGGGAAGTTTCTTGTTTTACCCCAGATGGTTTGCTAACTCTTGCTTCTGTTTGCTCATTTTAAACTAAAATAAAAATTCTGTCAAAAAATCCCTTGTAAATCCCCCTGCTTCTTCATGGGTTGGATCATCTAAGCTGCAGAACATTGTAGGGGATCTTCACACCACCTGACTTCTAGTTTGACTACTCAAAAGTTGTGCTGCCGCTCTGAATGTCCGAGCGCTAGCTCTGAGCCGAGAGGCGTTTGATTCAGAGAGCTTGGCTGGGCGGCTGTGAAAAGCTGGGTGATGTAAGCTGTCTTTCGCTCACAGGTGGGAAGCACCTTTCCCAGGTGTACAGGAAGGACTGTTGGCTAAGGCACTACTGAAGGATTTGGGAGCTTGCTTAAGCAGCTTCACAGGGGAGGTCAGAAGTCCCTAGCTGCAGAAAGCTTTGGAAGAGTTCTGTAAACCCACCGCGGTGCATACAAGCCTCACTGAATTGCTTCTCATTAAAGCAGCCTGTGCTGGCATAGATGTTTTTCCCATGAAAGGCAGCTTGTAGGTATTAGGAGATGGTCCATAATTTAAATTTACAGCAGCGAACACCAGTCTACCAGTACAGGTCAAAGTACAGCCAGCCTGTTTCAAATCAGTGTGCAATATCAGCGAAAATCTATTTGGCACTTGTTCATTACCCTTTTTAAGCCAAAGGAGATTATTCATTGTTTCCTTTAATGTCCTCTGTTTGGTTTATGAGGAATGACTCAAGGAAGTTTTTCTCTAATTCAAAACAAACAGTCTGCTTACATGCTGATTGTCTGAGCTTCAGCTGTCCTGGGGAGTCTGCACACATCAGGTGTTACAAGAGTGGAAATGATTTTCAGGGTCAAGCAGAAAAAGAAAGGGAGAGAAACATTTTCTGGGAAGTCATGGCTATTGGTAGCTTTTCATCTCTAACCTGTTGCAAAGATCTGACTGCAAATTAGACCCACTGTGCAGTATACTGAGGTAGTACAATATTAGTTAGTTACACCTGGCTTCCTCTCTAATTGGTAGAAAAAGATACATTGCCCTAGAGGACAGTTCAGAGCACCTTGGGCGGGATCCTGCTCCATGGTCCTATGGAGGGAATGATTTCTCTCTGCTGACACCTGGCCTCTCTGTCCAAAGTCAGACTGTGCGTACTCCCTTCTTGTCTCCCTGTTGTATGCAGTAAACAACAGTCCAAGCTTGGTTGTACTGAATTGACTCTTCATCACAAATTTCAGTTTTGGCTAGACCGTATTTACAAAATGCAACATAAGAGTTTTCCAACTCTTACTGTCATGTTAAAATTACAAATAAATGCATAACTGGTAAGACAATGTGTATCTTAGGGATGGGGAGGGTAGCGACAGCCATTATAATAAATGATGTTCAGTAACAGTTCAAATTCAGTTTGACTCGGTCACACCTGTAAGGTGCTATCTTCCAGGGGGTGTTTGTTGGCCCACATGAAGAGGATTGAATATAACTGGTAAAGATTGTTTTTTAAGTGTTGATATTATAGTTGATGCTCCATCAGATGCAATATTTACCTAATCCCTGTAAAATTTACAGAAGGAGACACCATGCTCCAGGAAACCCAGGGAAAAAAAATTAAAATACGTTACAGAGTATTATAAATAGTTATTGACAAACCCTGGGCATTTTCAGAAGCACAGACAACCTACCTGCACTGTAATAAATTCCCATGGGACCTAGATAAAAGTTTATCAGGATACTTGTTAAAATAAGAGGTCTTTGCAACATGGGAATAATGAGGACACATCTGGTTTGAAGTGAACATCTGTACATAATATCCTTAAGGACAATACCTCACATGGATCAATATTTAAAGCATATTTAAAAAATAAAATAGTAGACAAATGAACAATGAATATGTGCATACTTACATGCTGAATGCAGCATGGTGGATCGGAAGAATCAAGAAAATCAACATCACATACAAGCTTTTGTATGGACCAGACAGGTCAGGGAGACGACAGGGTTCCTGCTCTTACGAGTGTTACAAGTGGGGAGAGGGGAGTGCATAGGAGTTTCTGCAGTTCTGTTACAGTGTGCTTTCTGCATGTCTGTATAATGCAGAGAGATACATCTATATGTGCACTGTATAGCTCACATGTGCTTCTAAAATCTTATATCAGTGACAAGATCATGCTCCCAGTAGACTCAAACTGTTACAGATTGGAGGCTGGTTGACAGGCTTAAAACACGCAGCAACGTATTTTAGTGTGTGTGTCAATGTATGCTTCTGTCTATGCCCAACAAGAGGTCTGTGACACCGCTAGCATTGAAGGAGTGATTTCTCGCTGTGTGTGATGTTCTCTTGTGCGTCTCCATTCAGCTTCCGAGAATCGTCTTTTTCATGGGCCTTTTCTCTGTTTCTCTGTTGTGTCATTCCTCCACACTTTCTGAGAGGAAAATGTTACTGTGTGGTTGTGATCTTTGTTTTAACCAATACTCCAACTAAGATTAGTGGATTAGATTCTCTTCTGCTGTAATGTTTTAACTCCTATCAGTGGAGCTATTCTAGATTTTGGCAGTTGTAACTAATCAGATCACTAAAAGATATATATATATTTATAGATAGTCAAATTTATCAATGGTTCTGGAGTGATATATGTGAGATAATACCATGTCTGAAGGCACTATAAAAGGTATTTCCTGAGAAGCAGTGCCTGTCCGGTCCTCATAATATTAAAAATATTTGGTCTTTGTATCATCCCTGTGGTATTAGGATACCATAAACTACCTGTTCCACAACTCACAGATTAAAGTCTTCTGCACATGAGGGTTATGTAGTATAATCAATAACATGACCACTTCTAGACTTCTGAATTGCCTGGGTTTAGAGGCTGTTAAAAATGTATAAAAGGAAATTCGTGAAATCCAAATTGTTTTCATTCTGCAGCATTAAAGTTTTCATAAGTTATTTGTAAATATAAAATAGAATTCTAATGATTTTAAAAAGCAGTTCATGGACATTTCATAGAATAATGGAAAATAAGGCTGAGAAGAAGTATTAAGAAGTAAAATCAACTTTATCTGTATTGTTCTTGACAGATATTTGTCTAATATCCCAATGAAAACCTCCAACTGGAGATTTTGCAATCTCTCTAGGCAATCTATTTTAAGGCTTAACTGTTCCTACTGTTAGAAAGTTTTCGTTGTTGTGTAAATCTCACTTGCTGAAATGTAAGTATCTTACTACTTACCCTGCCAAAGTGCATGAGTAGAATAGATTATTCCTCTTCTCTTTGCAAAAGTCTTTCTTTCTTTCTTCCTTAAGAGTATAAAATACTTTTTTTTAATAAATTCTAGGTGCTTGATGTGCATGTTCCTATTGAATATGTTTGTTACAAGAACTGCAGTGCATTCAGTTCAGTTATGTTATCCCAAATGCTTAGTTATGTCCCCCTTATATTTTTTTTGTGTTGCTGCTTTTTTCTCTTTATGCGCAGACCGATCCACAGCCAGTTTCTGCAGTGATTTTGTTCACAGTTCCACTCTAAACTGCCATAATACCATATTCCCAGGACATCAATAAATCTGATGTATTTTGACTATTTATCTTGCAGGCAATAAATATCTGTTTACAAAGTGCGTTTCGTGAATGCGCTCAAATTACATTTGGGCTGCTGCAATCCTGGAAAAAAGAGGTGCTAAAGGTTTGACGCAGGAGAACATTGCATTTAACTTCAGGGGAGAACTAAACTTGTGATTCTGTCATCAAAGGTGAAACAGCAAAGCCCTATTTCTTCCTAACGTTAAACCATTTATTCTTATTTAGCTGTCATTTTTATTACAGGCATTCAGTCTGATGCTCATGACAAAAAAGTTCAGACATGCTTCAAAATGAATTCATTGCATACCTAGTGTAGAAAACTATACTTTATGGATGGTAGCTGGAGGTGGCTTGTGGTTTACCACTGATTATAAATTATTTAAAAAAAAATACATAATTGATATTCAGAGCTGATAGTGTCAATTTTTATTGGAACTTACTCTCATCTCTGTTTTATTTGTGGTTATAGGCATGTAGACAGACCCAGGCATATGGCACTTATTATCTTGGTGGGCCCAACAGCTCTTTATTTACACTTGATCTGTCAAACTGCTATTTATGCAAGTATTTTTTGAAAAACCATTAAGTTATAATTGAGAGTATACTTTTGTGAAGATGGCATAATGAAGAACAAGTTCTTACTGTCTGATAATGTAGTATTTTCTCTGTGGAAAAGGGTAGTTCCTTAAACAATTAGTGTAAATGGGACTTACTCAAGTGAATGACACACGTATATGAGAAGCCAAATTTCTGAACCTGTCTGAAGTCTCAGCATAAATTCCACCCTCTCTTGCATTCATCTACAGTAGCAAAGATCATTGCTATTCCTAGCTATTCCTAAACCTAACCTGCTTTCATCCTTCTGAATCTAATCCCCAAGCTTCTTTCAGCAGATACCACACTTAGCTTTTTTACTAGTCTGCCAACCACAGTCCTTCCATTTCCTCAGCTAAGCAAGTGCAGCAACTTGCAATTGTGTACCTTGCCAAAGCTGTGAATAGAAAAGACAATACTTGCAATGTGGACTTGAGCTGTGGCCCTTGTTCACACTCCGGGAGGCCACTGCAGAAGGTCCCATCTTCCTGTTTTCCCCTGGTTTCTGCGGTCATGAGGAGAGAGTTGGGTTTTTTCCACTGTACAAGTTAACATTAATGATAAATGTTAGATGTCTGGCTTCCCTTAGACTTCATGGCAATAAATGAATAAAATAAAAGCAAGTAATTTTACTGCATAGCAACAAAATGAATGTCCAGTGGGCTTTTGAACACTGTACGCCTGTGCAGCTCTACCAACCATCAGGCCTATGATGTTCAGCTACTAAGCTCAGATAATATTTAAACTAGAGACTTACGCTTTGAGCACCCAGTGGCACTTTATTATTTCAAACTTTGATTTTATAGGCAAAATCATTGGGATCAAAGTGGGAAGATATACTTTAGCCACAGTTCAAATTGCTCAGAAATGAGAGAGGAGTTGATATTTGTAGCCTGCAAAGTTTTTATATTTAACAGCTAAAGTGAATGGTGTGTGATCAAAGACTGCATAGTGTTGAGGTTATAGAAATGTGTGTTTAATATATAAATCAACATTCGTTGTGTTTAAACGTGAAATCTGAACTTCAAGCAGAAACTAAAGCAAACCTCTGAGGAGGTGCTGAATAGTTCATGCAGTGTGGTGCATGGTCCAGCTCGTGAACTTCTCTTCTGAGGATATGGGGAATGGCTGTTTAGGCAGCACATAATATCTGAATAGGCAAATGCTTCCTTCTCTGCTTGGTGTTTAAGGTCCATGCTGCTGCCTATACGTCTGCAGGATAAGACAACGTGGGTCTGGAGGGCTTGGTCTGCTACATTTAGGGTTGCCCAGGCTGGATTTGGAAGAGAAGAGAAGATTTTGCTCTGATGATTAAGACTTGTGTGTCTGTCATAGAATAAACATATTTCTTTTTTTTTTTTTTTACTTTTCCTTGCATATTCCCCTTCTTTTAAATTACACATTTCCTGAAAATAATGGTTAAAAATATGGACTGCAGAGTTGATAGTGGAAGATGGATGCTCAAGTGCAGAGGAGGAGAGTTGTGGAGGGGAACCTTTCCCTTCTGTTTTTGGCTCACGTACTGGTTTTCTCTCTGATCAGGTTTCCTGTCAGATTCACAAGAGCAACAGCTGAGGATGCACCTCATCCAAAACCCTCGAGCAAGTGAGAGGTTTACCAGTGATTGCAGTGGAAGATCAGTCGTGCCCTACAGATTATTACCCATTTGCAATGCCAGTGGTGGGCATCAGCTGAGCATGCGGCTTCTCTCTGGATGCACATGGAAAGTGGTGGATCCAGCGCACCCAGCTCATTACCTGAGTAGGTGAGGCTGACACAGATCAAACAATGAAGCCAGGAGGTGAAATGACACACCTCAAGTTACAAAGCAGAACTGTAGGGCTGAGAAAAGTAGGATGCCCAACTCGTACTCAAGATACTGCTTAAGAGATAATATCCTTATGACTCATCACTGTTCCCCTGTTTCTGCCAGAAAACATGCATGACACTTTTTCTGGCAACCTGGTTGATTTATGTATGTAGCTAATGTACTAACAAAAAAAGTGAAACATTCAGTGTAGTGGTCCTCTTGCTTATAGTGCTGATTTTAAGTGCTTTAGGTTTTGGCACACCAGTGTGACACGCTTATAAATCACCTGGCTTTTTATAACCTGATTATCAGGGTCACTGAAAGTGATTTTAATGAGCCACTGAGTGTCACTAGACACTATGGAAATTTTGTGAACATATGCACAAAACAGGGATCTGGACAAATAATTTTGGAACAAATGACTTGTAACCTCTAAATCCACTTAAGTGTCCAAACTGAATAAGCAACTGCTAGATTGGTTGTTGCAGTTCTGGCACTGACTTTGGGCGGTTTAGCATGCAAGTACATCTAAACTATGCAGGGTATAAATTAGTCTGCTCTGTGTTTTCCAAGTTCCAGCACAATAATGGGATCCCATTACTTCAGAAGTTCTAATGTAATAGCAATAAAAGTAATCAACAGCATAAGGATATCTGCTAAATAAATAAAATGTAGAACATCTGTGAATATCCAGATAACTTTTTGGCCACATATATTCTCAAAAATTAATTAAAACTGTTAGAGAAAATATCTGCCAAGAAAAAAAGAAAAAAAAAATAGACATATGCTGAAATTGTTCTGAGTCCTGTAATAAGTTAGGTTCAAAACATGTCTGGTGAGCCATGGTATTTCCCAGTTAGGTATTCAGCAGTCGCAGGCCATACAATGTCTTCTTGGCCATGTTTTTAGAAAAGTAAATGGACGCTTCTTAACAATTGCTTCAAGCATTCAGAAATGAGATTTTGGCACTTTTTCTCCAACATTAGACCTTCCTACTTTGTAAGGGCTAGGTGCCTTCCCACGAGATGCAGATGTAACCAGGTAGAGATTCTCACTCATAACTTAGTGGATTATACTTTACCCAGATTGCCTGATATGTCACTGAGAATGCTGTGATATGTCGCGCCCAGATGTGCACGTGCTAATAGCAGCAGTAACAGCTGATAACATGGTCACTTGCCACATATCACAATGCAGATGGAAACGTAGCAATCGGTCAATATAATGTCAATATTGCTGTGCCTCATAGTATGCTTTTATTTAAATTTTTGGAGCAACAGGAAGAAGAGTGGAAGTAATACAAAATTTGAACAGTCTCATGTTATTTGGGTGAAGGAGAAATAAGACAGTGTCTGAGGGTCTCCGAGCTGCCTCTGTTTGGGGGCCTTTCACTGAGGGCATATTCAGGAAAAACTGCCTCATAAAACTCTTAGGCAAATCATAGCTATAAATCATAGGCAGCAAAACAATTTCCCCCAAGCCAATGGCAAATCGTTGCTATATCTTGAGTGTAAATTACTAACAATCAGCAACACACCTAGGAAATGGAGCAAGTCTACAGTATATTTACGATTTATCAGAGGTGAATATACTTTTGACAGAATTTAAGAGCTCCAGAAAAACATAAAGAAATAGGTTTGTTCCTCAGGTTGTACTTACCTCCCTTTCCTGGGGACCTTGCAGCTGGTGCAGAAGCTGCTCAGTGCTACTTTTTTTATTGCCCATTCCCAAGTCTGAGGTAGTTTGGGTTTTGGTTTTTTTTTTCTTTCATCAAGGGACATAATCTGTTAGACAAGATAATTAAATGCATATGGGCTAGATTCTGATCTTATTTACAGAGTCTGCAGTAAATCTGAACTCACTCCAGTGACTGCAAGGGAGTCATTCTAGATTTATGTTATTATAAATGGGATCAGAATTTGACTTGTATAAATGAATACTAAAGAGGGAAAAGAACTGTTCATGTTCACATTCCTAGCCCCTGGCAAAGGCTAACTTTACTCCCTTAGCCTTCTTTATTGAGCATGGAGGGTTTCAGTCACCATTGATCTTTAGGAAGGATTGAGCCTGGATTTAGAGCTTTCAGAGAACCAATCATAATTATTAATTAATAGTAGTATTAATTATAAATGCTGGATGTGTTACTGCCAAAGGAAGTCTGAAGTCATTCTGATTATATATCTGTTTGCTTCTGTATTCACCTTTGGTAAAACTGGGGATCACTTCTGTGCTTCAAACACCTTTTCTCCTTCTTAAATTATACTTTCTTTTCATGCCAATATTCTTGTGAGAGGGGCACACTACCAACCAGGTGATGCGGGTACATCTTATTATGCAAGAAGTCTGTATTTTTTAACAATAGTGATGAGCCAAGTATGCTGCTCATGGTTTCATACCACTCTGTTGCCTTGGTGTCTCCAAGAATGTCCTGACTTGACTCTTGAACATGAAGCTTCCACTGGGATTGGCCAATGGCTGGATATCCAACGTGGAAGAATGCTGAATTGTTTCATACTTAAGGTTACATCTTCCCCATAGAGAGCTATATTTTTGTTTTCTTTCCTCTATTATCGTGGAGAGCTGGAAGAATGAGTTTAACATGCATTTTTGGTAAACATTTTTCTGAAAAGTAGTTTTCAGTGGTAAGTCAGTCTCCACAACCACTCAAGTATGACCAGTAAATGATTAATTCTGAAGACTGGGGATTGTGGTTGAAGACTTTTTTCCCCATCCTGTGATTGCAGGAACATAAATCAACAACATTCCCCCCCCCCCCCCCCCCCCCCCCCCCCAGTAAATAAAGCCTAGCTTTTAGAAAGCAGGGAAGCCAGATTTATCTCAGCTAACACTGAGTTTTGGAGAAAGATGGGTGTTTTTATAGAACTTGGATCTAAGTGGCTTCATTATTTTTGAAGACAATTCTTTTTCTCCCCTGACAAAAAAGGGATCCTGCAGTAGATACAGTCGGTACCTCATTTAAGTGTCAGTTATGTGCAGTGACTCCAGAGTCAAATATTCCACCCCTTTCTAATTTGTAAATATAAAATAACAGGAGTATGTAATATTGGATTTATTTTTTTTCTTACTGTTTCCTTTTTTTTTTTTTTCCTCAGAAGTCTGCGGTATGTCTGTTTTGTGATAGTATGTGAAGATACAGATTAGGTGCCTGCCAAGTAACATCCTGTTCTAAACAGTGAATTGGTACCTGGTTTGTTCAGAGGAAGACCTAAGGTGCTGCACTGGTATAGAGGATGTTCAGGCATTTGATTCTGGCATTGTCTCAGGTAGGGAAGGGTAAGGACTTACTTTTGTAAGTGGTACTCTCTCCCTTGGGTTTTCATCCTGGGACTTCCCCACTGTGTGACTTAATGTAACCATGATCCCCTTCTAGCACCTGCCCGCCTGTGGGTTTTTTTCTTTAGCTATAGACTTCACCATTTTACTGTAGCTCTAGACTTGTATCATTTAGCTGTGAGCAGCCTAAAAATGAAACGCTTTATCTGAACTTCCACAAACTTCATTTGATCTTGCATAAAATGGACTTGTGTCAGTAGAAAGCCTGGTTAGCTTTTTTTTAAAAAAAACAAAACCAAACAAACAAGGATGATTTCCCTCTTCATTTTTCTCTCTTGAAATAGTTTGATTAGTGTATTTATAACATGGAAGTTGCTGAGCATGACACAAGCCAAACCATAAATAAAAACTGTAGATTGACAGAATAACTTCTTTTTGTACAAAACAACTACTAGCTAATTGCGAGTGGTCACTATATTTCTCCCCTTCCTTCCTGGTATGGTGTCCTCAGTCCATTCCCATAACGGAATTGCAGTTACCTCATGTACATCTCCAAGATGGTTTAAAAGGCTCCTCTTCATCTGCCTCTAGGACTTTTATCTAGGATTCCAAAACAATCTGAGACATGATAAACTGTTCAATACTTTCAATTTTGCAATTTTCCTTACGTGTGGGGAAAAATGTCCCTCCCATGTTGGAGGTGTCTTTAGTTACAGTCAGACAGATACTCTTTCGTATTCTCGCATTAAGAGTAAGAAAGAAGTCAATTTTTAAATTAAACCAGTAACAGGAAGACTGGCACTTTGTTGAAAGCTGTTAAGTGATTTAGAAAATAAATTCACCAATCCAAAAAACCTTTTTAGAGTTCAAATTGCAATGTTTATTCTACTTGTCACTATCCCTTAATGTATTTCCTTGCAGAGGCAGGACAATCAACCTCTGATGCCAGGTAAGACAGTAATACGGCCGGTAGCCATTCTGTAGCTTTAATGTACTGTGCGAACATTGGAGGAGTTTTCCTGTATTTCTTTTTTAAATCACTTAATAATTTTCTAGACAAGCAATAAATATGGTCTATTTTACATGAGCAAATAAATTGAGTAATTGACAGGGGAAAAGAATCAGCTGTCAGGTCCAATGTACTTCTGAAATGTAACTTTTAATTTAATTCTTATCTTTACTAGATTCTTCAAACTCTCTTTGGTGTCAATATGATTTTTGAGTAACTGACACTTAAGGGTCATTTTCAGTATACCAATGCACACAAAAAGATGATATTAGATATATGGCTTTAGGTCTGACTTGGTGGTTTGAGTGAATCCGGTGCTATGCTTGGGTACCTCTGGGTTTGTTCATTCTTTATTGGTCTTGCTTTCAAATTGATATACAGCTTTATGGTGTTTCACATATGTGTTTTCAAGGTAGCTGGTATTTTTTTTAAAGCTCATTTTACATAAAGGACAACTAATGCTAGTTTTCTTCAGAGAAAAACTTCATGGAGTCCTGTAAGTGTGATTCTCTGTCATCTCAGAGACCATGAAATCAGTGCATCTTTTTGTGTCAGTGATTTTAAGTCTTGGATATTTCTCATACATGATGTTTACAGAAATTCTATTCACATAAATATGGAACACCAGCAAATCTAAGTAGTGATGTACTAAACATTCACATGACAGCTTATATTTGGAGATGCCAGAAGATTTTTCAAGAAATAAATACTAAAATTATGTAGCACTCCTCAGAAGTCCAGTTAGTTGCAAAACCCATTACACATCTGGTTCAGTGATACTATACTTGTTAAGAAAAATATATAGCGTTAAGTTGTTTCTTGGACTTTGCTCATAGCTATCTTTGGTGTGTTAGCATATAATTTCTTCCCTTTCCCTTCCTCCTCTCAGGCAGCAAGGCTGCCGTCCTTGAAGACAGCAGATCCTAGGAGAGAGACAAGAGTTGCCTGTCATAACTGCAGTTCAAGAGGCACTCTGAACAAAATAGCATCTTTGGAAGTTGCTTTCACAATACAAACAGTTTATCTGTGAAAAGTCAGACAGGTTACAAAATCAAACTGCTACACAGTGTCCCAGAAATTCCCCAGTATCTAAATCCTGAATATCTATTGCTGAAATGAGAGGTTGGACAATTTCTTTCAGGTGGAAGTGCAGGGGCAACAACCATTACTCTCAAAGGAAAGGTTATCTGGGGAAGCTCTTGGGAAGGACGCACACTGGTGTCTAACAAAGATTTTGCTGTTAGAAGTTCTTATGTGTTCTCTTGGATGATCAGATGCAGACAGAAGGAATATTATGCTGAATCAAATGATTTGTGTTATCCATCAACTCTAACATATTTACTTCAAGGCTGTGTAGTTAGCAGAGCCACGTACCATGGACCTTTACAAGCATTTTTCTACCTTCTTTTATATCGGGTACTGGTAATCAAGGGTGAAAGGTGATGATTCCAGATGACAGTTTGAATTGCCAACTTTTGGAAAGAAATCAAATGCAAGACAACGTTCCCCACTTGCCCCTGCCCACCCCCCAGCCCCTGCACCCCTATTTTAATTAGCTTACTTGTTTTTCCTTGGCTTTTTTGGTTTTGTGAGGGTTTTGTGGTTGGGGTTTTTTTTGTTGTTGTTGTGAGCGTTATTTGGAGTTGCCAGTGGGGTTAATTTCTTGGCTGTTCTGTCAAATGCTAGGTTCTAGTACAGATATTTGTGTATATATGAACAACTGTTTTTTAATAACCTGCCAAGAAGCTATAATCTTCCATTGCAATCCCCCGGGATTTAATTAGAATGGTTTTCCACAGCCTGACATGTTTATGGGGCATAGGTAAAGAGACAGTTCATAAAGCTGTCAATTTTCTGAGAAATTAAAGAAAAATTGGGCTGCTTAGTGCCTTGGCAATTCCATGCTGCTGATAGTAGCATTGCAAACAATGAAATCAAAGGCAATGTAACAAGATACTGATGCATTAGAGATGGGGAGGGTTTAAAATTATATACAAAGGCATTTGTCAATTTGAATTTGAATGCATAAGAGGAGAAATATGGAAAACAAAATATGAACTCCAGTAGCTGCACATTAAACTGCTCAGGTTTAAACAGTGCAAAGCTGAACAATAGTCTCTTCATTGCTTTAACAGTAGCTGTAACTTTCTCTCCTAGGGCAAGTGGGAAGGGATGAAAACTGTGAAAGGAAATAAGGCAGGACTATGAAAGCACTTGCTACTGCTAAGGCTAGCAGGTCGAGGGAGGTGATTCTCCCCCTATACTCCACTCTTGTGAGACCCCACCTGGAGCACTGTGTTCAGCTCTGGGGCCCCCAGCATTAAGACAGACATGGATCTGCTCGAGCGGGTCCAGAGGAGGGCCATGAAGATGATCAGGGGGCTGGAGCACCTCTCCTGGGAGGACAGGCTGAGAGAGTTGAGGTGTTTAGCCTGGAGAAGAGAAGGCTCTGGGGAGATCTTATAGCTGCCTTCCAGTACTTAAAGGGGGCCTACAGGAAAGGTGGGGAGGGACTCTTTAATGGGGAGTGTAGTGGTAGGATAAGGAGTAATGGCTTTAAACTGAAAGAAGGAAGATTTAGATTAGATATAGGGAAGAAGTTCTTCACTGTGAGGGTGGTAAAACACTGGAACAGGTTGCCCAGAGAGGTTGTGGATGCCCCATCCCTGGAATTGTTCAAGGCCAGGTTGGATGGGGCTTTGAGCAACCTGGTCTGGTGGAAGGTGTCCCTGCCCATGGCAGGGGGGGTTGGGACTACATGATCTTTAAGGTCCGTTCCAGCCCAAACCATTCTATGATTCTATGATTTCTGTCTTCCTTGCTTACTAGACTCTCAGGATGCTTGGTCATGTAACGAAAGGGTATAGGTAATTCTTAGAAGTACAGTTCGCAGTATTTCCTCATAGCTGATACAGACCAGGTCTCTTGGAGACTTTGTTACACAGCGGTGGGTGAAAACAATCCAACTGCCAAATTCTGCCCATTTTCTTTTTAGTTACTTTTCAGTGGAGCTATTTAGGTGTATCTGAGTTTGGCTACCTTCTTTAATGTAAAATAGCAGGTATTTCCCCTTCTTTATGGCTATTGTATGATTTTTTTTAAAAAAGGAATTAGAGTTGCCATCTTTGTCTCTCGTGCATATCATCTGTAACTTCACAGTAGAGTTAAATTGATATTAGGAACAGTGAGCAATGGGAGTCTGGGACATGGTTTCTATAGCAGGGTCACCTGTTGTTGAGGAAGCTCTGTAGCGGGTTTGGCATTTAATCAGAATTTGATAGGAATGGTTCATGCCTGTATTCAGTATCAAGCATACACTTCGATAACACATTTTACATTAATGTTACTGAATATAAAATCAGAGATCTGTATCATCTTTGTCATTCAGTTTGAGTGGCTTTTGTCCAATTCTAGGAATTGCATTTTAGGAATAAATACAGACAGGCTGGGGAGCATTCAAGAAAAGGTTAACAGATAACACAAATAGAAAATGTTCGTGAAGCACAGCTCACCAAGCAAAACCTGAAAAAAAAATTGTGTTTCTCTTGACTCCAGAAGAAAGAAGTTTGCAGAGGCACAAAGGAGTTTTCTGATGTATCAAGGGCTCATCTCCAGATCCAGTAAACTCATGCCAGGAAGCAGTTTGCTTCATTATTAACGAAAATGGCTGACATTAGGAGGAACTTTCTAGCTATAAATGTTGATCCTTGGAAAAGTGGGTTATGGAGTCTTTGCCAGGGGAGACTTTTTAAGAAGGTTAGACAAATTCTTGCTTGTATTTTCTACCTGTTGTAGTACAAAACAGAAGACCATTCTAGTTCTGATGTTTTGCATTGTACTATTCTGAGAATTAAAGAAATAAAAGGACACATCCCAAGCAAATAAATTGTCATAGCTTCAGTTAATCAAGGGAAAACCTTATCAGGGTGTATACTGCATAGCAGTGACTGTGCTTTGCTACCACAGGTGAGGCAATTGAAAACACAAGTGTTACAGAAGCGTGGTTAGGACCTGATAAGGGAAGTACATTTGCTTTATCCAGATCTTGGGCTTCACATTAAGCTGCTCGGGTGTAAAGAGTGCAAAGCTGAATAGCAGTCTGTTCAGAACGTATGGACTAGACTCCATATTTCACCTCAAAGTAAACAGAAGAGTGTGACATTTCAGGCTGATGGTGTCATGGCCTATGGACAAGTCTATCTTCTGTGTTACCTTGTGTTCTCTCTTTATCTCTGTTTGTCCACATATTCATCTACTACACACTGTCAAGATAGTTGAATGTCTTCCATGTCTGGCACTTGTGCATACAATGCAATGCAGTGCATAATGCAATGAGACCCTGCACTGGGGTGCCTAGGCACTATTCCAGTAGCAATCAACATTAATACTGTCAGCATTTACTGTGGATCCATTTCTTTATTTTCACTATGCCATTTCTTAATCCACATCATTTCCTTTTGTCTTACTCTGTAGCTGTATCATCTCCTCTTTCACTCTCATTTATTTATCTTCATTAATATTTTTATTCCTTTTTTTTCTTTTGCTGCTGAAGTGTCCACTCTGCCCAGCTTTTTAAGTTATAGTCATTACTCCTATAAAATATATTGTAGAAGCTATCAGATACAGAGTTTGTGTGATGTGTCTCTTATAACCATAAAACACCTTAGGGAGAATACTTTCTCAGCCCAAAACATCATATTTTTGCTTCTTTCAGGATTATTTAACTTCCTGTCTTTTTCTCATTTCTTTTTAGGTTCCTACCACACTTACCAGGTTGGTGGGGTTTTTTTCAAGCAACTATAAAATAAAAGTCACCAAGCCATTGGATCTAGGGGTTTTTTTTTATATTCCTACACGTACATGATAAAAAAGGGAAAATAAAAGTTTATGAGCAGAGAGACTGAAAAAGAAAGGAGTGGAAGTCAAGGAGAGTCTGTGCTATAGGTCAGCAAAGAACACAGAGATTGAGTGCAGATCAAAGAAAGTTAAAAATTATTTGACAGCATTTGATTTAGAGCAGCCATGCTGAGAAGTCTCCTGTAATAATTTATCCTACCTTTCACTCGTAGATTGCTGAGCTGTCTTGAAAGAATTCAGAGACTGTGGAATGCAGCCACTCTTTTCATTTATGATTTGAGAAGATGGGATGCAATGTAATGTGTCAATGTGTGATCAAGATGTCACTCTCTATCAGAACAGCTCTAGATGATTTTCTACAAAAGGCTGTGAACTGAATATTCATGGAAAAGTTTCAGTTTCTCCTATGCTTTATGAGGCTGATGGAAGAAAGCTTAGAGTAGAAGAACACCATGTAGAATTGTGCTTCCTCTTGAGATTGTTTCGTTTTGTAGATGCTCTCTTCCATTATGAATACTTCTGCTGTGGTGGGAAGGTATAATAAAAATTAAATGCAATAGGCTGTGCTTAAGGTTAGTGTGATTCAGTATCTAGTATATCCTGTGTCTTAGAGATTTGCTTCTTATCTCTAACGTATGTTAGAACAGTGATATTCCATTGAATGCAATCATGTTCTTCCTGAGTTGGACCCCAGGATTCACTGTAGAGGCAAAGAATATAAATCCTTAATTAATGCATAGAAGAAGATGAGCTAAAATGGCACTCATCATGACTGAACTGTACTATCTCAACTACAAAAATGTTTTAGGAGAGTTTTATTAGGGTCCTATAAACTTCTTACCTGGACTGCTCCCGCTATTAGTTATTCAGTTCAACATCCCTGTCAGTGCTACACATTCTGAATTCACATGTCAGCCCATACCCTCTAAAACCATGAGCTTGCCTTAAAAATGAGAGAAGTTCATACAGTGCTCCAAGATTTGGGGCTTTTAGAATTATACCAAATGGTACATGACTGTGGCAAAACAATGTAAAGGTGTGTCATCAAAAAGAATAGAATAGAATGCCCAAACATGCCCAGACTATTCATGCTCTCACCATCCTTGGTAATGGCCATCTGCTGAATGACAGTAAACATACATAGAATGCACTGGGGAGTGTATTTTGGTTGTAGTAAATACCTAACAATAATAAATGCTCTGAAGTATTCTGCAACAGGTCCGTTTTGATTTAGACAACAGTAGAAATAGTGCTGTTGTTTTCACAGATGGAGGTGGTCTGATTGGCAGTGGAAAACCATTCAAATATAGAAGGTTTCTACTGCTTATCACAAGAAATCATATCAAATATGCCACAGCAGATCTTTAACATTTTTCATTAAACAGTATAGAAAACATTTCTATAATGTTCCTTTTTAAGGAAAATGACCTGTAGGAATTAAATTCATGAGCGTAAATTAGATGCCAACAATATGGTTTAAGGGATGTGATTTATTTTTTAGCTAGAACTCACTGAAACTTCATCTAGAAAAAAGAATATTTAAAAAAAACAAACAACCAATCAAACAAAATGGTTGTGAGTACTCATGTCTGACCAACAGATTTCATATGGGAGAAATGAGTCTGAGTAAGAAATTCTGGTCTTACATTTTATTCAGTGTAGATGGTGTTTAGCCTGCCCTGAAGAAGCTAAGTAAAGGTACGGTAGCAACTTTTGAACACAGTTATTTTGTCACAACTGTATGCTGGGCACTTCTTTTCTACTATATTGTGTAGAGAGCAGAAATTACAGTAAGAACCATGGCAAGATGTGTTTTTCTGGAACTGTGTTGCTACTTCATGGCTAGATGCCCACTGTCTATAAGAGGATCCTTGGATGATGAGCTCAGATGTACAGGTCTACATCATCCACTTATTCAGATGTATCTGATCCTTAATCTCTGGTTTGCCTTTTAAGTTTTTGAATGACTTCATTAGCAAGTCTCTTGCACTCTTCTACAATTCCATTTAGAGACTGTACACGATTTATTAATCCCACACATTGCTGCTAAATCTGCCTTGCTTTTTATTAGAGTGTTTTGTCTATTTGCCTCCGTACCACATCCTGTATCTTACTTTTCGGGCTTCCTCTGTTGCAAGTGTCCATCTGTGTGTAGTGGTTTCAATGGCCTTCCACTTTGAAGCTTTACTAAATTTTGTGAATTTTAAGTTATAAATACGTCTGAGCTGCTCACTGTTTTACTATGTATATGATCTAATCCCACTTACTCTAATGAGGTGTCTACTTCACAAGTGGGATTTTTCTCTTACTTTAACAAGACATCTGAAATTATTGGCTAGCCTAACCAGTCATGGTGGTTATCACTGGGGCCAGCTGATAAAGACCTTATCAGGGTAACCAATACCAAGTGTCCAAAACGTGGTCTTAGTCATTCTTTGGAGGGAGTAGAAATCTTTAATGATGTTGGGCCATGAAAACTGAGATACCTGTCAGAAAAATGTAGAATCTAAAACTTAGGTTTTTAATCTAAGCGCTCCGGATTTCAATGGAACTTGTCAAAGTATGTTAATTTAAGCAGAGATGGAAACTTTTTTGTAGGCTTGTATAAGCCTGTCTGACCAATCCTCGCTTTTGCTGCTTTGAATTAAGACTACTTTGATTAAAAAGTTCATATTAAATTCAGGAACCCCATTGAATTTTTCCTAGCTTTGTGGAAAAGTATTTTGTGGCTTTTAATATCAGATGTTCCTACTATTTCTAATTGAAATCAGAGTATATGCAAAGCATGTATTTCCAAGATTATTAGAGTAAATGCTGTAACACTACAGCACTAGATCAAAGGATTCACCAGTTACAATGCAGATTTTACCATCCTTACTTTAAATATGACTTCAAATGCAATATCCGTTGGTAATATTTTTGTTTTCTGATTTCTAAATTGCAATCTTGAAAGATCTACTTAACATCCTACTTACTAATTATTTGCATAAAGGTTTGTAACACAGAAAGAAGGCCTACCTTTTGGCCTTGCTTTAGCCTGTTAATGCAGAGTTCGTTTCAGTTCATTGACTTCTGTATACCTGGTGTTAGATGATGTTCCTTTGACCACTTCTTGTTGTACAGTGAAAAATGTGGATGCATCTTCCCATTCTTCAGAGCAACATTTGAGCAGCACTTCAGGGAAGTTGTTCAAGTTGCTTATTGATATGTGTGAGCCAGACTAGTGATTAAGTATTTTGGTATGGGTTCAGGCCATGCACTAAAGACAGAGTCCCATGGTTCCATGTATTTAGTGCAATTTTCCAAACACTCTATTTTGGTATGTGACTTATGATCCCTGGTTTATGTTTTTATTTTTTGTTGTTGACATAGATCACTATCTATTTCACAGGCAGTTAGTGAAGTGGGAATTCCAGTTTCCCAGATAAGCAGAAATCTTATTAGGATATGTCTGTATCTGTCTTTATAGCTGTATTTAGACACCTATGTCTAAAGTCAGAATAAAGTTATCCTCTTGAATGATACATACAATGGACCCTACTCCTTATAATCTATATTCCTCAGCCTTCTAGAGTTGCTGCAACTACAAGTGGATCTCCATGTATTAGTCATCTAGCATATTTGAGCTGGGATCTGCTGTGCTTTTTAGAGTTTTTTTCCTAACTGAAGGATTTTGATTTAGTGGTGGTATTATTTATTATTGTTGGTTTTATTTTTCCAAACCATGGTTACCCTGACTTTCATAGGCAGTGTTTCTCTATAATGTTGCCTTCCCCAAAACTCTGGTGATGATCTAACTAAACTGATCTGCAAGTGTGTTTTCTTGTGTCAGGCACTACATGTAAAGTCCAGTAGACATGAAATTCAGAAGTCTGCTACAGTCATGGGCACTGCGATGTACTGCCTTGCACAGAATGTTTGTTTGTTGATCTGCTCCCATAAATCCCAGTAAGAAGGAGAAGCTGAAGGAGATGCCGCAGTCACAGCGACAGTTAGCTATGTATGATGAGCGAGCCATAGGAAGCCAGCCCTGGCTGTCACCCTTCTCTTCCTTTGCCATCTTTTTTCAGCTGGGGGCTTATACTATGACTTTCCACAGCACAGGTGCTCACCTTTGCTGTGTACTTTCTAATTCCACCATTGTATGTTTGCATCATTTTAGTCATAAACTCTTTCTAATGATGTAATTGCTTCAAGTAAGCTACAAATCACCTGAAGATTGTAGGTCATGTTTTTGCTTGCATTGTCACTGTGGAGCCTCTGGACTCTCAGATTCTGACCCTATATGTCCTCCTAAAGTCATCTTTTAGTAGCTTTAGATGAATCCATCTGGCAGTCTCGAATGCACAAATATTTCTGCATCGCTTTTTTCCCCATGGTCCCCTGCACAACACCTTGCTTACACATTCAGCACTTGAGGGAAAAGTTGGTGGCTAAGCAAACCCCGAAACGAGAGTTGCTGTTTTGCTAAAAACTGGATCATATTCCCTGTCTTCTGTGCAGCAGGATGTGCAGGCAGCGTTCAGTGTAAGCAGTCACCCTGTCTTTGATTAAGGCTTAGATGTTGAGATAATTGTGTGATTTTTAAATGTACTGTTCTGCTAAATGCAGCAGGGAAGTGTGTTATTTCATCTGCTGTACATAAATGTAGCTATCGCTGGCTTAAATGAATGAGATCAATTTTATGCTCGACACTTGACTGTGGCTGGAATGGTGGTGGCATGTCAACAACTACAACAGGCCACGTGACTCTCAGATGAGGAAAGGATTTTAAGATCTAAAGCTGAAGGTTAGGTGTATTTGCGAAGGGGAATGCAATAAAAGAATACATTTTTTCAGTGCATCAGAGGAAGGGGCTCTAAACACCCTCTCCTGAGGAATTCAGCTGCATATCAGTGAAGGTAAAGTGGATATAAGAAAAATGCCATGTGTATGGAGAGCATTAGGAAAGGTCATATATTTCAAGAAAGAATATTGTTTACAAGGAGTGTTAATAGGTTTCAAGGGAAATGTTAATTTTTTTTTTTCCTGGCTGAAATAGCTACTGTAAGTTTTTAATGGTTAATCATTCATTCTTGAATTTTTATATTAAGCATTTCATATTACTTTATTGACTTAACTTTTATGCTCTTCTTCATTTTGACAGTAAAGAATGACCAGGCAATACTCTTTGAAAATTGGAGACCATTTGCAGCTGCTCTCTGCTGAGGAAAGTGAATAATAGGGTGCCCTCAAGGAATTTCAAAGGTATCACTCAACAGAAACTTTTGTGTCTGAAGAAAACTAGATCATTTTATCATGGTAGGCATACTGATATGTTTGCTTTAATAAAATGCCATATTTCTGCCTTTAATCTCTTGTCAACCAGCTATTAAAACCCCAAAGTGTATGCGTGCAGCACATGTAAACACTTGTGGTTTCAAGTTTGCCACACAACATACAAACAAAGCATGTAATTTTTGTTTTGTGAACAATCTGTAATAAACTTACTCAGTAATGGCAATAAGGTTCTTTTTCTCGCCCCCCCCTCAAGCCAACAACTCAATTTGATTTAATTCAATAATCCATGCAATTTTTTAAAAGTATTATCTAAATCCTACAGAGTTCTCTGAAGTGGCCAGATGAGGAAATAATGACAACTGTTTTCCATGTAAATAGTGATGAGCACCTGAAATAATAGCAGTGTTGGAAGATGATTACTTATGAGAATTGACATTATGTGCCTCAAGCCCCCAGAATTTTGCACCTGCACTGAACAGTTCCTCTTGTCTTTCAGCATGGCAATTCTGTGCTGTTAACTCACTCATCATTTCTTGCCTGTTAAGGCAAGGCTTGAATCGGTGCCCGCAGTAATAGAAGCTTGCTTTGAAAGCAAAAGACGTTTCTTGTGACCCAGCTCTTGTGGTCCTTGCATCATATTCATTCAGAAATTCCTCAATCTTTGGGTGGATAAGGATACCTTAATGACTTTGGAATTGTTTCAAATAATAATACAAGACTAAAAGATAATAATATATTCTGAACAACAGTCAATAAATATGTCCTGAATAACAATTATGCTGTTTATGAAATAGATAATAAAATAATGACATTAACAGATAAAATCTGTATTCTTTCTATCAAACCCCATGTGCTCAGGTATTTTACAAGATGGTATAAATGAAAGAAGCCTGTTTGCTCATAAACCACTGCCCCAGAACTGCAATGTTAAAGAGGCAAAACTATACATTTAAGATTGTCAGCAGTCACACAGCACATCAGTGAACCACAAGTATTTGGAAGTATGGGTGGTTAAGAGGGAAGAACAAAGCTTCACACACTACGGCCTGCTGCAGGATAGACACAACCACTTCTGGGACATGAACAAGTTGGGAGCGAAGATTGCGCTTCCCCTGAGTCCAGTGAAAAGGGAGCCATAGCTACACTGAGCCAATCGCTACACAGTCAATTGCCTGTCTTTTGTCATTCTTTTCCCTATTATATTAACTCTTTGTCTCTCAATGGAATAGTGTTAAACTTTCTCATTTCTACTTTCAGGGAAGTTTTTCAGTACCACTACTAATTTCTGTGCTCTTTCTCTATCTGCTACGTTTTCTTTGAGATGGAGTTTATCCATCTAATGAAGTTAGTGTTAGAAGTAAAGAAACATAATAAATTTAAATAATTACTATTTAATTGTTGATATTCCATAAATGGAACGTGTTTGCAGTTTTCATGTATGCAGGTGCTCAATAATAAGGTATCTGCATACAGCTGTCCAAATTGTTTTCCTTATAGTGTTACAGCGTTCTAGGTTTTCTTTTATTTTTCACTGAATTGGAGTAGCTACTTACATGTGTGGCTCTAACTTTCTCTGAAAGAAAAAAAAAAAAATTAATGTTCCTTTTCTGTGCTGAATTTCAAATACACGGTGCCCTATGTTTGCTGTGTCCTTTTTAATCTCCTATTAATCTTCTTTAGTTTTGGTTAGCTCACATAATTTAGCACTTTTTTCCACCCCACTGTTACCTTACTTTCCTCTATCATATATTTTCTTTAATTAGTTTGTTGGACCCACATTCTGTTTCTTCCTAAACTGAAAACTGGTAACTAATTTCTAAATAGTGGGAAGACATTCCTGTAATCTCTTACTTTGTTTGCCTCTTGAGTTTTATCAGAACTTTTTCTTTAGATGTGTTGTTTATCCAAATGTCTTTTTTTTATTTTTTCTTTTTTCTATGAATTTTGATCCTGCTGAGCAATCCTAATGCATTGAAAACTCATAAGTTTACATCATAGAATTTATGTTCAACTGCCTGTTTTATAGATCTTCCTTGGATTTTTGTGTCAGCCTGTTAGCTGAGTTATTCTCATATCCAGGATTGCCACTAGCACTTTCTTTCACATTTCATATAAAAATTATATTGATAAAATGATTAGTATAAGTTAGCCATTGCCCAATAAGGACTAATAAATTATTGAATAGGTCGATACTGTTCTATATACCACGTATAATCATAGCTTGTTACCATGTGAGTACACTCAACTGATTTCCTTCTTATTGTCTATGAACAGGCTGCTCTTTTTTACCATGCTATCTACTAAGTATTTGTTAATCTTTTACAAGGTATTGGTATCCTCTGGCCACATTTTTACTAATTACTTGGGCAATTATGGTACTTTTTTCAAGAACTTTTAAGTCACTTAAGAGCCTTTGCTTTGATTTAGAGCTGGGTGTGTGGACACCTTGGGTCCTTCTAAACCTTCAGTTGAAGCATGTATCTAAACTTTTGCTTAAATGTTGGCTGCTTCTAAGTTCTGATTTAAATGGTTTCTTTTTTTTTCAGTGTTTCCTGTTGTGACACAATCTTTGACAACTTTTCCATATTGCTAAATTGCGGATCACCTGCTGTTACTGTCCTGTGATACAGGACATGGCTCTGGAAGCCTGGCAGACCTCTTAAGTCCCTGACTTCTGTGGTCTCCAACATTAAACGTTCTTGCCGGAGGCTGCAGGCCTTGCGTGGGCAGAACTCTGATGGGAACTTTCCCCAGACTGTGGCTGTAAGGTTTGCAGTGTTCTGCAGGTCCCACATGGAAGTTATGGGATTTTTTTTCTTCCCACTAACATGATTGCTGGAAAAGGCTTGTTTATAGTAAAAGAAGGCTGCTCTTGCATTTTTATAAATGGAAAAATGCTTCTAATCAAATATTGGAGCAGGATGGGTTGATGGCTTCTTGTTTTCCTGTGTTATCTTATGCTTAGTCTTTATGGCTACCTCCCAACCAGTAGACCTGGAGGTGTTTCTGGGTCCTGAGACAAGATGTGTATCTCAGACAATGTTCTCACCCCTTATCTTTCCAGGCTCTGGCAGACGACAGCTTCCTTCTTGCACCCCTGGTCAGCCTGCTGACTTCCATGATAAGGAAACTGAGGGATGTAGGCCAAAAGGAGTTCCTATTGAGTGGTCCTGCCAGATCTTCTGGCATGTTCTGGATGATTGAAGTATGCCCGCTGCTAGAGAGGGCTTTTGTTCATGCTCATTCACATTAAGTATTATTCAGTATGTAGTTATAAGGTTTCTTTCACTGATGTACAATGTGTGTGGATAGGGTTACTGCTTAATATTGAAACGTAAAAAAGGAAATATGTGGTATACAATTATGAATTAATTAGAAAATTATTATTCTATTATAACATTTTACCACCACAACTGTAATCTATTACAACCATTAGGTGTCTCTATTGAATTTATTGCTAACAATTTGCTTTGTGTAGTCTGGGTTTAATACTTACAAAATGTGATTGCAGGAAGAAACTGCATTTCTTTTCTGCATCTTGTAATGGGATTTTTTGTCAATTCATTTCAATGTGACAGGAGGTCTGACAGACGGCTGATGAAGCATAGCAGTTCTCAGAAAAGAGTGCAGGATTCTGCCTTTAAAAACTGACTTTGATACACGTGAACATAATTTTTCAACGTTCTCAAAACATGCATCAAATGTGTCTTGAATTACATATTCTTTGCTCCGTAGAGTCAGACAACAAGCAGGCAGGCAACGATTAGGATGGAGCTACAACAAAAACTGACCCAGGAGACAATCTTGTTTCATGGCTATTCTTAGGGTTAGACATTGTTTTTTGTTATTGGTAATGTAAAGTAAACTGTTTAAAGCCGCCTTAAGTCCACGTCTGGTTTAGAGTAGCTCGGGCCAGATCAGGCAAACCAGAAAACTGCAACATGACTTTGTGAGGTCTTTTGGCCATGATAACAGTGTGCATTTTGCAAAGTATTTTGAGCAGCTCCACTCACCTCATGCATTTCACTCGTGGTGTTCCACACCCGGTGCAGCTCTGTGCAGAGGTGCTGACTCCCCCAGTGCTGCTCAGCCTGTCGCTGACTGCTGGCTGCTGCTCCTGAAGTAGCTTCATTAGCAGAAGTTTGGGTCTTGATCTTCACCATGGTCCTCCACAGTATGCAGGGATACACAATTTCATCTTCCTGACATGTGAGTTTTCTTTGGGATACAGAACTAAGACAGGCGTCATGCACATTTGCTTCCTGGGACGTGTGAAAGGCCAGTCTCTTGTTTCCGCACAAGAGAGCTCTTGCTAAAGAGGAGATTCCGATATAAATGCAGGGGAGTATCTGTAGTACAAGAGTTGTGTGGGAGGCTTTTCATTTGTGTTTGTCTTTTTTTTTATGGTAATCTTTGGCAGTGCAAATGTTGGTATTTTCTCAAGAGATGCTTTTCCACTGAAAAGAGTGCATTTTGTAGCATTTACTCATTTTGAGTCACTTCAACAGGGCAGGCAAAATATTTATGCAAATAAAAATGAACTAAATATTCTGTGCTAATCTGTATGGCGTGCTGGCAGAACAGGATCAGCTCCTCAGTCTGCCATCATCTTTTCATGCTTATTTAGGCAAATTGCATGTCTGCTTCCTCTGCAGTATGTAAACACTTTAGAACAGAGGCTATCTCTAGCAATCTTTATCTGCAAGACAAAGGGCGGTGAAGCCCAGATTTTAGCTTTGTCCTCTGGAAACTATTTTCAAAATGGCTTTGTGGTATCTCTATAGACCTGCATTTCAGTGCCAAAAGTCAAAGATAAAAATGAATGTTGTGGTCTCATTTTAGTCCTGTTTCTGTCCAGGCTTTGCTAACACACGCCTGTAGTTGGAAAGCAGGGGGTTCTGTGGTCGGGATAGAACTGGCATGTTTCTGGGAAGTATGTACAGAATTACAAAAGCTGAACTTATTATTTTCCTCTTGCTCAAACTGAGAACTTAAAAATAAAGGACTCAAACTACTTGTGAGGCATCATGGGCATGCTTTTTGCTGGAGAATAAAGGATGTCCTCTTTCTTTTTGATGAGGTAAGATAGTCTTCGTTCCTCCTTGCTGAAACTGTAGTGGAACGCAGGAGTCCAGGAAGGGGCTAAAATCTTGGGGTGGTAGATGGTGCACAAATGTGGAATTAAGACGGGGTTTGTGCATCTTGGGTGCCTACGATCCTAGTGCACGAGGGGTAACAACAAAGCTGTGGTGTTTAGCAGCAAAAGCAGCAACTGTGGCAAATCAGCTGTATAAGCATTGTTTTACCCAATAGTATGATTTCCATTTTTCCGTAGATAGAGGATGAAATAGTTCAAAGGCCTCCTTCTGGTATTCCTGCAGGGCAGAGACTTAACATGCAGGGTGAACTAGAGCAGAGAGACAGAGCTGTGTGTCACTCGTACACTGAAACTCCTCTCTCTGTGCACGTGTAATCATCCCAAGGAGTTCTTCATCAATACCCTGGTCTTCCTGCTCTGCTGAGAAATGTTTTTATAGGATCTGTTGGCAGCTGCCATCGAAGAGTAGAGTCATTTTCTTTCATATTGGGGGTTTGCATGTCAAGTAAACAAGTGTAAAATCTTGTGTAGGTGGAAGCATTTATTTTAGGCAGAATACAGCTTTGGAAATCTCAGAAGGAAAAATCATAGCCTGGGTAAAAAGGAGGCTTTCATCTGACGTGAAGTATTGCTGAATGTTCTTATATTAGGTCTATGCTCAATGCTTTCATAGATTTAAGAAATTAAGAGCAACAAAAAATCCCCATTCTCAGAATGAAAAAATTGTAAGCGTGTTAGATGCAAGACGGCTCTGATAGGATCTACCTCCAATTCTTGTTTCATTTGGGCTTTTTCTTTTTGTTTGCAGATACTGGCAGGATGAGATGACAGCTTTTTCTGAGGGCCCTGTTAATAGTTTTCACTAACAAGGAAAGGGGAAGGGAATAACTCTCTGCAATAATATTGACTTCTTATGTGATCTTTGGTAAGTCACTGCGCTATTGTGTTCTCAGCTTCCTCAAGAAGAGAACAATACTATTTCTGTGCCTTGCACAGGTGTTATGACTGTTAGTGTGAATAAAGGATATTTTGTTTTTCATGGGTTGAACAAGCACGGAAAGTTTTTAGTTTTCTGTTGTTGGGGTTTTTTTTAAAAAAGAGAAGAAAGAATGTTTCCAATCAATCAGTGTGCTTTGACCAGCATTTATTGCGTTGTCTCACTATGCTTTTCAGGTTATCTTTTAAAAAAAAATAAAGAAAAAAAAACTTTTCTTTTTTGAAATTTTATATCAATTTTTAAATGAAAGCTGCCCTTCTGGGAAGAACAGTTTTCTTTAGAAAATGTTGAAGCAAAATGGTTTTTTACATTTCAGACAGTGAAACTCATAGCATTTCTGAAATACCTCTGTCAGAAAAAAAACCAACTACTGTTTGACATGTTCAATTACCTCCTGCTCCACCCCCCATATTTTTTTTCAGCTGAACCTCTGTGCCTGAGTTTATTATAACAGTAAAATTCTTTGAAAGATGTAGTGTCCAACTTACAGACCAAGGTGCATAAAAGAAAGCTGAGGTAACTTTAAAGTACTTTTGCAGCCTTTGGACTCCAGTCTGATTTATAGATATTTGTATTTTTGTGTCTCCTCTCCTGGGGCTTTCCAAGGAGTCACAGGAGTGACCAAATTTCTTCTGTGTTAAGTGCCAGTGCTGAAACTTTTCTAGAGTCCTGGCCTAGGTGCGTATTATTATCCCAATGTGTATATAGGGCACCTTGGAAGGCAACTGTTGAGCCTTTACTGTAATGTTTGGCTGTGGCCTTGCAGACACTGCCTGTGCTGTCCCTTAGCGCTAACCACTGCCTGCCACAGCCCCGTCCCCTCTTTTCTAAAAGCCTGTGGATGCCTTGATTTGGAGTTATGGTTAGGCTGCAGTCAGCTATTTGGACAAAAATACCTATCTTCTTGATCAAGGCATGAATGCTAATAAAGGCTGGTGGTTTGCCTGATAAGAATTACTTAGTGCTTGCATGATTTTCTGAATGCCTTGAAAACAGCTTTTCTAAATTCCAGATGCAAATTTTTATGGAGGAATAAGTGCACTTAGTTCACCAGGTCTTTAAGAAAGCCAAACCCAAAACCTCATTCGAGATTCATCACTTGTCTACCCGCTTTCTTTCTGAAAAGGGATTGAAGAAATATTTTTTTATGTTAATTAGCTACCTGCTGAAACTTGTTATAACAGGACCAAAAGCAAACTTCTCTTATGGTGAGCAATTCTGTGATTGCACATTTAATGCTGAACTACAGTTTATAAAAAAGTTAAAAAAAAAAAAAAAAAACAAACAAAAAAACCCCAGACTGCTTAAAACATAATTATTAATGTAACAAAGCAAGGCAAGAACAGCATCCAAAGAATTCACGTTTGAAGTAACAGATAATCCTGTAATTGCTACTTCTTGGTAAAATTCTGAGTATGTGAGAAGGAGCCTTTATTTTAAAATGGCACATACACATCAAAGATGCTTTCCTTGTCTTTTGTACAGTAGCTTTCTTTCAAGTGAAGAAACACCCACACAGAAAGGGAAAAAACGGTTCTATTGTGCTCTAAAGTCAGTTCCTTTCTGCTCAAAAGTAAATGCTGGTTTTTGGCAGCCCACAGATGGAAATGTGTTTAACACTGTGAAGGTGAATTGCGGCTACAGCAAGGACTGGAATTGGATGTCAGCACGAGGGAATTATTGTCTGTTTTTTGTGAGTGGTTCTTTGCTGAAGGATTTTGGACTAGCCATTGCCAAAGCTTAGAGCAACATTTGTTTCCTTCAGTTGCTGATCTTCATAAAAGCATCACGCAAAGAAAATTTGCCTTAGTGCGGATGTGAGCATGTTGCAGGTTTCAGCATTCAGACTGGAATCCTGACTCCCTCGTGCACAGAGGCTGTTAGCAGAGCAGTCCGATTAGCTTTCCTAAGCGTAGGGACTTCACTATTTTGAGCTAATCAGAGAGGTAGAAGATGTCAAGAAGAAGAAGAAGCTGCTGTGAGGACTTTTCTCCTGCTGTGATTAGTCAGAGCTTGAACATCACTTGTACTGCAACTAATGTCTTAGAAATTAAGCAACCATGTTTTAATAGAAATCAATCTACCATCACATGCTATATAATAGAAGATAGCCTATCTATATAACTTTGAATTCTCCTATATAATTCCACTGCAGGGTATGCAACTGCCTTTTCATCTCTTCAAAATTTTACAAAACGTATGTAAGTGTTCTGTTTACCTGAATTTCCCTAGGACTTTTCTTTAAGTGATTGGCAGGAGCTGGTGAAGATTTGGTGTACCCCGATTCAGAACTGTGCTTACTTTTAACCTAAGTTTCATTGCTGTGTCTGCTAAAGAGCCTTTTCTGAATTCCTGAGAAAGGTCTGGCAGAACTGTGGCAGTGATCTCCCTTCTTGCAGCTGATGTTGAATATATATCTTTTGTATAGCAACGTCTGTTTCTTCTACTGCCCGCCCTCTTTGTCTTGCAACTGTAAGATTGTCATGGCATGGATTGCCTCTTGTTTAACGTGTATCACCACACGACTAGGTTGATGTGCCTGCCTGCTACTACAGTATAGATGGCAGTAAATGACATGTTTTAATCCCAAAGATAGGGCCTCGTTCACTTTAAAAGATAGCTGTTTTGCTTGTGCTGGGCGTGGGTCCCAGCACTTCAAGGCCTTGAAGGAGTTATCCTCTTGCCTTCCAACAGGTGCTAAAACCGATGGAGCTCGTATGGAGCACTGGGCTACGAGTAAAGCGTTTGGTCAGTTGTCTCCCTGACTGGCTAAAACATATTTCCAGACTATCTTTTTCATCAGTCGTTTTCTGAAAAGAGGGGGAACACCGAGCTCCCTCCCCATGGCCAGACCGGGAGGGACCCCTTCTGCTTCTCCCGCAGCACCACCGAGTGCTTGGCAGCAGGAGCTGCTCAGAGGTGATGGAGACACTGGAGTGGAGCACAAGGCTCTGCTAGCAAATCACAGGCCACAGTAAGCTGCAAAACCTTCAAGGAAATTAAGTAACTGAATAACCCAATTGACTGTGTATATCTGATCTGGATATCAGGACACTCGGGGAGGGGGTTTAAAAGCAAGCGGTGTAACTGGCATAACTCATCCTGTTAAAATCAAGAGGAGTTTTATCATCGGTTTATAATGGCAGTGGAGCTCAGCCAGAGCTGGGGGCTATAGAACAGGATCCTACTAATCAGTGAATCATAAGACCAGTATTTCTTAGTGATGGTTTTCTTGTGGTTATAAACCTTGTTACCAACAAGTGAGGCTCTTTCCAAACTGGAGTTTGTTCTTGGAACCAGATTTCTGCAACTCTTTCTTCCCAAGCTGTTCACGCTGTCACGTGTGCCATCAGAGTGCACTGCTGGCTAGATAGCAAGAACTTTTTTCAGGGAAAGGTGTGTGCTTGTGAAAATTTGAGTGTGACCCTGTGCTTCAAACACACAGTCCTGTTATCATAGATATCAGCATGAGGGAAACACAGGGATTTAGAAAGGCAACAGAGAGAAATATTTATTTTGCTGTAAAAAGTGACCTTGGAAATGTGCATATCAATTAACCAGCATCTGCCAAGAAGTTATTCTACAAACACAAGACTAAAGAGCTTGCAGAAAAGTGCTTTTTTCTTTCTGAAAGGGATGGCTGGTTGCCTACACGAATACTATATCTCCACCAAAAATGTGTATTTTTTTAAATCTCTTATCAGATGATATATCAAGATGAAATTAGTCTTGAGTAAAAATGCTGTTGAGAGCCAAGGAGAATTGGGAATAAGAAACTCCACAGTTGCAAATGTTAGTTTAGTTCATTTCATGTGAGCCTGCTGAGAAAGAGCAGAACCCTTGTCCCTCTGAAATGTTTTCATAACCCTTCCAATATCCAGCTCTGAGTGAGAGAGGGCTGTGGACATCCACCGCATGTCACATGCAAGAGGGACGCAGAAGGTCTGAAGGATCAGAGCTCGTCCTGGAGCAACTAACCCAGAGCTTTGGGTGATAATAGCACTGCCACTAGACAGAATGAACCTATATGCACTGAATAATTAGGTGTGCTTATCTTCAGTGGTTTGGTTCTGTATGTCTTTTTGTTACAGCTTAGTTGAGCTTTCTGAGAGAAATAAATCTCAGGAATTTGATACACTAGAGGAAAAAAAAAAACGGGGTGGGGTGGGAAAGGGGACAGTGCTGAGAGTGATGGCTGCCCCCAGGAAGCGGAAAAAGGAGGGAGAGACATTAAAGTGAGTCATGATGTTTCAGTTGGCTTATGTGATTTTTGGTCTATCCATTTTAAGCAAAGCCAGTGATACCTAAAGGCCAAACTATACTGTTACTTACACAACCAAAAGGACTTAGTTTATCTACATAGCTTACTCTTTTCCCTTCAAACATTATACATGGTCCTTAATCTGTTTCTCAGGAAAGGGAGGAGGAAATCTTCAGCGTTTACTAAAACACTAAATGGGATAACATTGTCTCCATTCTGAGGGATGCTAACTACTTATCCTTGTTTGCTGAGCAAGGGTTGATGGCTTGTGACCACAGGACACAATTTACTAGATTGAACTGTGTCAGTCACCACGGTAATTAGGCCAAGCAGAACTTCCACCTTATTTTCACACATAGAGTTTTGCCTTAATTTCTTTTTGTGTGAAGGACCCACAAAAGCTGGAAAACATGTCGGACTCTGTTGATTTTACTTATATTTCTCTTCTAGCCTCAATATCCTACAAAACAGCTGTATGTCACCAACTTCAGTCCATTCACATTTTTAACCCTGAAGCATCCTTTGCCAAACAGAATTGCTCATAACCTGGTTTGTGCTTGTAGTTGGTAACTGATTCTGTAACTTTCTCCTAATATTTGCCTGATCAAGTTAAAGATTTGACAAAAAAAAAAAATTTGTCTGATCAATTTAAAGGGAAAAAACCCAAATAGCACTCTTAAATAAATCAAAGTGTTGCCTGAATCCTCAGCTATAAACCCCATGTATTATTAGATTGGTGCAATATGCAGTACGTACCTATTTATGTATTTGGGGGCTTAGTGTAAGTTAGATTGAGCTGGAAATGTGAAGGTTAAACTAGCTGTGGAAATTGCAGCAGGAAAGTGGTAGAAGGTAAGAACTTATCATAGGCATGACATTTTACATGGGCCATTTTCATTATTTCAAATCAAACTGCACATCATATTGCAATTTTTAATGTCTTCTGTTTACATAGCCCCTCAGCTAGACTTAAAAAATTGTTATCTGTACTGTGCTGGCAAGGGCACTGAGGCATAGGGAGATGTAGGAAAATTGTCCACAGTCTTGCAGGAGGTATTCGGCAAGAACTTTGAGGGGTATGATGCTGCCCCTTCTTTTTTCCCTGTGAAGAGGGAGACTGTAAGGGCTTGGGTCCATACTCCTCAATGCAGAGCTGTTTCACGTCTAAGGTGAATGATTACCTTGGGAACAGAGTGTAACACTGGTAACCTTATTTATGCTGGTTAGTACCTAATTTCATATGCCATCACACTGAATATAGAGGGATAGCCTACAAACCATGGGGTGTCCAACAGATGGTGAGATTCTGGTCTGTACCCTTTCCTAGCCTGTAGTCCTCATATAAGGAAGTGTATGCTTGTACTTGAGACTTGAATGTGAACACAGAAAGCAAGTTATGGACTGCTTACATACAGATTTTGCTTTTGGTCCATCCAAAATTGCTAACAGGGTGATCTTAGAGTCCTGATTACTGATATGGTGGATGCCAGTTTGATTCACTCTGAGGATATGCTACTAGAGCCACAGATAATTCCCAGGTTCCATGTAACGCAGTTTGCATTTGCAAACTGTGGTCTCTTTTGCTATGGCCTATGGGTGTCTTTGCTGGTGTGAGGAGCTCTCTGTTGGAGCTGACAGAAATGTGGTAGCATTATAAACCAATGATCAGCAAAGAAAACCTTTATTTGCCTCATTCCCCAAAAGGGAAAACCACAGTGAAAGGCTAAAAACCTGCAGTTACTTTATGACGCCAACATCTGCATCATTTTACAAAGAACTTACTACAGATGGAACAAATTTATCTTTGCCATAAAAGAGGAGTGGAATGAGATGAAGATTTCCTCGAAGACTTGTGGGCCATGAAAGTTAGAGCCGTTCTACGGGAATGGCTTACGCACAGCGCAAGTGCTGTTCTGCTGCAGAGATTAATGCCAGTTGGCTTCATCTGCCAAGTTCAGCAACTTCCTGGCCTGCAAATTACACCTGTTGAATTGCTACAGGTTTTTTTCTCCTTGCTTAATTTTTCAAGTGGATCTCTGAGTTTGCAAACAAACAAACAAAAACTCCTTTGCTTTTTTTGCTCTTTTTTCATGCTGGACAGCTTTCTGTCTGGTGTCCTAGCTGGGTGATAAGAAAGGCAGTAAGAATATTAGGCATTTAACTGCATACTAGCCAGGCATGAGAAAGCATGTAGGAAGAGCTTTAGCTGATTTTTTTATATGGTACACAGTTAAATGTGGATATCACCTTCTCAAAAACAAAGAAAACAACCAGACCAAAATATTTCTGGCCTTGACTCCTAGTCATTAGCATAAAACACAAGAGTTTGGCTGTGAAAACTAAGATGAACTTCATGGACACTTTTGATGGAAGTCAATAGTCTTTGTAAGGAGTGGGAAGGCTCTTCGTGACCTTGTAATTCTTTCCTAACTCACATGCCTTGTTAGGATTAGGGAGTTCATTTGAATTCAAGTAAGATGTGGAATGGTTAATGGTGTTCTAAGATATGGAGTAAACTTGACTTGAGATCCTAAATCCATTGTAAAGCTGGTAGCATGAAATACTTTTCTAACCTTGTGTTCTCATTTTTAAACAAATTCTGTCTGTTCAATTAATTTTTTGAGAGATATGTAATAAAACTAGGAAGATGCTTGGATCTTGGTCCTGTAAACAGAACTCGGTTTGTGCCTGCACAACTGCTTCATTTATTTCAAAATCCATGTTCTTACAGGCTTCACTTCCTCACTAATCAGTTTAGAATTGGATGGAAATGTCTGCATATGTAACACTGTGGAGTGTGTTTGCCGGAAAACTTGATGGATAAATTCTTGGCCATTTTGTCTATTCATCTTCCAAGACGGAGTGAATCCTTACCACAGGATTGTGTGTCATCTGCTGTGTCATCTTGTGTTTTAGAAAATGACCCATACGATAGCACAAATATACGTGCTCAAACATATATAGCTCATATATATATATGAGCTCAATATACATAGCTCAACCAACTGGTTGCAGTACTAGTAAAAATTTGATTACACCAACATAGACTACTACATGGTCTGAGCAATGCATGTTTACCACTTCCCTGGGATATTTTTCCACTGGCACTGCCATACCCCGATCCCTCCATGGACATTTAGGTATGTTTCCATCATGGTGCTGCAGTCAAACCAGTAACCACGATTTAGATCTGTGCTTGAATCTGTCTCTATCTCTTATCTGTCTCCCTATTTCCATTTCTGTGTGTTTTTATATGTAAGGTTAAAATAAAAATCTTTGTAGAATAGATGGCAAATAATTGGCTTCAGCTTCTTTCCTCTTTCCTTTCCCCACTCAACCCACCTGGGCCTATGTTTATTGAACTCCATACATTGTCAAGACACTATTTGTAAATGGAATTTAACTGTAGGTGAGCAGTACAAATGTAATAATATTACACAACTCTTGTTTAATTTTGAAGGCTCCATCCTCAGCAACACTGCTTATAATGGACGGTTCAAGCCGAATTATCCATTATTGCTCCCAAAGTTTACAATTAAACTATCGATCAAAGCTGGCAGAAAATTCTCAAGCAGGCTGGGTGTGCACCAGGCTTGTTTTAGATGCAGGCTGAGGGAGAGAAACCCAGAAGCAGCCTTCAGCTAATCCTCTTAGTGCTAACTGTCCTGGATGCAGCAGTGATTATGTATCGTGCTTATACAGTTTTAATAGTGCAGGTCCTATGCAATTTGCGACCTCTATTTCTGCCCAGAAAGATTGGAGCTTAACAGGTTTGGATCCACAGGGAACCAGCTTCGGCTTTTAGGCTTCTTCAGACACTGCAGAATGCATCTTTTCTGGGGAATTCCACAATAAAATGACTGTTATTTATCATTACAAACCTCTTTATCATTTAGTCAATAAAAGGCCTCTCTCTCTCACTTTTTTTTTTTTTTTCCATGGTGTGCTCAGAGTCAGAAATCTGTATTAGTCTCCCCTGGCCTGAAGGCAAGAGATGTCAAATGCTAAATCATGATCTGCCCTGGCTTTCTGGCTAAATTGTGTATGAAGGCCTGAGGCAAAAAGGTGCACATGCTCATTATTTGAAACAGAATGATTTTTTCCCCTTTCTTTCCTTTTTTTTAAAATACATATTGGGACATATATGGTAACACACATACAGTAAGCTTCTGAAAAGTATCAAACCTGAAACAAACCAGCCAGAGCTAAATATGTCAAATATATATGCTTGCAGATTGGGAAATAGAAAAGGCATTGTCAAGAAAAATCAGATGATCTTCCCCTTTTGAACTTTTTGTTAGCAGTGGGGAAAAAAGTGTTAGGAGTTGACAGCAAGGTGACAGATGTGGTAAATAATGCATCTGGTGAATTCATCCCAGGTTTTTTTTGGAGGGGGAGGAGATGTTTGAAATGAATCTTAGTTTGAAATTGTTCAGGAAACCTGCATGGAAACATATTTTAAAGCCTGTGATTGTTTTGCAAACTGTTTTGAGTGTGTCTTCATCTACTTATTTGTTTGCAGTTTGTGATAGATCACCTTCCTCACAGGGCATTGTTACTACCCCAGGTTGGCTAAGAGACTTTTGCAAAGAGGTTTTGGGACAGTCATCCCTTGGGCAAATTTTTGTGTGAACGTATTTGCATATATATGTCAAAGTCTTTCAGTTTTGTAAGTATTCATGTGAGGGAGGTATGCATACCAAAATATTGGTGGGAAACTTATTTAAAGGGTCATGCTTGCTTTTGAAGCAAATTTAAATTTATTTTTTATTTATTTTGACACTAGGGAAATATTCAAGAATGTTGTTTTACAGTATTTGTTCAGCAAAAGGTGACAAGGAACTTCTATAAAAGCATATTAAACTTTACTATTTCCACACTGAGGACTGGAGTTTCAAAAGCTGCAGTGAAACCTGGGGAGCTACTCTGGAGAATCTAAGCAATGTATGTATTATTTTTAGTGGCCAATATTTCCTTTGTTTAACAACAAAACATTCTACATATTTATGCTGACTGTCTGCTTTCTTAATGTAAGCAAGAAAGGGACCACAGCTTGGAGAAGAAAAAGGGCTCATGTAACGGGCATTACGTTCAGTCAGCCAAATTTTTGACATTGTGATTTTGATGTTGACTCTATAAAACTGGATGTATTCAAATGCTTCGTTGCTGGCTACAAATGTTGGGAATGTGCTGAGGCTGCTTGAATTCAGATATTCTATTTCTGAAGCTTTCAGGGAAATGATCTGATTGGATCAAAGTTCTCAGGGAAGACCCCTCAATGGGATGACATGTCACTGGCCGATACCTTCACCTAAAAAGCAAACTCCATGAGCTCAACATCTTTTGAGCAGTTAAATTTCCAGTTCTTAATGGAGGGCTTTATTTTTAGATATATGTTAAATACAGATTTGTTTGGTTTAAAATGTCACTGATTTATTAGACCTGTGCTAATATGTAATTTTCAGCTATGACTGAAATAGTCTGCATTGTCAGTGTGATTCTTCCAAATTTAAAATAATGCACCTTGAGAATCCTTATATCCTCATCTTTGTAGTCAGATAAAAAATGAGGCTGCTCTGTACACATCACTGGTTCTGTATTTCTCTCACAGAAAATGATGTCCTGTTGAAATTACTTGAGCTCTTTCCCCAGCTGTCACAAATATGAGAGTGAAATTAAGAGAAGGACGACGGTTTTCAAAACCTAACATGGTCCCTGCTAGTTTGTAAAGTTCAATTAAAACCATCTTTTTTTTTTAATATAACGTGCAAAAATAGTGTGTGAGATTGATTGGACCAATAGTGAGTGAAATAAGTTGATGTTTTCATGTTTGTCATATAAAAAAAACCCCAACAGACTAACATAAAACAGAAATGCCACACATGAACTTTTCTGCAATTTCAATTTCCCTTCACATTATGATAGAGCTTACTAGAAAAGCAAAGTCTTTGTCTTCCTACTGCTTATGGTTAAATTAAATTCTCCTCGGCAAAGAAGCCGACTTTCCAGGGATGCAGCTTGATCTATTGGAGTGCTATGGTTTCTTCATAAATGCAGAGGCTGGTGCTATGTCCTGTCTCATTCATCTGTGGATTTTGTCCTGAGTTCAGGTCCGTGTGAATGACCAGCCATTCCCAAATAAATGTATAGATGGACTGGTGAGCCTTGCTGTGCTCTGTTTCTGTGTGGTCTCCTCTGATGCGTGGAAGCAAAACCTCTGGCATGGCTGAGGGTAACAGTAGCTGTATTCTGTGAAGCTTCAAGGTACAATATTTCTGCATTTCCCTTGACAGTCTGACATCATTTAGGGCTGGAGAGTATGTGGCTCGTGGAAGAGAGAAGGATCACATGTACCGTGTGTTGAGCACCTCACTGATTTGGTCAGGTTGTTGGCATCCCATTGTTGGCAATGAATTTGGAGAACTGAAGTCCCAAGGCGGAGATCCTTCCCTCAGCTGAGTTCAGCAGTCATATGCACTCTCAGCAGTGGTGGTGTAAATCTTGAGCTGTTCCTCTGAAAAAAAAAGGAGTTGCACAAGGGTAACTTGAAGTGAGTAAAGCTTTGCTTGTGTTAGGACTTGTACACGGGACTTCTTGCCTTGAAGAGCAATAGTCCTACTGAGCCAAAGCAATAGAAAATAATAAGCATAATAAGCCCCTGTAGTAACATGCATTCTTCTGAGGTCTGTGCAATACTGGTGCTTGGTGTAACAAAAGAGTGTCAACGTTAAGACTGTTGCAATTTAAAAGCAGTTTAATGTCACTGTTACTACTCCTGCTAAGGGAAAGGAGTCCCATGAAACCTGTTCTTAGTAAGCACAAAATGTCGGAAGCGTTAAGTGGAATCATATAACCTTTAACAGAAGCTGCTTGCTTCTACTCTTTAAGCATGAGCTGTTTCTATGTTCGTTCTTTCATTCTGTATACAGTCTTCCGTATTATTTTGCAAAGTTTGACTTCTCTGCTGCCTTTGTGCTTCTAAGATAGCACATGCCCTTTTTCTGTGTACACTCTGAGTTCAGCAGAGTTCTTCCTGAATGTCAAGGAAATGCAGAATTTCAGATCAATATTTGTTTGCTAAATGTTATTGAAGAACTCTCTTGGCTGTTCATTTTGTTTCTTTTTTTTTCTTTCTTTTTTCTTTCTTTTTTTTTCTTTTTTTTTTCTTTTGTGTTATTTTTCTTTAAAACTGAATCCAGTGGGACTGTATATTGTGTATTAAGTTTATTTAGTGCAATACGTCCTGATTCTCCTTTCACTGTGGCTGTAACTCAAAATAACTCCACTGAAACCATTGCAGTTTCGCTAACATAAAACTGAGAATCAGACCCATAAATTCTTTATTCGTTACACAAGAGCAGAAAGCACTTGGGACTGATAGACTTTTAATTGTTGCCTCCCTTCCACTTAATCATGGCCTAACTTGCTTTAAAAGCATTTTAAAATTTAAAAACAGAGGAAAAAAATCTAGCAGTGTACTTCCAAGATGAGACCTTATATTGACAGCCTTTGTCATACTGTGAAATTTTTGCCTAGTTAGAAAACATAAAAATAAGATTTGTAATGGAAAAGCTAACCAACATATAAGTGTAGCTGTAAGAAGTGAGTCACATTCATATAGTCTGACCTCCCTACCTGATTCTGAAATCATATATATCATTAGAAAATACAATTATAGCTGTTTTATCTCTTTTTTGTTGTTGTTTTGCTTTGTTTGTTTGTTTGTTTGTTTCAGCTTAGCAAAGTACAGGAAGCTAATATTACTGTCTGTGTCCTCCAAACCGAAGCTGCCTTCAAGAAAAGTGGTACTTCAATGGAATAGACTGTTTTCATACTTTTAATGATGTGTTTGTTTTAATTTAGTTGTAAGTTCATGCTTCTTTAGGATTCATCTGAATCTTATCCCCCAGCTATATGTGTAATTCAGGCTTCCTGTTTTAAGGTCATTCTTAACTTAGAAAATTGTCATCATATTGCATATAAATATAAAGAGGGATTTTAAAATGTTCATGAGCTTAGTATAGTTCTTATTTAAAAAAACAGCTTCTGTGTACTTCCCATGTGGGAACTCTGAATAAAATTTGTGTTAATATCTTTATACAACTCATAGCAATAGCTTGAGTGAAGCACAATGTACTAACCATTCCTTGGGTTTGCTCATGAATTTTCTTTGTTCATCTGAATAATATATTTATTTTAACTTCTTAATTTATAGTTCCTATAGCATGTGCACATTAAAGTACAATATATGAAACTGATAACTAACTTTTAGCTCAGCAAACCTCCATCAGTTGTAAATAGAAGCAGGTTGGGGTGGGAACATTTTGAGATTTTATTGTTTAACGGTAATCTCCACAGGATTTGAAACCACCCAGTTAATTCCATAGGTGGGCTCCTCAGGACCCGAATCGTGTGCCAAATATCCTTCACTGCTGTCGTGTAAGATGTTGGTTGCATTTACATGGCTAATCACACTCCAGTCACATCTACCATTTGCATTCTTGACATGTAGGAGCATGCTGGGGTCTAGATTTAAGCTGAGCTTTAAAGCAGCGAGGATGGGAAATGGGACAGGCCGGCCACAAAGTTTGTGGTGCTTAGAGTCACTTTTAAACCTGCTTTTCACTTTGCAGGATAGACATGGCCTGGGTATTCAGCATGCTGTATAACATGCACAGATGACAGCCTGAGGACTGCATGCATCACCTGGCATAAAGTCGATAGTCAGTCTGTGGTTAGTTACTAAGTCATAACTATAATTTAAGGCCACATGCTCTGGTGGACTTGTGCTTGTCTTCACTTGTGCCATCTACTCTAAAACTGGAATCAAGATGACAAAGGCTCAGCTTGTTGTAAGGACAGCAGCTGGCTTTGAGGGTGGGCACCCATCTCAGTTTTCCTTGCAAAGGGCTGTGGAAACTTCTTGGTCTCGGCCTGAGAAGAGAAGAGGGCAGGCAGGTGGGAAGAAAGGGGAGGGCAAAGCTGGTTTGGGTACCAGGACGGGAGGCAGCAGGGAGGCATTTTTTAAAAGCTGACCCATTGACACTGTTGAAACCATCTCTGGCATGTTTTATTTGCAGTGGAGGAGCCCTTTGTACTCTTAACTCTTCACCTGCTGTCTTTTCCTTCCATAATCCTAGATTATGTGTTGTCTGAGATTGGGACTCTCTTTCCTTTCTGTGTAAAGTGCACAGCTGATGTGGCTATTGTCCCTTTTGTAGCCTGCCAGGTACTGCTGGATTACAAATAGTGAGCAGCAGAAAGAAGAATGGACAGTTATTGACATGATGCTTATAGGGTCACTGGCAGACTTGCTTCCTGCCATTTGAGTAACAGAATTGCAATTTCAAAATCAAGTATTATTTTCTGTAAGGAAGCATTGCTTTTCAAAATCCCCAGCACACCATTGCCCGAATTCTGGCAAAACTCCAACAGACATCAAAGTTACTTTTTCCTTGATTCAGGTCTGCAGAATTGTGCTTTTAAGTATAAACATGTCATATTTACGTGGCCTAATTCCCAGAAGTGCTGAGCAGACCCATACTACATTGCCAACAAAGGGAGTGGAGAGAACTAGACAGCTTGAAATACAGTAGTTAATGAAATTATTCATGTTGCTTTTATAATTACATTTATAACTGCATCATCATGATGTGATGTGTTGATTAGTATCCGGAGCAGTTCATATAATTAAACAGAGCATAGGGATTTAGCAGATTTACAGCAATGCCATGCTACTGTTTCTGGCACATTTCTGTTCGCATCTGTTTGATGAATTGGGAGGTGACCACAGTGTGAGAACTGATGAAGAGGCAATGGCTTCCTTCCTTTGCAAGCTGGCATGATCCTGTGTCTGCAAAGTGAATTTGCTACTGGAGCATAAGTGCGGTGGGTGGCTGGGTCTGGCACTTACTACTGAGCATTACCAAAAGGGTGCCTGTCATGTTGGTGTAAAAGCATCCGTGCATCTGTTTCTTTTTGCCGTAGATGTCTGCAAAGTTTGTAATGAGTCACTGCCACACATTTGTATTCAGCAGCAGACTGCATCTGGAATGCACTGTAACACTTGGTCTGTCAAAGTATTAGATATGAGCAAATGCTCCGCATCGCTCAAAAGGGGGAACTTGTGCCTTGTCTCTGGTCCAGACTTCAGCTGTCCAATCATGAGCAAATGGCTTACCTTCTCTTTTGCCACATGCCAAATTACAACTGTATTGGGAAATATTGGCAGGACTATGTAGCATATGTAAAGTGCTTTGAATGTAGAGCTTAAATATTACAGTCATTAGAGAGTATTGACAAATGTTGTCTTTGGGCAACATGCATTTTCAATGAAGTTCTATGAAAAAGACAGACAACAGCCACATAAGTCTCTGCTAGTTCAGCCTAAATCCAGTTTCTGCTAGGGAAAAGGAGTGACAACATCTTTTTAGGTTGAAGATTAGAAGAAGAGATCTGGTTTTGGAGGTGGTCTGGCATATACAAACAAGACAATCTCATGAGCAGGTCAGACCTTAAGAGCATCAACTTGGTAGCCTGTCTTTATTAATGGCTAGTACTAGATGATTCAGAGGTGTAAGAACTCTGATCCAATGGCGAGTAGTTTAGCAAACAAAAAAATAAATGACTCGATCCAAAGGCGTAGTTTTACCTTTGTAATACTTTCCCTCTTGCTGTATTACTCATAATCTCCTTTCAGCTGTGTCATAAGGTGGATGCCATTGTTAGGGATGCACGACTAACCAAATCCCACAGGTGTTTCCTGCTGGCAGGATGGAGGGGAGGGGGGAATGTACTGCCACAGCCATCCACAAGATGTTCTTAGGGTTTTGGAGAGAGTTCAAAGAATTGTGGCAAACTAATCAAGTGTCTAATCTGCATTTTATGTGAGCTCTTAAAAAAATTGTTCACAAATATAACTGTCTTGTAATAAACCTTACAGGTTTTGATAAAAACATGTGCTTTAAGGCACTTCATATATGCATGTTACATGTTTTCTGGCTGTATTCTTCTGAACCACATAGAAATATAAATTTTTGACACCTCCCTGATCTTTTTACACTCATGGGTATTTTAACTCATACAACTGTTTCAATTTTCTGATGTTTTCCTTCATGGTAAATTTGCATTCCTTTTCTGGAATATTCCTTCACATTCCCACTCATGAAATGTCTGCTATGTAATATTTATAACACAAGCACAGACACTTGTGCTAGTCTGCCAGCTTTATTGAGATGACTTGACCCTCTCATTGCTAGGTGTCAGTGTAAAAGTACACTTATTATTACACTTTATTGCACCAACAAAGACAAAGGTAATAAATTAATATTTTAGACTGACTTGTCTCTATCTTTATAGGAAGATCTACTCTACAGTCTGTATACTTCACCTCAATATGTGTGTATATATATATATTAATCTGTGGTAATGGTACAGAATAAAATTTATTCTATGATTTTGAGAAATTATGGTTTAATTAAATTGATCTACTGAATGCTTTGAAGGTAGCTTGTATGAAATTTAAATATAGAATATGCTGTAGGATTCAGTTATTAAAAGAATATTATTGCATAGGATAAACATGATCCACCAATTTCTTTGATTTCTTCTAGCATTATTGTTATTTCAAAAAAAATTAAATCTGTTATTTTGAGGGAATCTTTCCTACTGTTTAGCAGATTAATGATCTTTATCATTTATGACATTATCAGTTCTGTATGCAATAGATAACATTTGCATAGATTCCTATACTAATATTGTACATCACTGCTGACTGACAGTACAACTCACGCACATAATTTTTTGCAGCCTGACTCACAGATATCTTACCTGACAGCTTTCTAATTTCTAAGTGCTCATTTTTCATCTAAAGTCCTTTTTTCCCCATACTGTTCTTTGCAAAAGAATACCAACAACGCAATCCCTGCCACTTACAGCATATAAGCTCTGGTATTTTTCCCAGTTTTTTTCCTGTACTACATGCGACAGGCAGTTTTTCACATTTAGCTGAGATAGTTTCACAGAGGATAGTATACAGCTAAGAAAAAACACTATGCTAATCTGAACTTCAGTAACAAGCCCAAGTGAAGGTTCTTTTTGTTTGTCCATTCTTTTGGGTGGTTTTGGGGGTGTGTGTGAAGCTGTGTCAGAAGTTTCTTAAAAAGTTTAAAAATAAAGTTATGATGTAAAGACTCGCTAGGTGAGTTCACTATAGCTTTTTTTTAAAGGAATGAAATTTAGTATTACATAAAGCACACAGTGCTCTGTATGCAAGTGTAGTTATATCACCTTAAACTGTTGTTACGAAATTAAATGTGAACTTGTATGAGAGACCTCCAGAGTGAAAACAAGTCTCGCAGAGAATGCTCCCACTGGCTGAAGACCTGTCATGTTTCCTTCTGATGGGTAAAATAGTAGGTCTGTAGTGGCCCTGCTCATTGAAGTAAATGGGAAGTTCATTTAAAAGCCTCCCTGGCCTTCAGAAGATTCTCAGTGTTTCATTAGTCCAGTTTTTGCTGAAGGTGAAGACGGCAACCCTCATCTAGGACCATGATCCAACAGGGTGGGCTGTGCCTGTCTCCCCAGTCATACTGGCAAGAAAACTGTTGTAAAAACTGTGTGTTCAGATGGAGGTCAAACAGGCTGCATTCCAAGTAATGCGTTATTAGAAAACATTAAGAAGATTCTGAGGGCTGAATCAATTAAATTGTTGTTTGGCTTTTTTCTTCAACTTGGAATCATAAAAAAACATTTTCAAATGGTTTGTTTTATGGTGTGTCTGCTTCTCTGTGGTACTGTCTCTGGATATTCGGATTTCCTCTAACCATGCTTTATTTGTTTTGTTTCTAACATCTACTTATCATGCACTTCACTAACATGTTGAATCTCTGCCTGTTTTTAAAGTCCTTTTACTTCCTTTCTTAATTTGTCTATTTGTTCCTGCGCCTTCTGGAGTTATTTCCCTCCTCCTAGATCAGTTCCTTTTTTTATGATGCTGTTGCCTCAAGTCTTGATTCTGCTTTGTTACAGTCTTCCAGCTTCAGTTTAGCTTCCATTTTTTCCTTCACTGTGTTATTGTTTTGCATGTGTGAAAGTTGGCATGTATTCCAGATTTCATTGCTATTAAATTCTTAGATATCTTTCTCTTCTCTGATTTAAGTCATAAGATCAGTCAGCTTCTACTGTTTAAGTCTTGTTTCCCTGCATGGCTGTTGCTCATGAGTGGTTCTAACTGAGGTTTTCCTTATGTCTTGCCTGCAAATCTGTTTTGTCCACGGGAATGACCTCTCTTTCCTGATTCTAGGCTACTTTAGATAAACGTTGTACTTTATAGTAACAAATGAAGAAAGAAAAAGGGAAAAAAGATAGTCTTTATACTCTTCATATTACCAGAGGTAAATGGAGCCCAATTTTAAATCTTAAGGCTTGTCCTGTTCAGCCTGAAGTTTTGTGCATACTCTTAGCATGCACACACTTTCTACATTTTTTCCATGCCTAGGAAACTCTTAAACGTGCAATTTCTGTAATTTGCCCAGTGTCCAATATACCTGAGAGCTATATTGAAAAGCTTTCTTTGTGACTGCTACTGCAGAATTTAAATTTGGATCCTATAACTGTAGGGGTTATTTGTGGCTTTGCCATTAGCTTTTCTTTTTTATAGACAGTGAATCCTAAATGCCATGTGCCTCCCTAACTGTGTGATGCAATGAAGTGTGATTTGCCATTGTAGTTCTAGGCTTAAACCCATTCAGCTTCTGAGTCTTTGTGAACAACTTCATGGAGGTAAATATTGGGATTATGAGTCATAAAAATGCCATTTTATTTTCTGCCTATATTGTGGTCAAGGAAGAATCAAAGTAATGTTTATAAAAGAACACACTGGGAAAAGTTATACTGATTTTATCTAGCCTTTTTCATTTTTAATCTTAGTACTTTCTCTGCTAGACATAGATTTTTTCCTCTTTTACTGTTTTCAGTAGCTTAAATTTATTCACCTTTGGTCACATCAAAGGTGGTTGCCATGACTGCTCTCTTAGGTTCCTGAACCTCCATGAAGATACTTGCTGTCATTCCTATAAAGGGGAAGAATAGAGAAACCAATTTTACCTTGATGGCAAATGGAAAAAAAATACATTTTTCTCCCTCATCCTACTTTCAGGATGTTTTATTCAGCTTGCTTTTTTAGAGGTAGTGCTGTCTGACTTCTGAGTTTTGTGATTCTCTTTAGAACTTCATGCTTGTAGTGCTCTTAATTTCTTTTCCTTAAGGTTTTGTCCATGTTTTCTCAGAAAATAACTAAAAGCAATGATGAGTATGTGCCATGGCAGTAAATGTTTGCTGAGGTATGGATATCAATCATATTTATTTCAACTGCTTCATTACAAATTTCACTTCAACTTCTGCATGATTAACCAGTACGCTTGATCATGATGATCCTGGATTTTCATGGTTTCATGTTTTAAGATAGTTTAAGACTGAAGTGTGAAATGGAGTTAACCCATTCCCAACATTCAAGAGCCACCTCTTGTTTTCCTCTCCTGGTGTGTTGGCAGAATGGATAAAGCATATGTAGTCCATCAGTTTCCCCAGTGAGCGGCTGTGCTGCTGTTACGAGTGAGGCTTCAAGAGGGCTTCTGTAGCTGGGATAACAGAATCTCATTCTCCTTTTTTGCCCTATAACCTCCTTTCTTTACCTCTGTGCAATGTGTGAATGAAAGAAAGAGGAAGGGAGAAGAAAGATTTTTCTAAATATCAGCTACTAGGAAAGGAAATGGAACATGTCATCTATGTGATTTTGGGAAAAAGAATCTTTCTGTATATAATGTATGCATATATTTATAGAATTATATAAATAAAGTTAGGTGTTAGCAATAATCAATGTGCACATACAAGATTTTTTTTTTTTTAACATGGATCAGTCATGATTGAAACTATCCTGTTGCTTTTTCTACAAACATAAAGATCTGGAATATGGAAAAGATGACCTTTTTAGAATATACTGACTATTCAAAGTTATTTTGATTTCTGACCACAATTTTTCTAAATCCTTTTTTATAGTTTTCAGGGCTGCACACGTGTCTAAGGAAAGCATAAGCTGCTTCTAAGTTTTTAATTTGAGTCTGAAACACATTTTTTGCACTAACATGTAGATGGGTATTTTTCAATTACCTTTCTCATGCAAAGTGACTGCTACTCTAATGCACTGGGATTCCCCCTGTAGCAACTCTCCACTTTCATGTTCCAGCTAGGGCGTCCTCCAAAAATGTACATGTGGCAATGTGTGTATGAGAAAATGCCAGGGTGTTACAGTTATAGCTGAACATACTGTATAAAATCACTACGTTACCCCACATTCAGACAGGTTCTGGTCCACTAGCAGCTTGGGAATATTTAGGCGTAGGGTTGAAGGTCAGGTCTCTAAACAGTAGAAAGAGGCTTTTGCATGAGATATTTTGTAACTTAAATGCTGGCTCTCAACCTTTTTTGGCTGTTACAAGATTCCAGCCCATCAGCGTTGTGTGGTGTTACCCTGGAACATAAAACAAAAGCTGGAGCTAACTAGCGCGGCTCCTCAATCTATTGATGTTGTTTTGCTGTTTACACAGAACACCAGGTCTCTGGATAATGAGGATGATGGAGAGATGATAGCTTGATTATCCCGCTGCTGTGCTTTTGCTGGGAACTGATGAATCCTTCACACTTTTTACTATCTCAGGCCAGTGTTGCTGGGGAGGATGAGAAAAAGTCGTAAAGATGACATGTTTGCTGTCCTGTTCCCTGATGGGGCTCCAATGTATTACCTGGATCTAATTATCTCATCTCCAGTTGACAGAGAGGCTTCCATGGCATGCTTTCCATCACTGGGAGCCTCCGCCAAGCTTCCAGTGGGCTGTCTAATAGCTTGATATATTTTTGGACCTCCTGCTCATTGGATGAACAAGCTGAAGTAAATCATGTGTTGACCTCAAAGCATTTATAAACTGTAGAACATTATATTCTCATCAGAGCCATAGGGGCAGTAAACTACAGTTTCTCTGCTGTGAAACATGGTTTTGGTTATGCACTGTGTTACTAGGGTTGTACTTAAACAATAATATATCATTTGTGGCACATGTCGCCTTCTTTATTGAAAGGCAAAACAAAGAGTTGAGGACAAAAATCATTACTACTTTAGCAATTTTTCACAAAATGCTTTTGTTTTGTGCTTGACACACAGATGGGACGTTGTACTGCAGTGCAAATGATGTATAGCAGCATGACAAATTTCATTTCCTTTATAAAACAAGAATCAGAATAGTGGATGAATTTGGGGAAATGGTGTTAACTTTTTTTTTTGTTAGTGTTAAAATTAAAATAAATAGGGGAATAAATACAAAATAAAATAAAAAAAAGAGAGATCAACTCTGAGGGAAAAATTCCTCTCGAAAACTGTTTGAGCCCTTTAATTGTCTTGGCAGATATTGATTAAAGTGCTTAAATGAAAATATTGAAAACAATAAACTCACTTGTGTTAGAGCTTTTGTATCACCTTGATAGTGATAATCCATGACCAAGGAAGAAATTAACACAAGGTGTTACACAGAAACTGGACTAAGGAAACAGTAGAAGATCATTTCTGAGGAAAGCAAACTGTATTCTTAGCACTGCTTTCAATCACAGACTCTTTGGTGCTTCAACCATGTTAAAGAATTATAAATGCTACTTCTCAGCCGTCTTGTTTCAGTTTAAGTCTGTATCACTGTGGTATATTACTGTCTGTTATGTCACACTGTGAAAGATGTCCAGTTCTTGGCGAAGTATTTTGGACTTGGTTTTTTTAGTGTGGCATAGCTTTGTCTTTTCCTTTTATTGTGGACTTGAAGGAAACATGCCCAAAATCTTTACTCTGCATCCAACCACTGAATTTTACATAATGTTTCCCTGTTTTTTCTTACTAAAGATGAATAGGAGTTGAACGGCTGTAACATGAGAGAATCCAGCCCATGCACAAGCACAAGGATCCCATATTGTGAAGTGTTGTACACACATGAAACAGAGCATAAATGAATGAGAAAATTTCCACTGTTTTCCCAAAACTTTGTGTGAAAACGTTTCACCTTAGTCTTCTTTTCAGGTACGACTGAAATTTAGTCCCGTGGTCCTACAATACATCAAAATTATTTTTGTTTAAGCAGGCACTGAGTTTTGCCATTTTCACAATAGCAAAAGCTAAGGAACTATTTAACTATTTGGCTTTGTTAATACAGAAATCCTCAGTCCGGACTGCTGTATCTAGATTTTAAACAATTAAAAGCTTGAGTTTGTTCACACCTCCCAGTCTGCGGATGGTGCATTAGAAAGATAAGGTCTGTCTGCAAAGTATGAGTCTGAACTTGAGCTGGGCTTTGAAGTCCTCTTTCCTCTCTGCTACCAAAATTTTGAAATATTACAAATTTCTGTGAAGCAGGTGAGGAAAAGATATCCATGCTAGATAAGAGGACAAAACCTAGGAAATTGTTCTATGAGCAATGAACTTGTGAAATCTGTGGTTAGCTCCTGTGTGGACTCTCTAGTATCTAACAGTGCAGTTGCTAACACTGCTGTCTTTGCCTTAGTCAAGGCACTTATTTGGTCTCTTTTCTCTATCCATTTACCCGTTTCCATGAAGTTTATTTGAATTCATTGCATGTGGCTCTCTAATACATTCAAGTCTCTATTCTTTCTGGCAAATTTGGTTGGAATTAGCCTGCAGTACCTAAAGTTTTACAGACCCAGACACACACACACAAAAGAAGAATCGTATATGCGTGATTTCCCCAGTCTAAATGAATGCACTGCATTTAGACAACTAGAACCACGGGCTGCAGAGAGATGTGTTGTAATAACTTAGGAGCAATTTGTGAAGAAATATTAATTACATAAACCTTAGGTTCCATCACTGTCTTGCTCCATCTTTTCCCCAATGTTGCTGTATTATGAACTGTGGGCACAAAGCTGGAGTAAAATGATGGTGCCTGCTTTCCCTGCAAGTTCACATCACAAATCCAGTATGATGCCATTTAATTTGGCTACAAGCTTAGATATGAACTGTAACGATTTGCAGTATTTTTATTGTTTTGTGGTTAAGGGTATTTCCTTCTTTTATCTCCTCCTGTCTGTCTCTACTTATGTCACACAGAGCTTGAATCTTCTCTTCAGCTGGTCTAAGTTGACACAGCTTGGCTGACATCAACAGAGCTACAGTTACTTACGTAAACTAAGGATATGGCCATGGATATGGGATCAGGGTGAGCCTAGGAAATGGCAGCCTACTTGCAAGGAAATATCCAGGCCAGAGGACTTGTCTTGAAGTTAATAATTTCTGCTTGGCTCTGTAGCCCTGATAATATAATTTTTTTTGCTCCAAATGGTCTCCTTGTGAGCACGTTGGATAAAGCTGCTGAATTCATATTTACCAAGGTCTATTGAGTTATTTTACTCAATATTTTACTCTCTCCAGGTTCTCCCAGGGCAGCAAGGTGCACACTACCCCTGCAGCCTGGCCTTGTACTGTATTTGGTCCCTGAAAGTCTAGAGACGTGAGATATATGAAAGAGGAACACAGGGGTCATCACGCATCTGGGACTTAGGCACACTCTGGACAGACTGTATTCACAACCCAGATCTTACCTGGATCTGATATTTAAATAGCCCTTGCGTAGGATACACAGTTAGAAATCTTTCTTTATGTACTAGGCAATAATAGCTTGAATATAGAAGATTTACTCCCCTGGATTGTAGGAAACATGTTTTTTTCAGCATTTGTCTAAGTGAATACTGCTTAACCTTTTCTTTGTCAAAACCAGCTTCCTGGATGTCTTCTGTGCCTATCTGTGGCACCTTCCCCTCTAGCAAGATGGAAGATGTCTGACAAAAAGAAATCCCAGATGGAGAAACTCTGGTCCCTCTGCTGTTGCAGGTAGAAGCTATGAAAATGTTGTGCCATTAGGACAGCCTACAAATCTAGAAAGACTCCTGGGATATTGCTGCTTCTGTCTTCTGCTAGCTTTCTGTGGGTAGTGGCTTTTGTTCTGCTTATGTAAACATCTAAACTAAATGAGATCAGCCTTTTCATGCACTGGGCTGCAGGATTTGTCCCCAAAACTGCTATTATCACCTTGGTTTTAAAATTTTACTTCCTCAGATACTTGTTTTTTTTTTTTTTTTTTTTTTTTTTTATTGTTTATTTTAGTATTCAAAACTCTGACTATTACATTGAAGTATCTTGTTAAGGTGCTGTGTGGTTTTGTTTTTTGGTGGTGCTAATCTGTTCCTGTCAGGGAACTTCAGATAACGGAAACCTCAGACAAAGAAAAATTAGATTACCTATAATTGTATATTTGACAGCAGTTGGAGTGGTTGTAATCACATACATTAGCTGCTAAAATGCCTATCGGGGGTTTCAATTAGAAGGAGAATTCTGACAATAGTGTTGAGAAGGTGAGATCCCTAGGAGCCCAAAGCACAGAGAAGAAGCCAGTAGTAATTATATTTTGGACCTGGAGAAAGAGAAGGTGTCAGGCAAACAAATATGCTCCACAGAAGCTGTATCTGCTTTCTGTAGGAAGATGGAACAAGTTGAGACCAAGCCCTGTGATAACCATAAACTGCCAGCTGTGGCAAAAACTATACGAATTACAACTTGCTATGGCTCGTCGTACGTTGATGCATGGATAATAATTTCATGAGAACCAGTCTTCATTTGTTTTCCTTTTGATATACAGCTGCAAGTCTAAGCCAGGCTTGACTGCATAGGATATGCTAATATCCAACTATGCTCTAGGAATGACTACAGAGCACTGAACCCCGAGCTGGCCCAGCTTCAAAATGAGCAGTATGTCAAGAGTGAGGTATATCTTTCTTTTCAATGACATGAAAACATGACTGGAAATTTCATTCTCTGGGCATCTGTGCCATGCCCTCCCCCTCTCCCTCATCGATCAGTCACAATGCATGTTTATTTGTGCGACAGCAAAGCAATCTGAAAGCAGACAACTAGGAAACATGCTTAACGCATCAAATCTGAGAGTGTTTCAGAGCTACTTCACCCATCTGTATTGATTCTTGTGTCATACTTGGAGTCACTGCGTGAAGGACATGTAAAAAGCTACAGGAAGGAGGTTTCCGAGAGCTGTTAAGATTTTACGTGTGCTGGCTACCTTGAGCACACTCGAGCCAGATGCCGAGTGAGTTGTCCGTAGCAGGGAATCCTTAGCATAGATAGCACTGTCATTGTTTTCACAGAACCTAAGGTGTGGGTGATACAGACATTGCCGAGTTTACGTGCCATCTCTTTCAAATGTCTGTCTGTCTGTCTGCCCTGCAGTACTATGGCTGCAGTCCCCTAGGGAAGGTCCTTGAGGAAGATCAGCGGCACCTACAGTTACTGTGCTGGAGAGGCATGAAGGCTGGCACTCTGTGGGAATAAGTTGAGGAGGGAGGATCCTGAGGGACAGTGGAAAGACGGCTTATCTGAGTCTTCAAGGCCGTCTCCTTTCTGGACAAGGGATGCTGGTGTCAGGCCCTGGGCCCCGCTGTTGCGTGTGCGCTGTCTGTTTGAGTTTTACCTTAAAGAGAAAGGAACGCAATGGGAAATTGCAAATGTCCTCGCACAAGCACGCAAGGGAGGCCTATAAGCCTGATTCTAGCACCTTTTGTCCCTCCGCTCCACAACAGACCTGGTGGTTAGATCTTTATGTGAGCTTCTACTACCTGGCCCGCTTAACCTTCCAGCCCTTGTGGGCATTTTGTGTAATGTATGGCCCCTTCAGCCTCCTTCTGAATTGCTTTCTCTACCCCAATACTTGTTTCACATAATTTTCCTGCTGCTGCTCGAGGTTTTCCTTTGAAAATGAGTTGGTGTGTTATAGAGGGCAGGGTGAGAGGGAGATGAAAACTTAGTATCTTGGCTTTTTTTTTTTTTTTAAGTCAAGTAACAATTACTTTCCACTAATAAGCTCTACCAGACAGTGAATTCTCAAACCAATTACCTAATATGATAGCCCGCTACTAATTTGTAGCCAACGGTTATTTATTGTATGCTCATTGTGACAGTATCTTGCATACTCATTCACCAAAATGCTTCCATCCCCCCACGTCTCTGACATCCTGATCTGATGTGCAATCACGAAAATCAGGTATGAGTTACTACCATTGTGCAAGGAAAAGATGGTTTAACTAGAGAAATAATTTGAAGGTCAGGTGAAGTGAGATTTGGATTTTACAGGTCAAAAGGATTTTGAATGTCTTTTTATTATTCTGTGTGCAGTATTGCAAATGCTCTTAACTGGAGATGCAAATAATATGTAAAGTTTGGGTCGTGCTTCCTGGTTTTCCAACAAAAGCAATGGGTACACACAGAAATTCAGTAATTTAGCCTCTGGATTACTTCATCTGTGTTTGCTCATTACTTTATGAATGCAGATGTTGTTAGAGATACGGTGCTAAGAAAAGAGCCCTTTGTCACCACCTGCTGTACACAGTACAATTTAAATGACATAGTGGGAAAAGCATATCAGGTTTCACTATAGAAAGGTGGGGACAATGCCACTCCTTTTCACGTGGAAGAATCAGATCATGGTCATCTTAAAGTCAGTAGCAGTTTTACTGAGTTAAGTCGTTCCAAGATTGGGCCTGAAGTGACCTGTTCCTCTAGCTCCTTTGAAGTTTGTAACAACGAACAGTCTGCCCAACATTGTGCTATTATGGGAGCTTATTCCAAAAAATTAACGCATAATGAAGCATACCCTTATATCTTCCACCTGCACCTCAGGTAAAACTAATTTGGATTTCAAGCCAAAGTAAACAGACATGTTTCACAATGTCATAAAAATCATCATGCATTAACATCTTTTTTTACTGCTATTAAGTTTTATCTCACATGCAAGTTCTCTCCCCGCTCCTTGACTTTCATTCGCAATGTCTGTTTAGGCTACCAGCATTTGGGGCAATTTATGTCTTCTGTATATATAAAAGGCATAACATGATCTACAGGCACATGGTACCTACATCAGTATCTATTAGGGTTCTTTTACATTAAACTAAGTATAGGCAGCCTCTGCCCTATGGAGCTAGTATTAAATAAAGGCTTTTGCTGAAGCCAGGAAGGAGGGAAGGGGAGACAATTCAGGGAACAAGGGAGCAGTAGCAGGGAGAGTGTCAGCACGTGCCAGGAAGCGAAGCAGTCGCTCTGGTCCAGCCACACGGATGCATGGGAGTGCCATGTGTGCCCACACCTTATATTTCAACCCTCAGGGTAGACAGCAGGAGTATTCTGGTCAATCTTAACTGCCTAGTCACAGTCCATCAAGTTAGCTGTAAAAACTTCTGTTTCAATTAAATATAAGCTCATTGTATTTTCACACAACAGTTAATAAAATAAAACTCATTAGGAATATAGCATTTAGACTAGAGCAAGTGATATTTTTTTAAATGTCACACTGAAAACCACATTTCCTTTAATCAGCATCTGCTCTGTGTTAGACTGCCTATAAAATCCGGTGCACTGTTGACAATAGGGGAAGATGAAAACAAACAAACAGGAAAACTACAAAAGACATGGTATTAACATCAAAGTGCAATAATCCTTCTCTTTCCTTGGCATTTGAAAAATGTTTTTATTTTTGACCCTAAACAATTTAACTTTCTTTCCGTCAATTTTGAATTTGGACAACAAGAGTGGAGGGGTGATGGAAAGGAAGTAAAGCATTGCATGTGAATTGAAACATGAGATTAGGAGACAAAAAAAGGAGAGGATAATAAACCACTTTGAATAAATTAAAGATTTTTCTGAAAGCAAATCATCTCTATCTTTTTGGAACACTAATTGTACAGAAAGGCTTGCAGGGACGGAAGTAGTGACATCTCCATGTAGTTTGTACTTGTACAAATAACATCAGTGTTTCTGTAGGAACTTAAAGATAAGTATTTAATATCAAGAAATGTATGAGAAAATAGTGAGAGTACACTGTGAAAAAAGGAAAGAATAGGCTCTGTGTGAGTTTTTTTCTTATCTAAATATATAACTGCAGTTTATTATTTGGTAAATATTAAATGTTGAGATAAAACTTGTATAGGTGACTGAGCATTACAATGGGCTAAATGCAAATGTTCATGAGTCTATTGTATTTAAGCAGTAAACTGCTAAATACCTGGGGCAAAAGAAGGGAGGGGACTTCCTTAAACATTAAACTAGTCCTTGAATATGGAGGATAATCACATCATCTCTAATCCCATTCATAAACACATCATGGTCCAGAGTTAAAATCATTGTGGTTTTGTTCCCCCCTATTCCTATTAGCAAATATTTCACTGCTCTGATGGTCAGAAATCCTCTTGTAATTTCCAGCGTAATTGTGGCTGGTTTATACCTATTTGTTTTGTGTCAGCGCTGTCCTTCAATGTGAATAGCTTTCCTCCTCCCTGCTGCTTACCCCCCATACATTTATAGACAGCAATCATGGCGCCTCATACCCTTTGTTCTGCTCTGTTAAACATGCAATGCTCCGTTGGTCTCCTCTAATAAAATAGGTGCTCCTTTCCTTCAATTGTTTCTGTTCAGTACCTACTCTTTAAACTAATCGATCTTAAACATGTTTGACCAAATGGGGCTTCGTGGCCCGTACGAGTCCCCCTGCACAAATGCTTAAACAAGGGCTGTTTTTTTTTTCTACTTCTGGAAATACTGAACCTGATGCACCCTGGGGTAATACTTACTGCTTTCAAGGACTCACTGGTGACTAGGAGTCATCCCGAAATTGGGTGCTGCAACAGTTTCTTTCTCCTCCTTCATCTCCCTCACCTGATGATCCCATTGTTTATGGGAAGAATCATCATCAGTATTTCCCAAAGGAGAGCAAACACATTTCTTCTGATGAGAAGGTCAGCATCTAAGCAGCAGGCCACCTGGTGTCCAGGCCCCTATTTCAGGATGGGATGACTTGTCCTCTGGAGATGCCCGTTGCATTGCTTTCTCTGTTGGCTGAGGTACTAAACTTTTAGATGTCCATCAGTAAGGTGGGACGAATGCTGCCGAGGTGCACACCACTGCCGTTTAAGCTGGTACCACATTTGTGTTGGTCGTCAGTATCAAACAGTCTTCTTTTGTGTGATCACCTCCTCTGTGACAGCCACTGCCTCCTGACTGTGTTATCAGCACATTCATTAACATTTTCCTAATTACCGATCACTAGAGTTATTTCAACTGCTGAAGGCCCTACGTGAAATACAGGTCCTATAGAATAAGATGTACAATTTCAACCCTGAGCTAAAGCCCATGGAATTGAGAAAAAGCTCCCACTGGCAAAAGATGCCAGTTTTGGTTTTGCAGGCAGCACTGCAAAATAGCAGACTTAACTGAAAAGAGGCTTTCTGTTGTTAGTTTTTGATTTTGATGATGTGCCTGTTAGTGTTTTAACAAGAAATTCCCACAAAAACCTCATACGTACCATGGGTGAAAAGCCTTTCTGAGAGCAAGAATTAAGGACTAGTGCAGCTATGTATTTGTTTTCTATTTCAAACCCAAGTGGACCATATTGGACTTTTCAGATTATGCCTATGGGAATAGCAGAAGCCGCATGACTTGGCAAACAAATCTCTCTATATTAAGTACATTTGTTGCGAATGTTTATGCCAGTTTTCTCTAAAGTAAATGTCGTCTATTGATACTAGGATGTTCAAACTGTATAATGTGAAGTAGGAGATAAGAACAAACCCTTTCTAGCAGGCCATAGGAAGTAAAATTTCTTTAATTACCCATTATTTGATTCTACTGTATTTGTTACAAACTGTTAAAATGCTGTTCTAAGGGAGAAGTCATTGCTAGATAGTACATATTCAAAATGGATACAAATCAGGTAGCAGAGCATGTCGCTGCTTTTCTGACGACCGCTTGTGGCAGCGGGTACCAGAGGATTGTGTCTGTGTTAGTACCTTGCTAACGCCTGCTACAATTGCTGTTCAGGTGGTAACGCTTTGATTGGACATTTTATTTTATTTACTGTAAGAAATATAGAAGGATGCATGAGAGCTCTTAGGATCAGTCTCAGAAGTGATTGCAAATGCTGTATGAATGCTCACCTGCGTAGTTCACACATCTTTGTGTGTATGAGTATGAATGCTTGCAGACCTACACACACCACTTGTCTTGGTATGCCAGGTGGAATGCTGAACTGGACACACGAATACCAGAGCGAGTGAGGACTTGTCCCCCCATCACATCTCGGGCCCTACTTGCATGTTCTCTGTACAAACAGCAAATCTGACCTGAAAAAGGGTGTTGCTTTGAGTAGGGTTTGGGCCAGATGCACTCCAGAAGTCCCTTCCAACCTGAATTATAGTTCTATACGTCTATTTATTGCTGGATTTCTTTTACCTTTCTCTGAAGCACCTTGATGCTGTTTACTAAGGCAGAATATTGGACTAAATAGGTTTGAAATATCATCCATCCTGGCAATTCCTGTATTTCCATGTGCAAACAGGATTTATTAGAAACTCAATACATATTGAACGTAGGTCTTTAGGGATCTCTTATTTACTTTGGGCAGGTAAATATTGAATTGTCATGAAAGGTATTTGACTCTATTTTGGAACATAAAACAGAGGAGGTTAATAGAACAAAGAGAAGAAATCAACACCAATGGTAAATGGTAACACACGTTACTGTATATCCCGTTCTGACTTTGCAAGTGGTGCATGTTTTGCATAGTTATACAAAGCAAACTTTGTAGTATCGCAAGCCTCAAAGGGGTGAACAGGAGTTGGGAGGGTGCTTTTGTAATCTTGTCAAACTGGTGATTTCTTTTCCCTGCCAGTTATTTCAGTTATTTTTCTTTTCTTTTTGGAAAAATCTGCTAGTTTGGCCTCCTTTTTTCTCAGTCACACTCCAGATGAAATCCTGACTGTTGCAACTTTCATTGCCGATGTAAAATATCATTGGGAAGCTGATGCACTCTGCAGGGTTTCCCACAAGCTACTCCTATATAAGTAACAAGAGGAATGAGACTGTAAGGGGTGTCATAGTGTACAGCTGTCCCACACCACAGCTGGAGCCAATGGAACCAAGGTTTCATCCTGGTGCTGCAGTGAGTCATCTTTTTCACCCCTGGAGACACGTTAATGACATGCTCGTGGGAGTATCAATGATTGTATATGTGAATGATTGGCCGAAGCAGCGTCTGTGGGATAGCTGTTGCCAAAATGGGATGATTTCTTGGTGATAGTTTTTCTTAAAACCTTATCCGTGAGTTTTGGGGCTTTTTTGAGGAAGAAAAAAGGTGACATTTCGCTCTCTCACACAAGTTTTAATAAGTATCCTAGTGTCCTATGTCATATAAATATCTTTCTGAGAACACCTATCCTTGCTGGTAATATCATTAGAAGGACTAGAACAGCCTCTCACAAACTTTTTTGCAATGGATACTTCCATTCTATTTCAAGATAATGCATGCTGCAATTGCTGAAGATTTTAAACTTTTATTGCATCTAAAGTAGATAAAGAGAATATAGAAATTTTTGGATACAGTAAGAAATGTTATTTCTACAAGTCTGCAAGTCAGCAGAAATTGGTGTAGGAAGAATTCCATTGCACACTTTTCTTTCAGACCTTGAGATGTGCAAGCAAGTTTATACAATTATTACTATCTCATGCAATATGTAATGTTACTTTTTAAGGTAGAAACTAATGGTGCTATTGCTGACAATATAACACTCCATATGAAACTGCACATATCTGTTGACCTGTGGTCTTTGTTTTTTATCTAAACTTTTCTTCTTTTTTTTTTTTTTTCAGTGAACTCTGCTCATTTAAAAATGTGCACAGGAAGGAAATGCTTGTTTTTACTGATTAAAATGTGTAGACTGTCTAAAAAGAAAAAACCTCCCTGACAGTGCCATTCTTTGCTCTCTCATCACAGCACAAAGAAACACTGTTATTTACCCTGGGAAACAGGTGACTGAACTTATAAAAATCACTACAGGACAAGATGTATTGAGGCCTGGCACAGAATGACAAATTCTGGCGGGGTTTGCCAAGAAGAGACATATTGATTTTTAAATGATTAATAAGGAGAATATAATTGTATTTCATTAAGATGGATGGGATTTCATTTAGTCTGTCTTCTCCTTTTCCACTTCAGATGCGAAAGGAAATCAAGTCATCATCAATGGCACCTTGTGTTAGCCTGCCATGGAAACGAGGTCATTGATTGAGTAAAAGAAGTTTCTGAGAGGCTAGCCTAGTCTTTAATGGAGTTACTAGCATAGATATCATGGCAAAGATAACAGCACTAAGTTTCTCTCATTAGTTTGAGAACAACCAGGACTAGGAAGACATTGATAACATCTTTGTTCTGGACTTTGATGCTTTTCAAGTTGCATATCATCCCAAGTAAATTGAGTCGGGCATACAAATACACAGGATTTCTCATTTGTTTTTATAAAGTCACTTGAAGCCATTTCACTGTCTAAGCCTGAGGGACCGATAGGCTGAAAAAGGGAGGAGTTCAAAATCCTATAATCCGGATGTGTTCTTGGAATCCTTATCAAGAAAATGAATGTATTCTTAGTCATAAGTATGTAATTAACTTTTCTGTGGATTTCTATGGATTTTAGGATTGTGGTTAAATTAAACCTATGCTTCCACCACCACCTGAAATTGAGGGCTTTGTGAAGGAAGATGTTCCATTTTAGACCATCTTTTCAAGCAATAACTTAACAAATAGAAGATGAGGGACTTTTCGTCTCTTGTTTTCCAGCGTGTACCCAGGATGCTAACTCACATTATTCTGACTGGCTGTTGCCTTTACTTTTCCTGTATACATCCAGCTTCTTTCCAGAAGTTTTTACTCTAGTTGTAGGGATTATTCAACTGCTCACATGGCAGTGGCTAAGCTTCCTGAGTATGGCATGTTAAGTAAACCGATTTCCATTACATTGCCAGTTTCTGTTTCCCAGCTTTTTATGAGCTCTTGTGTCATCAGTTGCGCTGTTCCTGCAGTTGAGGAGTTTTCAGTCAGAGCCTCCAGATAAAATATCGAAGAGATTTTAGCAATGGGTAAGCCTAAATGAGAGATATTGGGTATTAATTAGCAAAAGGTGAAAGAATATATTATTTAAGGAATTAATAGGGAATGGAAGGAAGATAGAATGAAAGATTAAGAACTCTTAAAGATGATAATCACATTCATACAAGGAATACATGTTCCTACTAAGTTAACAAATATATTACAGTGCAGTGCTGAATTTTCGTATTATTTTGGATTCAGTTAAAGACAGGAAGGACATCACTCTACTTCTGCGGGCAGAGGAAGTTGGGTTTTTCAGTTCAACCACCATGATGGTGGATGGAGACGGAGGGGTACAGCCATGGATGATTAATTAAAAACTGATAAAACAAAAAATCAGTTTTGGATTGAACAGGTGGAGAACAGATTTTCAGGTATCATAGATGAGTTAATTATATTATCTCAGAGCATGTATTCAGGCACTGTAAACTGCAGTTTAAAACTACAGTTGAAAACATGCAGCTTGTTATCAAGACCATTCTTCTGGGAAGAAAACTGAGACAATGAAGTGGAGTGAATTATGTTCTGAGGCAGGTCAGGAAGGATCCGTGAGTTTGTTCCTTGAGCTAGACATTCATTTACTGTCAGACTTTGAACAAATCACTTAAGAGTCATACTAGAATGGAGAAGTTGGTATTTACGTATTTCCTGTGAGAATTCAACAAGTTTTTTTGTATAGTTTCCTGTAAGAGTCAGTTACTCTATCCACCCTGGAAAATGGAGACACAAAAGTATACACATGTGTGTTAGCTGATAATGGAGAATGAGGGGAACTTCTGTTTTGCATATGCTAGGCTTTTTGCTTCTACAGAGGCTGAGGAGAACAAGGTATTCTCAGGATGTGCAAATAAGGGGGAGCCGGAGGAATCTGGGGTGTGAAATGCAGCCCACAAGCTTTTTCTTTATCTATGGAGATACTGGTTTTGAAAGAAAGTGAGAAAACTGTTTTAATGAAGCTCTCAGCCTCTGCTGGTGGAGATTGCATAGTGGTCTCATCCTCCCAGTTGAAATATTTACTGTCCCTGAAACCACAGTTTCAAAGGTAGGCAAAGTTACTTTATCCCTCCCAGCTTGTGATGAACTCAGCTTCTTCCAGATTGCTAACTAGAGCTGACAGCCCAGGCCTGTACAACTGAAACTATCTTCAATGTGCGCAGCTGTAAAATGACTTCTATTGCATTTTGTAACACAAGCCGTTTCAGCCTCGCATCCCTGCACTGCTATGTCCATCTGCTTGTGTTAAGTACCCAGGAGATGACTCCGCTGGTGTAGAATGTGGTATGATTCTCTGATGGGGGCATTTGCTAGCTGATGGTCTGCTGGATAAAAGGAGATATATGCATCTAAAATGTTATTACAGAATATCCTGATTCACGAAGACATGACTTATCCTGACAGGTTTCTAATGAAACATCAGAAAAGGAACAAATCATGGCAACTAGAGAAAGGAATGGTAATGTGGTTTTGATCCTGGAGTTGGACTGTGGTGACTACAGCAGATAAGAAATTTTCTAACAAAAATGTCTTTCAGAAGAAAAATGTGGGCTAACAAACCCCCTAAATTTGGGGTAATAAATACACTGTTTTCTTTGGAAGTGTCTCATTTTAAGCAGAAATTCTACTAACAGAGAGACACATTCATTCTAAAATAATGCATACATTGTCTAATAAATGCAGTCTAGGATGCGATGAGGTTTTGTATTTGTCTACTGAATCAAGCAGGAAAGGTCCTGGAATCTGGGTCTCCTGTCTCCCAAGTTAGTGGCTGTTCTGGGGCAGTGAAGGTAGTTTCTCACTTACATGAAAGGATGGAATAATTTTTAAGACTCAAAAATCTTTTGTGATACGGGAAAAACATCTAAGACCTCACTTTGCTAAAGATATAATCTCTGGTTTTGCCTCAAATTCTTTGTGACGATCAGCAAGTCATCTCTCACTGTATTAATTCTTTTTCTAAGAAAGATCTGGTACTATTCTCCTACTTCATCTTATCTGTATGGACACTATTCCTATACAAATTTATGACAGTATGTTGAATCCAGACTAGTGTTAAAGGTAATCATCACCTAATTTTTTTTTGTTCTGTTAAATCCTTTATTCTTGCTTTTCCCCCCTTTCCTTTCTTTCCTTATGAAGTCTATGAATATGCATTCAGGTCTTCTCTGTTTTGTTTAGAGATGCCTTGGCAATGTCTGAGATGATTTCTCATGGGCTCTAACATCAAAACTGAAGGGATGAAGAAATTAGATATTTAACAAAGTCTTCATTTGTTCTGTAAAGTTAATTAGTCACTCTTGACCGTCAGATTAGATTAAAATTAAATATGGGTCAATTAACACTTGTAACTTTTGTTAGCTTCATTTCTGATCAATCACGCTGAAATTATCACTGAAAGTCACAGGTTTATTTCAGTGGAAACTAAGATGCAGAATTAGCCTTCTCATTTTTACTAAAATCACTTTTTTTTTTTCAGAGTTTAAATCTGTTAATCCTTTTTTACTTTGGTAGGGTAACATAGGAGGCAGAAATGTAGTAATTATCACAGAAGAATCATACCTTTTTATCTTATAGTATGTATTAATAGATTTGTTTTCCAAGCATTTCTTAAACTTAACGGTTAATGCACTACCCTGACCAAACTGTATTGTCTGCACAAATCACATACATTAGCATTTAGTATTGTACTGCTACAGTTATCATAATTTGGAATTAAATCTTGCACTTGGTTCTTAACATTGAGTAATGGGCTGTACTTTAACAAAAAAGATCATATCCTTCTGTTTTGCTTGTAACCAACAAGTTTGATCCTTACCTTCTTTCTGGGTGACCAGATGCCTTCTATTTATCGGTTCACTCGCAGTACAGTGCCTTTACACCAAGCAAACTTCTCAGGTCTAAGGTTTTCCTTCCTCCTATTTACGCCAAGCTGAAAGTCAGGATGAGGTCTCATTTCACTTTATTAGGAAAACACAGTGCAACATCTAACATTCGCCAACTCATCACTTTCTGTTTTCACCTTCAGAGCTTGTGGGATGTTACCGTTATTGCACTGGTTATCATGGAGCCCGCTAATTAAGGAAAGCTTTCAAGTTGTGAATGTAATGTAAAACCAAACAAACAAACAGAAGACAAACTAAACCAACCCACTGTTTCAGGTTAGAAATTATTTTCAATGTTTATATTACATATTACATTTTTTCTTTGAATGCTGCTCTGGTTTCCCCACCATTTTTTCCATCCTCCCGTTCAGTCCATAATTTATTTTTATTGGTTACAGTAAGACTGCAGGCTTTTCTACAGCTGAGCACAGCTGCTAATGTTTTGCTATTGATTCCACATGTTAGCTCAAAAGTGTATAATAATCTGTTTTAATCGTTGCCTTTGGCTTTTCCTCTTCCCACTCTGAGAAGTGCCCTCTGCCTCTGGCCTGGCACGGCCATAACCAGAAACTGATCCTAATTACATCAAACCACTCTCTGCCAAAATGCCCAAATATCCGTAACGTGTTTGAATAACAACTGTTGGGAGACATAACTCCATCCAGCTCCCTGGAAAATGCTTCAAATTATCAACTGTAGATGTGCTGACAGGAAGAAAATCTTGTGGGCATGGTAGGAGGCTAAGCTACCTCTGGCCCGAAAGGGAATACCTCAGCACTACAAATGTAATGCTATTTAAGTCCCCCCCTTCAAATCCCTGCAGCTCTGAGGAAGCTCCAAATTATAACAGGACTCCTAAGGGAACAGCACATAATCAGCCCTGCTGAAAACATGTTGAATAGCGCTAAATAAATCCCAGGTCTAATTATGTTACTGAGACTGCATGGGGACTGCACATCTGGAAGTCCCCCCAGAAAAGTCCTATGGTAGTTGCAGCGAAGCACAGTCAGCTACACCGGCGTCCGTGGTAGCTCAGCAGCCATCTCCAGGAAGGAGCCGTGAGAGTCCCCTCACAGCGCAGGAGTAGCCCACATTAAATCACTGCTTATTTAATCTGTCAGACTCCTCTCCTTCGGTCTAGGGGCCATCTGCCCAGGCTGGCGTGAGGACCAGAGCTGTGGCATCGGTTGGGAACGACTCCCGCCCTGCTGCTGGGGTGCAGAGCCTTCAGCCGCTCCCCCAAACAAAGCCAGTCCTTGCCCAAGCATTCCGTGTATAGGAATGATAGAAGCAACTTGGGGTTTTGTTGAAGTAAATGAGAGCTTTGCCACTGGCTTCTCCGGGGCTGTGTTTTGACCGCAGTGTCTCATGACACCGGCAAGCATTGGGAGAATTTGCACAAAATCCTCAGCAACCTGCAAAATCCTTTCTAGGGAAAATGACAGCTTTTTTCCTCAGGAGGTATAGTTCCTTATCCTGACATGAGTGGCACCTTTCTGAGAAGCCCTTGCTGCTACTGTTGTGATTTTCAGGTGCAAACATGTACTACCTGGTACAGACCTCGCTACTGGGAGCTGACTTAGACTATATGGCAGGTCTGAAAATAAAGTCTCTGGTTTAGGCTCCCAAATTTTCTTATGCTTCTTTGGTTTTCATCAATGATCCTGAAGAAAAATACCAGTGGACACGTATCACCCATAGCTAGAAAAAGCTATTTAAAACTATTTGCATTCCTCTCTATTTTTGTTATGTTCTGCTTCTGTTATTTGATTAGTTGGCTGTCAGAGAAGAAGATGACATACTAATTACTTTTGTAATTGTTATACCAGTATAGTGCTGATAGTCAATATTACTGTGGTCTGCAGTCAGATTTCTGTATTGTTACATATTACTATGCATCAGTGATTCTTGATGATATATGAAGTGAATATTACTGGTTTTTTTTTTAACTTCCTAAGGAGGCCTGGAAGCACCCTGAGAATGTGAGTGCTAATTATGCAGACCACGGAGACAAATTCTTTCCTCTTTGCTGAAATACATCCATTAGAAAACAGTAGAAACTAGAAAATTTTGGATGGTCAATAGTAGCTCTGTTTAGTGTTTAGAAGAGCTTGTGGAAAGTATTACGTATTGCTAAAACTCATGGGAGAAAAGACATTTAAATTTCTCTGTTCTGTGGGATACATATAGCTATTCTTTGATAAAATGCCCCTTTAATGTTGTGCATAAGAAATCAAGTCTTTCCTTTGAAGTCAGAAGGAAAAAGTAAGGACTTAAATTTTCTCTTCTCTGATTGCCCCCAAATTTAGATTAGAACTTAGAACTTTATTAAAAAGAGGATTTTAGTTTCTCAGGTTTTCTTTTTCCATGTGCATGTGTTTGTGGCTCATTGAATCTAAATATATTTCTGTTCCCTTTCTTTAATCTGTAATTCTACGCCCAGTATTAAGACTAATTTAACTTTTGTTTCAAAACATTGGATTTTAGCAAGACTGTACAAGTAAATTTCTATGAAAAAGTGACCTGGATGTCTTCCCTACTTCTGTCACCACTTTCAGTGATGTTATACTGGTATGCATTTGATAACAAAGAGATGGAAATTCTATTTGTTAAGTTGTGCTCAGTAAACACTCTAATGATCGAGACCATTCTTCATTAATTCTAATTGCATGTTCCATAGCATTAGTACAAACCACAGGCCTCACAGAACACTAAAAGCTTCTTGATTTGTATTCTGTACTCTCCAAAAAAATTACGCTACACAAAATGCATCTCTTCTTTCATCTGTGGGGAGCTGATACCATGTCATGCTCTTCTCCTTGAAGCAGTTCTTGGGCAACAAGTGAAAAAAGCAAGCTGGACCTTTTGAGTCTCCTTTCTGCTGAACTTTACTTCAGTCCAGTGATGCCTGCAATGCCTTTGCTGTTGATATTTTCTCCATTTCTGTCTATATTGTGTGTCTGACTGAGCAACGAAACTGCTGAGTCCTTCTCAGAAATGAAATTTCCAAGTGGAAACCTCTGAGGCCTTCACAATTTCTCTCATGACTAGTTTTACTGATGAAAGCCATGGTTATAACTGTGGTGCAGCAGCGCACTAAGGCCCCCAAGAAATTCGGAGTTGCTCAGTGATAGTCACTGCTCAAATACCCAGTGAGAAGGAGAGTGGCTCAGGTGAAACTAGATGTGCACAGTAATGTCCAAATCTTTCACAGCACTGCTGGCCAGCAAGAGTTACAGTACAAGCAGGTATTGCAATGCTCTTAAACCTTTTAAACAAGGGACGGGGTAGTGTTTGGGGGCTGTAACTGTGGGTCTGTTTTTCCTTCTCCTTGCTGATGCTCTGTATCACAGCCAAACTGGACCAAGGGAAAGCCACAGGACTGTCCTTGCAGATCATCTCCTCAGAGACCTGGACAGAGGCACTGAAACTCTCCTCCTCCTTCAGCATGATGGGGCACAGGCTCCGCATCCCCCCGGGCTTCTGCAGAACTTGTGTTTTTGGCATCATGTGCCGTTTCTCTCCTGGCATCTAAAACAAGTTAGGGGATGGTGACAAGGGTACGGAGCTGCTTCTGCCCGAGGAACTCCGAGGTAAGCCAGGGCACTTCAACCCAGGTTGGAGAGGCGAGTGGGGAGAGACATGGGTGAATACAGATCTGCCTAACTCCTGGAAAATTTAGGAGGTATTAGATGAAGCCAGAGTGGCCGGTTCAGAAAAAACAAAAATCAGTGTTTCTTCACAAAAGGCACAGCAATGCACTGAAACTGCCTGTTGCAGGGTGCTGCGAATGCTAATGTTAGCATGGGTTCAGGAGCGGAGCAAGTTTGTAGATGAAAAGCATGATGATTATGGCGGACGCAGAAACCTGTTGAACTGCAGATTGATAAAAGCTGGGAGAGCATTTGGGGAAAGTACCTTTATATACAGCTTTTCCTATTACACTCTTCCCTCAGCATCCACTTTTGGCCATTGTCAGATACAGGATGCTGGGCTAAACAGACCTGTGGTCTGACCCAGTCCGGCTGCTCTTAGGCTCTTGTGTTACCATGCTTTCATACAAATATCTTAAATCACAGAAGGTCCACAGGATATCTGTAGACTTGCTCAGAGAAGAAACCAACAGTGTTTCTTTTCAAAACTGATCTGCTCACCAGTGTGACTTGTGCCACAAACCAGTTGCTTTCCCAGGTTGACAACTTCTCACCATTTCCAACACTCTTGCCAGGGTCCAGGCTATCAGAAAGGGCCTCATGCTGCTATCCACTTTGTTAAAGAGAAGTTGGTTTTATATTTAGTGGTGCATGCAGTGTACAGATGAAACAAATCACTCCTATAAACTCAGCAAGATGAATAGATCCTGTTGAAAACTAGCAAAGAAGGCTGAATGCAAGATTAATATGCAGTCCCAAGTTATGCTTCCCACAACTTTTATTGATTATTTGGAAAGTAAAAAAACCCTCATGATTCCTTATATAAGTCAGACTGAAATTCTTGTGCTAGCGTTCTTAAAAGAAGAAAATAATTTGTCTGAGAGGAGAGCTCTTTGACTTGTTTCTGTTTGAGGGGCGAGAGGTTTAAAAGCTTCCTGTCATCACTTTAGTGTTGTTTACCAATGAATTCTCAAAATAAGCAAAGAATTCACAAATAGAAGAGGTGTGCTGCTTAGAAGCTTCTCCATGCTAGAAGGTCAGCCTGGGCAATAGGAAAGGACCTGCGATCTTTTGGTTTCTCCTACTTTTGGCTGTGAGGCTGACTTGTAACTACGAATAGGTGACTCTCGCTGTGCCTATTGTAAAGCTGGGACAGTAAATGTCTCTGTTCTGACAATTTGATAGGGAATTGACATCAAGAAGTGCTTCAGAGTTCAGGGGCTGGGTGAGGGATAGACTGTAAGCATGCGGTATGTTGTGTGATGCTCGGTCCCTCTGTTTCCCCTCTTTTGTACTTAGAGGAAAAGTGACCATCTAATCCTACATCATTTCCCCAGCTGCTTTGTAGATGACCTTGTTGAAGAGATGTGCTTTCTGGGTTAGGGGGGGCTTTTTATCTGTCAAAAATCTTACAACAGGATGTAAATTTTCTAATTTACCCAGAACAGAGAACCACAATGTCTTCTCTCCTTTCTCAACCAATAAGTGCAGTTATCATTAATTTGCTAGTCTTAATTATGTTTTTTTCTTTTATTATTATGAATGCTTTCAAAATCATTACTGCCTGGCTGCAAAGGGAAAGTTCTGACCAAAATATGAATCTATAGCACGTCGTCTAAAGGATGTGAAAAATTATATCCTATAAGGTCCAATGCTTTGTATTGATCTTACAGAAGAGACAAATCTCATGGGTCAAAGTTGAAGTGGTATGGACAAGCAAAATCAATAATAATTTTAAAAATAGGCATTTTTTTCCTTTTCTTTTACTAATTCATGAAAAAAATACAAGAGCACCATAAGACTTGCACATTATTGATGTTTTACAGATTGCTACTGGTTTTTTTTTTTTTAATTAATTATGTTTTGGAAAATATTTTTTGCCAACATCCAGGTGGCAAAAAGGTATTTTCAGAGCTGAAATCGAGCATTTCTATCAGAATAGAGCTATCAGAACAGATGTGGCATAGCTAGTACAAGGTTTTTGATACCTTGAACACATAAAATATTATAGCCTGCCTTCTTTCTTCAGTAACAGTCAGAATTGCCTGTGACAGGATAGAAGGACCTCTGACACCCTGTGGTGAACCTCACTGGGTAGTTTCTGACTTCAGTTGTTCCTGTCTCCCTGTGCCCTTCCCTGTGTCCTCCAAAGGCAAAAGCAGAAGGTAACAAGTATCTGTGCCCTAGCTCACCCGTTTTCAATCTGGTATAGTAATACACTCCCATCTTCATCACCACGTTAAGTAAAATTAGCTGAACAAACTGGGCAAATATATTCTTTTGTGCTTGTGCTCCTGGGACAGTAAGTCCTAGTGGGGAAGGAGTCTACCTAGCCAGGTAGGCTGCTGGAGGTGGTAACCCTTTAAGCAGTAACTGCCAGAAGTTTTTGGAGATGATGTCTACGAAAAATGATTTTGACTGCCACAGACCTGCCCATATTTTCTGGATACCTGTGCTGACTCTTATTTACTGAACCTTAGTCTTTTTAGACGTGGAAAGATCTAGATTTTTCTTTGTTTTATGCAAATAAAAACAGATCCTCTGAGCTGGAATTTTTTGAAAGCTTTCCCTCACTGAATTAATGGTAGCAGATTTAGAGTAAAGCTGATTGCTTGGGAAATCTTGCAATCAGGTGTTTGGCCACTGGGTATGGGATAGGAGGCATGCTGTCCCTATCTGCCCTTAAACAGAGTCAAAATCTAGGAGAAATCTCCTTGGTTGAAATTATTCCAGAGCTTCACTGACTCTTGGAGGCTGGTTTCCATTTGATCTAGCATTATTTCAGGTTTCAGCAGGAAAATTTCATGCAGCTTTACCCTGTTACCCCCTCTTTGCCAGCACACAGAAATTTAGTTTAGAGCTGCTTAGCTTTTTTGGTTTTTTCTCTTAGGAAAATCAGGCTGTTGTGGATTTCTGCCATGTACAAATAAACCTTCTTTACAAATTAAAGAGGCCCCTCAGTAGTGATTTCCATGACACCCACTCATCAGTGACCACCTTCTTTAATACCTATGTGCTGGCATGATCATATTAGTGTCTTTGTTGATGACTAAAACGGAGGCTATCATTCTACTGCATATGCCAGAAATAAATTTCTGTTGGCGGGCACCCTGGAGACTGAGATCATTCATTTAAAAAAAATAAAATACAATTATAAACCAGATTTGAATTATTTTGTTAAAGAGCTCAGGAAAATGCTTCTTTTTAATCTTCCTTCTTTCCGTAAGTACTTCTAGTATTTTGCTTCTTCCTGTGTCTTGTGTTGTGGCCTCTTGCTTGAAGAGAATAAAAATGGACGTAGACCAAGATGGCTTTTTCATTGGCAAAATTTCAGCATTCTGTTAAATGTTGTTATTATTTAAAGGCCTCAAAATGTGCTCTGTACTGAATAGACCAGTAGGGAAAATGTCACCCCTAACTGTTTTTGGCTGCTGCTAAGAACGTATTGCAAAGAGCATGCCTTGTGTGCCTTTGTATAGGACAACTTGCTAACCAGAGACCATGTGCGTGGGGCTGGGGACAGGGGAGGAGAATCCCACACACCTAATTATAGCCTTTAGTATTACACAGCATTTAGCAACCATTAAACAAACAATTGTTTAATTTCAAAGCTCTTCTAATTGAACATTAGTCACACACTCTCCCTTGCCCTCTATTTGCTGTGTTAAAAATCACAACCCTAAAAGAGCTTACTTGAAAGATTCCATAATTAAGCAGCCACTTAGTCCAGGAACATCAACATCCTTCTTTCCCAGGGACAGCAGACGTGCCTTCGGGTGAAGGGTTACACCAGTGTAGCTAGTGGCAGAATCCAACAGAAAGTATATACAAAACTCTGTCTACAAGCATTTAAAAAGTGCGGTGAGAAGTGGATGGAAGGAGTGTAAGAGAGCAGATTGAAGTAGAGAAAGAAAAACAATAGGTACAAATTTCTACCAGTTTCCTCAGGCATCCATAGCAGCTGCTTAATGATACATGTATCATTATATCTTGGAGTAGTTGGAGGGCAGAAGCAGACTTGATTACACTACAGACAATTGTTTCACAATAATTCTGGGCCATTTTTCATTAGCTGTCTTCCCTCACAGCAAAACAAGGGATAATTTAAAAAAAAAAAAAATCTTATACCTCTAGAAGGTTGTCCAACAGTTAAAGATTTTTAATAATTCATCATGCGAAACATCTTGAGCTAAATACTATATTTCCCAGCAATAACAACAAAAGATAAATGAAAGGAGCTGAGGTTAACTTGCTCTGATAGAAACAAAAGGGTAAATAAAAAGAATGATGCTATCACTTTTCCATGATTTATCAGTACATTTTTATTACACCCTCCACTTTGACATGTTTTGTCACTCAGTCTGTTGAGCCAAACCAGTTCATTCCAAGCAAGCTGATTAAGTAACTGATTAAAACAAAGCAGCAGATTTGTCTGCCTATAATCATTTACCATCACACAAGCAATAGGTGGCAGGCCTTATTGGTGAGTGCAGCTGCTGACATTACCTTTTAGGAAAGATAAGGACTTTTGGTTTTGATGACCTGGCCTAGCTCATCAGGTCACAAGGTGATATGACCGTAGTGGTGCAAGCAACGGCTTTTATGGCCATTGCTATGTTTTCTTGCTTTTGAAACAACTTTAACAAGAGATGACTCATTCATAGTAACATTTAAATATGGGGCTCCTGACTTCGTTAGGTGGACTTAATGTGCCCAGCTACGAGCAAGGAGCAATTTGTAGGAGGAGAAGCCTTGTTACTTATTTTAGGTCTGCTTCCCAAGACGCACAGTGATTGCTTCTCAGGGCAAGTAAAGGTGACTAAGGCCTAAGTCCAGGCTCTGAAGGTCCTGAAAATTATATGGCCTAAAATTGTGAGTGCTGTTCAATAGCAGCTTGTTTAGAGGACTTCAGGTAGAAATGAGGAGGTCATGGGAGCTGAAGTGCAAGGAGCCATTTCACCAGTGGTAACAACAGTTGGCTGCTACCCTAAGGGTGGGCAGCACCTTCTACAGGAGTCAGAGCTGGGGTACAAAGTTGAAGTGAAAGACCTGCTGCTACAGACTTGCTGTTCATGCTGCCGAGAGGAAGGCAAAGTTGTTAGTGACTGCAGGTTCCCTGCAGAAATAGCTTCTGTCTTCTGACCTCTCTCTCAGGCGTGAGAGCCAGCTTAGCTTTCCAGCACCCAGTGATGGACTGCATCATTTGGCATTTGTTCCTAAAGCCTATTTTGAGTGCCTGAGGATGCAGCTGGATCCCTAGGATTTACCAGAGCATATTACAGAAGTGAAATGAATGGGAAAGTAAAGAGATTTAAACCAACATCTATGGTTTTGAATACACTATGAGGGGTCTATCTGCCTGCCTGCTGTGGCATGGGCTTAGCCACAACAGGCTCTTCCTGCAAGATGTTTTGAATACAGCTGTGATGACTTAATGCACTAGCTCTCTGCCTTTTTGAAATGCCTAAACTTGGGAAGTTAAAACAAGAGGCCGCTGCTGTTCAGGATCCCAGCGTGGGACATCCTTATAGGCAATAACGTGTCCCAGGAGCTCTGTTTCCAAGACCTGGTTTTGTGAGCAAAACAACATGAAGCAGCTGCCGCAAATGGCATAAATACTAAATTCTGATTCTTCATCTGCAGGTAGAAAATACATTTTTTGTTTCTTAAGAGCACCACAAATTTTCTAATTACACAAAAAAATCTTGTAACGCTTAGGTGTTGAGTCCTTAATATTGAAATGCGATGATATACAATAAATGCACCCACATTCCCTACTTCAACTTGTTTATTGATAAAATTAAAAGCACTTCCAAATATAAGGCCACTGGAAGTTAGACACGCTTCTGAAAAGTGCTGGTTTAGCAAGTGATTCTGCAACCAAATGTGTTTTGAAATGCTGGGTCCTGCACTGGTCGTTGATTGCAACCCAGACACTTCTTTAATCTTACTCTACTCATCATTGTCTTGTTTGAAGATTGTAATTTCAGTAGGTTTTCAGAGAAAAGGAAGATAGCAGCTAACTACAGAACACAGCAAACTGTAAAACATCTTGCCATGTTCACTTTTCCATTGCCCTAGCAATTGATGCTGTTGCTTCTCTTGCCCTGTGAGTTATAGCTTTAGTAAAGCATTGCCAGATTCAAGTCAGCAGTCCTCTGCTGGCACTGCGGAATGACAATTCTTATCTGTTTTCTATAGCCTGACATTTTCAGTAAGGCCTGGAAGGTTTGGTTAATAGGGTTTGTCAAAAGGGAGCTACAATATAAAACGTTGAAATATGGAATGAGAGCAGAGAACCCGTGTCACGTTAAATGTTACCAAAGCAATTTCTAGGAGACTAATTATTCACAATAGATAACTAAATTGTAAATCTCTATTACAAGTGGGGGATTGAATGTGAGTTTCCTTGGAAAGCAGTTCTGAAGTCTGCTACTTTAATAGCTAATACATAAGGAAAATGGTAGATGTGCCAGAGGCTTTGGAAGATGAGAGGTCAAAGGATGAAGGAACAATAACTCCTGGATTCATTCACACTGCAAGTCCTGAAAAGACATATTTGCATTATGAAATGCCTGATAGAATTTTTTTTTTCTAGTCTGATATTGAAAGCATTTTGATATAATAATTCCTTATGACTATTGCTAACCAGAGAAAGGATGAAGGGGCAGATATCAGAAGAGGGACATCTAGATATGCTTCAGGGTGCTTAGCTAAATTTTCCAAGAACAGTGATAAGCAGGTACTTCCTAAAATTCCATGGCCTTTTGGGCGCAAAGGCTGTTCTAGGATGGTAATTGTGCTTGCTAAGTGCCCCTGTGAAATCCTGCGTCCTAATACCTAAAATAGCACAGAGCGGGTAATCTGTGCCCTAAGGAGATATTTGTCCCTGTCCTTTCTATTATGAGGCATTTTGCGAGAAGAGGAAAAGTAGCGGACAGTGCCTATGAGAAGGCTCTCTGAAATATCCTTTTGGGATAGCTCATGCAATATTTCTTGCTTCTGTTCTAGATTGCTGCTTAGCCTTATGGATGCCTTTGGACGTTCTTATTTATTACTATGTAGTTTTTAACAAGTAGACAATGCATTATGGCACAAACTGTATGTCTGACTATAGTTTTCCTGTTATTACCTCTGCTCTCCTTCTTTGTTACCGTTTCTGTTAGCATTTGCTGTGTAAATATATAGAGACTTACCAACCCAAGACAAAGTGCTACGTAACTGGAAGTGTATTCCTAAGAAACAGGGATGTAACTATACTCCAGGGTGGCTGAACTCTTCCGTCTGGACTGAAGGGTATCATCCAGCTCATTAGCAAAACCTCCTTAAAGAAGCTCTTGCTTCTTTATTAAAGTATTAAAGGGAAAAACTGTTTAAAGTATACCAGGAAGGTATCATAATTTCCTTCCTGGAGTCTGTCTGTGCAGCTGTGAGAGCAAAGAAATGCAGTAAAGTTATCTCTGGTAAAGCATATACTTATAAATGAGGCTCCAACTCTTGGAGTTATTGGGGATTAATGAGGAATGTTTATGTCCAGAGTAATTGCATTAGACATGACATAAATGTAGGTAGGGTGGAGGAGAGATGGATTTTTTTTTCTTCTGCTTCCAAAGGAATACGTGAACTTTCAAGAATTCACTGTATTGGAGCAAACTATTCTTTGCCATAAACATTAAAATGTTCTTTTTGCTTTTTCTATCAGTAGCCAACAGTGATCTGTAAAACTGCCAAAGAACAAAACCCATACCTTTGGCTAGGTAGTGGCCACGATGACTCTCTAGCACTTCTGTATTGTGATGGTGGAGGGAGGGTCTTGTTACCTGCAAATGCATTTGTGTAGTTGATGAATTGCATTGGCTTTAAGCAATAGACCACAGTTTCCTGTTGCCTGGACTTGGGATTAACTGAGCCTAGGATGGAGAAGCTGAATTGGTCTGGTTGAAGCTCATGGTCTCAGCAGAATTTCAGAAATTTGTAGGTGATGAATTTTCAAGTAGTCTGCTCTAACAAGCAGGATGATTCTGTCTGTGCTGCTCTTTATGTGAGTATCTTGGATATGACTGTAGCTGGTTAGTTACAGCTAATGTGCATGAACTCTCTGCAGAACAACCTTGTACAATAAGTCTTAGAAAGCACGGGGCTAACTGCATGCATCACACAGTCACTGTGCTTGCACAACAGAGTTGATGTTTCTGGAGCTGACTTGCTAATTATGCACCTCTCATTAAGACTGATGAACCCTAACATATCAAATTTATTTTGCTTCACTGTGCATCTAAACCAGAACTATTTATGTCCACAAAGTCATGAACAGTAATACAGCAACTCTTGTCCAGGGGAAATATTTTTTGTCTGTCTTATATCTATATCTAGGGCACAACCAGTGGATTGTTACATCAAGGAATGAACTATCAACAAACTACAGAAAGGAAATGTGGGCTGTTTTAGTAGCAAAGTTATTCTGTACACAGAAATGTTGCTAATTATTAAGCTGTTGGCACTATCATACTGCAAATGATTGTTGAGATTATTCTAGGAAATCACTGTTTTGGGGAGTCTGTGGATCAGCAAGGTGAATATGGTGATTCTCTCACCTCACAATTTCAGTATACATTTTCAGAGAGCTTGCTTAGACTTTATCTGCAGTAAAGCTACTACTGATATCTGTCATATATGAGCAGTAATTACTGGTCACCATGCATTTAATTCTTTCTGTGCACTTAATTTGTATTCATTTTCATTTTTAAAAAGTGGCAATAAAATAGTAAAGGACATTATGGTACCAAAGAGTACAGTAAAATAAGTACAAAAGCCAAAACAACATTTCCTGAATTTGAGTATGACGTGATTTGCCATACAATGCAGCAGTTCTTCCATTTCATAGTCCATCGGAGTTGCAGGACAAGGCAGTGTTTCATAGCCTACAATATGTGGTTGCTACAGAAATAAAATACAAAGAGAGGCATGTAATAGGGAAAAGAAGAGTCTAGAGTCTGGGAGATGGGCAATGAAAAGGGAGATTAAAGTTCTGAACTTCTCAGAATAGCTTCCAGCATTTTCATCTAAGGTGTAGAGGTTCTCTTCCATCCTGGTGTAGCGTATTTCTGAAGTTTCCAGTAACTCTGGGACTTCTGTCAGTCTGAGGCTAGTGGCACAAGATGGCATTTCGTAAAGGTTTCAGTTGTAAGAACTATCTTTCCTGTAGAGGACACAGAGAAGAGACAAGGACCTTATCCTTGACCAGCTGGGAAATCTGTCTGATGCTCTTATTTAACCACTTGTTCATATCGTGATCTGTGTTAGTTCTCAGATCTGGGTTTCTCTATTTGGGAGTCAAATTGAATTTCATAATTAAAGGATTCATATATATTATTATACAGTGAGGAACTAGTGCTTGATAGGGAGGATGAAAGTGGGGGTTCTTAGCTAACCCCTTTGCTAATATTTTATAGCTGTTGGGGCCAGACAAAAATCGTGGTTTGGATGCCCTAATATACATTGGGGTTTAGCCCATAGAGGTGAATGCAGTAAGCATTCTGGACACAATTGAGTACCTGAAAATTGATACCTGAAAATCGTAAAAAAAATTTGTGAATGTGAAAGCTTAACTTTTCCTGGAGTATATGGGAGTAGGGGCTTTTTTTGTTGGCTTTATTTTTTTCACACCTTTGAATTTATAGTCGAGTTTAAGCAGTGCTCTTGCACAGGTGGTTTTCAAATGAAAACGGTTTTGCTTGAGATCTTGGTACTGGCTCAACTTTTAAACTTTGATAAGGAGCTGGTTTCTTTTTACTCACTTACCTGACTGGATTCTTTAAGAACTGCTGCAGTTTGATTATCATGTCTTTTCTCAAACTCTTCTCCAACTTCAAGAAAACAGTGCATCTTCTGTTTAATGAAGTGTATTTTTTGGAAGATTTTGCAGAAGCAGAGGTGCCTGGTGGTGCCACATTTATATTTTTTTATTTCTATTTGTGGCAATCTTTGCATTGACTAATGCTTGTATGAAACCCATCTGTGCTATCTTTCTTTCTGGTGAGGAGCCCTTAGTCAAACACAAAGTCCTAGCAGTGAGAGGGTATAAAATGGACTGTGGATGAAAAAAAAACCATTTCCAGTGGTTTTTCTTCCCTTCCTTCTAGGCACTCATTCAAGAGCCTGTTAGTAATTCGTTCAACAGTCCACACATATGCGAGGATAGAAAAATGAAATCTTAGAGCTCTTTGCATTAACAATTATTTACTTCCCTGTAAAAGTGTCACAGAGCAGTGAAATAAACTTTCTGAGAAAGGTGTCCTCTAGTCATACAGTTGTGGTGGAGCCAACTCACTCCACAAATGTGATGGAACGTGCACCAGGGAGGTGGAGCCACTAGGGTGCTGCTGAGTGACTTCCTTCTGGTATTAAATACTGAAATTAATATGAGATTTTCCTAAATAGGGGCTGCCAGAACAGGTTGTAAGTGATGCTGATGTCTTTTGAGACCAGCACATAATAACGTGTTCTGGTCATGTCCTTATATTATATGGAGTTGATAAAATCTAGGATTATAAATTGTTATGCTAGCTGTTATTATCCATACTAAATGATTTCTTGATACTTCAAAAAAGAAAACTAATGCACAATTAAGAAAATGCCATTCCTATCTCTTGCGCAAACCACCTTGTAATATCACCAGCTACAGCAAATAAGTCTATTTTACTACAGAATTACATATTTTAATGGATAGTTAAAGTTCATTCATTTTAATATATTTATTATATAAGCATACAGAATGGCCGAAGTAGAGGGAAGAGCATTCTGGGTTGCATGTTCTTTTTCTTTATTTATGTTCATACTCTATTTTTTTAATATATTTAGTTGCAGAAACAGTAACATACTTTTTAAATAAATTTTGCCTGGTACTAGGAGAAAAGGGAAGAAGGTTTTGAAGAGGTATTTACATTTTTTCCAAGAAATGACTCAGCAATTTGCATTTGCAAGGAAGCAATCAGTTTTTTTCTAAATAAGCCATCGCATTCAAAGTTGATTTGTTCCAAGGAAAGGAGCTGAAATTAGTTACTGACATGCAATAATTCATTTCTGATTTTACCAACAGTAATTAAATTGCCCGGAACTGTTGTCATTTAACAGCCTATTAATTGACTAATGTGCATTACTTACATGCAGGCTATAGGTAAAATCCCAGGATTAAGAAAGGAAGAAAGAAGGAGAAGAAAAACCTCACTGATTTTCATGACCATCATAGATGAATGATTAATTTATTTCATAATGGAATGTAGTTTTTGCAAACACAAATAGGTTAGATTTTAAATATGCAATTTAATCAGCAGTAGCCCTAAAGAAGGAAATGATAGTCAACTATTAATTCTTTGGAGAGGAGCAAAATGGCTAATTGGTTGTGCTTTCTTTCAACCATATGAAGATTATATAGCTCTTCCTTCCTTAAAAATCAATGATTTCTGCTTGGATCAGTATTTTCATTATAAAATTCCTTCCTCTAATCATATCATTGGCCAAACATTCTGATATTTTCCTCCTTTTGTTCCACCAACATCAAAACAAACTTTGTCATGTGCATCAGATAGTCTCAGCCTAATAGCAACTACGCACAAAAGTGGATATAGGCAAGTTCAGCAGCTTTGATTTTGTCCAGTCAAATATGATACATTCCAGTGCTGTATTAGTAGCCTATGTGGGGAAAAAAAAATCAATGAGGTCAACATCTAGGTCCCAGCTGAGAATAATCCACTTCATAAAAATAAACCAAAAAGTTCTCCGTCATCACAGTAAACTCTAATTTATAGTGTTATGGGCTCCTAACGGAGTCTACGACTATATGAATAGACAGGGAAACAAAGGTCAAGTTTTTAAAGGGAGAGATGTGAGATGGGATTTTCTAAATTGCCTAACCATCGAGAGACTAATAACAAGAATGTCTTTCTATGAAACTGGGAATCATTGGTTAGAAGACATGAGGGAGGGAAATGAATTGGCCATATTAGCTGCCTAAATCTGAGAGAAGCATGGAAATCCAGTCAACGAAGTAGCAGTTAAGACTGATGAAAAAAAAAAGAAAATATTAAAGTCATCATATGGGACTTCTAGGAGGATCAAGGGGAATGGAATAGCTCCAGGACACAAGACTGAAGAGACCATTCATATTACTCCATTTATACACCATGGCTGGGAGTTGTTTGGCCAAATGCAGGAGTCAACAGTGCCCATGTCTCCACCTACTTGGCTTTCTTTGCAAGTTTGTGATGAAAAACAGGCACTTTGTACTGTTTTTCCTCATTTAAGACACAGCAGATGAATTGTGCTCTGCAAGTGCTTATTTTTCTCCATTGACTGGAAGGGGAGCCTGCATCAATAGATGGGATATAGACACCTCTCCTGAAGATCTGTGAAGTTAGAAAAGACGAATCCCATCACTGAAATGGTTACCTATTGTACCTGGGGACTTGACGAAGTACTCGTTTCTTAAACGTCACTGAACCTGCACCAGGCCCTAAATATGGCTGCGTTTTTGGGTCACCATCATTCCTGTTGTTCAAAAGCAGACCACAGGTAAAATGAAGTTTTTCGGACTCCTGTGGTCATGGTGCCTAGTGAAGGAGGAACACTGAGTGTGCAGGCAGACTCCCTGGCATTCGCTAGGCTGTCTTTTAAAGCGCAACTTCATGTAAGCCCATAAGATGCTTGTTTTTATTTCAATAAAACAGTAATTTAGACAATAACTAAGTATGTCTGGAAGAATATATGGGAAGGCTATGAAACTATTAATAACATTTGGACACCTCCTGCACTGTTTTAATGCATCACAAGTTAGCACAGTATTGATTCAGTATCAAAGTTCTGAGAAACAAGCCTCTTACCAATATCTAGGATCCGATGTTGTAATTGAACTAGAAAATGTTAGATTTCCAGCATTACTGCTGAGAATTCTTCCCAATAAATGTGTGTTTTCCACTGGGACTGAAATCACTGCAAATGCTAGTTTTAATTTTTTTCCTTTTTGTATTTTTCCTATCATACAGGTTCCTATTCTCCCCTCTGTGTGTAAAATAAACATAATGGGGCCAACTCTTGCATTTTACTATCTTGGCTTGTGGGAGGATCATTTGAGATACTCGGTTTAGATAATTAAATCTTTTGTGGAAGGATTAAACTTTGGAGGAAAGAAAATGGGTGGACTTGGAAAATATTGTGTAGAAAAACAGAGCCAGCAGGAATCATGGGCAATAGAAGCCTTTGTCAGTGTGCGAGGAAAAAGAAAGAATGGAACAGGAAAGGGAGCCACAGTTATAACACTGAAGCACAAGGAAGAAAAAAGAGTTGATGCTTAAAGGAGAAATTAAATGGTGTGAAGGAAGGAAGTAACAAGAAGAATGGCTGTGTATTTGGCCTCTTAATTTTGAGTGGGTGCTGGCATACCCAAAACCAGATGGCACAGCAATTTCCATTATATGTGCCTCCTCATTTCAGGATCTGTCTCAGATTTCCGTATTCCTTTTATCCACCATCTTCCATCTACAGCTATTAAGCTCCACAGTTTGTCAGTAAACACTGAAGAAATGCAGAATACGCCTTTTTTTTTTTTTCCCAGAGCTCATTTTGATTTTTCTTTTTAGGTCTAGGATCACGTAAGCCTAGTTTCTTTCAGAAAACATGACCATAAAGGGAAGCCAAAAGGTTTGTTTGGTTTTTTTTAGTATCTTTGGCTTTGTTAGATGCTAGTGGTCGTTACTTTATGGAGTGCACCTGCCTTTTCTCCCAATAATATCATTCTTTCTCATAGCAACAGATCCTGATAAGTGGCCTCAGCTACAACATCCTGCAAGGTAAAAGCATACTGTCATTAGACAGCAGAAGATACAGCTATGTAGAAGGGACAACAGGAGTGAACTAGAGAGTTTGGAATGTTGCTGCCATTGTAGTAGCACCTTTTGTAAAGTTACTTCGGAAGATTTATGCAAAGATTGTCAAAATTGCATCTTTTCATCTGGTTCTAGTCTGTGCAGTTACAGTTGCTCCCATGCTAGACATGGAATGGATGCATATGCCTCCCTACTGGCTTTCCAAAGTGCCTGGATTTTCTTTATCCGAAGCAATGCTGCTGTTTTGGTTAGAGTCTGTTCCATGTGAGAAGCTACACGGAGTGCAGAAAAGCTTGTTTCTGGTAGGAAGCCAGCAGTTCTTCCTTATCTATAAATGGTTCATCACATACGTAGTTAATGCCAAGTAGCTGAATAGCCACAACTATAAATAACTTGCTAGTTACATGTATTTTGTTCTTTGATTGTTTTTCCATATCTAATTACATATAACAAATATAACATGTCAAATGTAGATAACCTAGAAGTTATTTATTCTCTTTCTTATTCATTCTAGATGGCTTTTAACCAAGAACATACATTCACAAAATATGCCTGGAAACCACAAGTGGCAAAATCTGAACCTGTAAGTACACGTGATCTACTTTAGAATAGGCATTTAGCAAGTAACAAGGAAGAAATGACACTGACTTTTCATAGCTCTGTTGCACACTTATCAAAACGTCAAAATCTGAAGAACTTCAGAGCCTCTCATAATTTCTAAACGAGTACAATCCAAAATACATTTTAATCTTTCTGATTGATTGGGCCACAGAAGAAAAAGGAATTTCAGTGGTTGAAGTCCAGTAACGTTTTGTCCTGGACCAAATGTAGCAAGAAGATACAGAAATTATAATTGTCTGGATCAGAAGTGGTTCCAAAAACCATCTGACATACCATCAGGCTCTGTGGTTCTTCATAAAGCTGTAGAGTTAATCTACTGTCTCACTAGGCTAGCTAAGTCTGACTAACCTCATCGAAAGGTACTACAGATCTATATGCCTCTTAGATGTGGAAGCACAATGGCAAGTACACACAGATCTTCCAGGAAGATACCTTAGAAAGGATGCCAAACTCATGAAAAAATTATTAAAATAAGATTTATGTTTTGGTGGCTATGGCTAATGTCACAGGAATTTAAGTTTTAAAACTACCTTCTCATATTGGTGTATGCACTTTTGCACTGTTGCACTTTTGCACCAGGGGGCAATCCCATTCCAGATTGAAACAGAAGGTTTTAGATAAATTGGGAAACATGACCTGAAATTTTCTATTGATGGATCTGAATGTTTTGCTCTTTAATTTGTAGAAAATCTATTCTAAAATAATTTTGGAAGTTTACATTATGTTTGGCCAAATAGTAATTAATCAACACTCCCAGTGTTTACATCTAGTTTCTCCTCTACAAGACATAATACCAATACAGTTGTTTTCTGGTGGAAGTACCTCTGCATGAGAATTTATACTTGTAGCTGTTTTTCCTGTGGGGAAATTTTTCCTCGAGCCCATAACATCATCATCCTGGCCCATACCAGACATGAGTTTACACGTGCTCTTGGGCTCGGACAGGGTTCCTGTCATTGCGGGCACGGTCCAAGGTGTTGCTGTTTCTCTCCAAAGTGGGTGTGTGCGTGCGTTATTTAGCGCCGAAGTTTCTAGTTGCCAGTGTCTGAAACTCACATGGTCATAAACCAACAAAGGGAAAAAAGAGAACACATAACATGGGATTCAGAAATAATTCATGATGATTTAGTTTAATTTGAGTTACTATAACCCTAAAGCTCCATTAAAACCTAAAATGAATGCTATTTCCTCCTGAGAGCAGAGAACAATCTGCTAACTTTTGCCAAGATGAGAGCTATTATGGTGTACAACATGAATGCATATAAATTACAAGGTTTATATTTGCTGTTTTCCCTAATGTTAACTTTGACTGGCATGTCAAATTAAAAGCAAGAGGGGAAAAAAAAGAAAAACCTGCATCAGATTAAGAAACATGTAAGGAAGTGTATTTTCTAACTACAAAACACAAGACCTTCACACTTCAAACAATCCAAACAGGTTTTCTTTTAATGATTAGGTTTCACTTTTTTCCCCTTTATACTGGAGGTGCATAGAGAACTACAGTAGTGTTTGGAAATAATTCAGTAAGCCGGGTATCTCCTTTTTTCACAACTCTAGCGACACTGGGGATGTTTCAGCTTTCCTACTGTTAATGTTTGGTGCAAGGAATGCAGGAAAATTAAAGTAGGTTGAAAATTCCTGATGGAAACCAATGTAGAAAATCAAAGGAAATTTTATATCTCAGGACATGACACTGAAATTGGCCGGAGCACTCTTGTAATGGCACTTGCAGCCTTTTGCAGGTAAACAAATAGGAAGTTGCTTTCCATTAAGGAAGACAGATGCTGCAGAGAGCCTGGGTCTCCCCAGAGCAGCTGCTCTATCTAAGATCCAAATAGGTCATTTAAGCCCTGATCCCACAATGGAACTATTGGGTCAGAATGTGCCTATCCAGGGATTAAGTCATGACCTGATAAAAGTGAAAAACTGGGATTTTTATATATACTTAAAGTGTGTTTTCAGAACATGAATATTTCAGAGGGAATTTTTTTTCCTGCCTCACTCTTTATATTTGATACAAAGAGCTCCAAGTTTTGCTCATTTCAATTCAGCTGATTTTTGCTCCCATTGTTCAGCTCTTTTTTCATTCAGATAGTTTAATTTACCTACTCTTTTATACACACAGCTACTGTGTTTATGGATAGTGAAATGTTTTTCTATATGTCAAATGAGCTTTTTAAAAGTATTATACTCTGCAGGCACGCAGGGGATGATGTTTAAACATAGATTTCTCCTGCCTAGGCTTCCAGTCGATTGCATTTTGAATCTCCTATGAGGTAAAAAAATTGATTATGGAACATTTTGGATAGGGATTGGAACATAACTGTATAGCTATCTATTGATGCGCATTACCAGAAGCATCATAAAGCAACTGGGTCCGGGATGTCCTTTTAAGGTTATTATTGGGTAGGGAATGGCTTAACATTTCTAGCTTCCAGTTGAATATTTTGAGCAGGGAAGAATATTGCTGTAGAAGTCTACGTTACTGGAATATGATCTTTTCGCTCTTACAGAAGCTGAAAAAGTCATCAAACGTGTACTTGGAAAGGCAATGACTGCTCAACAACAAAGGAGCGGTTGGGGTTGGATGGGCAGAGACAGACTCCAGGCTCACTGTCTCAGCAGTGAGCTGGGGCAGCTGATGCTGGTGGTGAGGAAGGTGGGGAGACTGCTTTTCCCACTGCTCTGCATTGCCTCACCCCACACGCCTTCTCTCTCAGTGGCAGAAGCAGCTGGCTTAGCGTCTCAATCCTCTTGTAGAGTTTATAGGGTCACTGCTGTGTTTTGTTATCCCATCCCTGGCTGCTTGCTGCTCTAGGAAGGACAGGGGTAGAAACGGCAGTTCCCTTCACTATAGCTTTTGGCAACAGTGGCCAATCCACAGTTAATGGCAACTCAGATGCCAACAGGAGTGAAAAAATACTTTATCCATATGGTGAGCCTTATAAGATGGCTCAGAGTTGTGCAGTGTGGGGTTAAGAAAAGGCTGGATCCAAGGTTTTTTACCTGTTTTCCTTCTCCTGCGCTGTCACTTATACTTTAGCCCTTTTCCTACTGAAGAAAATGTGAATTTATATTCCTTGCAGCTTTGATCCTTCCCTATTCATACTTGGAATAAGAACCAACTTTTAATGTTCTCAGCGAGTCTAAAACATTTTCCAAGTCTGTTAATTTCATAACTGTATTATTTCCAGTTGCAAAGTCATCAGTCTCAATTCTATGACTGCTTTTGGCTCACTCTCTCTTTTTTTTTTTTTCCTTTGTAGCTTCAAGTTCACTCTTTTATTGATGAAAAATCCTAGTATTTTTATTCCTGTTCTAAATCTGGCTGCTTCCAGATCCCTGGGGTTCCAAGTCAATATGCTTGGTAATGACTTCATACAAAGGAAAAGGAAAAGAAGCCAATTTGTGTTTTCCATTGTTGTGATAAATGCATATCTGAACTTTCAGCTGATCTTGGCTTAAAAAAAATGAAGTAACCAGCTTTGCTGGGTGACACTATGGTCTGAGGAGCAAACCATATCATGAGGAGTACTGTGATACCCCATTTTTTTGTTTATTTTTCAGTGCTCAAGTGACTTATCCTCCACATCTGAAAGCAAAAGTAAGAGATGCAGGCATAAAACTGAAACAGGGGATTGCTTTAAACCTGAAATTAGGTAAGGCCCAGGCATCTGAACAAAGATTAATGTCATCTTATAAAAGACACTGTATACAATCCCACAAAGAAAGGCCATGCCTCTAAAGAGAGCACAGAGGTACAGATGATTAAAAAGCATTTGAAATTAACCACCGGAAATTCAGGTTTTAAGGGAATCAACATTTTCTGTGGAAGGCACCAAATTTTACCAGGACTTTCTGTCAAAAGACATTTTCTTCACACGCAGTGTGTGGTAAACTCTCAGTCAGAGCTACCAGTATCCATGAATCTTGGTGTGATGCTCTTTTTTTACGTTGTTTCTTGATGTGACTGTATTGTCCTTAAGGGAGGTGATTGGAAGCCTTTCTCATCCTCCCCTTTCCCTTTATCTTACCTTGTAGTTTAAAAAATGGGATCAGGTTTTTCTTTCTTAAGAATTCTTGTAGATTTATACCCGTGCAATTGAGAACTGAACAGAACACACATGCAGCCATAAAATTGAAAAAAACCCAACAAAAAACCCAAGCAAAACTCCTAAACTTCAGCACCAGCACCACCTTTCCTGCTGGTGACTTGAGTTTTCTGTATTGGGAGCCTCCCAGTCCGTTGTGTGTAAAACTGCGTATCTGGACCCACTGGTTTGGGGCCAAAGCTCCCAGTGACCCCTTTAAACTCAGATTGAATTTTGTATTCAGTGCTTGCGGCCGTAGCCCGATCAGCAGTAGTTTGACCTGAGCTGGCCGGCGTACAGCAAGCTCATGTATCTCTGCGTTGTGATGCAGTCACACAAAAGTGACATTAATGTAGATGTACTTAAGTAATAATATAATTCTGAGTAGTGTCCTCAGAGGATGAATTGTACTGAGAACCAGTATACTGATGCTAAATTGAGCACTAAATTGAAGGCTTAAAAATGAGGAAGCTAGTAAAAAAGATGTTAAGGTGAAAAGTGAGGAAATTAAAGTGTTGCAGCTCAGCATGGGGGCTACTTAAACATCCCATAAAATGAGTAATAAATGACTACCCCTAGGAAAAAAAAGAGCAACTCAAAGAGCAGGATTGCAAATTAATAGGTATAGGTAAAGGCAAAATTCTGGAAAAGCTGAACATGTCTTTGTACAGGAAGGGAAGAACTCGGCTTATGAAGAGGATTATAATTAATGGCAGGTAAATATGAGGCAGAAAAGTGGGGACAGTAAAAGGCATTTTGCAAAGCAAACAGCCAAAAGCATATAAACAAATAACAAAGAATTGTTTAAATCTACAAAGAGCAGGAAGCCTGCTAAAGCAGACAGAGCCAGAGTCAGCTAAAGGACAAAGCACTACAAGAGAAGGCAGGATCGGAAACAGCTGTGTGGTAGCTCTCCTGGCTGCTTCTCCTGGCCATGCTCTTTCCTGGCCTGGTGTCCCCTGCTCTGAATATTTCTCTTTCTTGCCACAGGCCTTCTCATGTGATTTGGGTTTTTTTTGTTTTCCTATTTTTCTTTAGTCTGTGGACTTTCCTCCATCACTGGGCACAGTGTATGGCTTGTGTTTCCAACTGTCCCCTGGAGAAAGGGATATTTCCCCAGGATTATTTAAGTCTAGCAGCATTTTGAAAATGGAATGCCTGTAAAATCCCAGACCCAAAAGATCCTTAGGGAATTTAATCTCTATAAATGTTTTGTCAACATTTTCTTTTACCTCTTTTGTGGCTTATATTGCAATGATTGAAATGTGGGAGCATATGGTATAACATAAGATATTAAAATGATAAAGAATACACAAAGCATCCTTGCAACAGCTTTGTGCATCTGCTTCAGCATCTTGGCTAAATTCCAATATGGGTTATTAGATTCCTAAATTCCCTACTCTTTAATTGTCTCTGTGATAGGGTCGAATTGCATCTATTCTAGTGTCCTGTGCATCTGTGCCTCAGTTTCCCAGCTGTACCATCCTCTGATTAAAGAGCTGATTTAAGATTAACCCTTGAGCCCAACTGCTAAATCTTGCTGTACCAAAACGGTCCTTGAGAACAAATGAGCCTTTTCAGCCCTGCTTTTGGGTTGCTGGTACTGGTGTCTTTGGAGGGCAAAAGTGGGTATTTCTTTCACCTTTTTGAAGTGTCCTGAACCCTAAACAGTGGTATCCCTGCAAAGCTAGAGCCTAGACACTTGAAGAGTAAGACACTCTGACACAGTCTGCCATCTTAAATAATGTGTTGCTAGCAGCTCATTCCTCTGTAAGCACCATTTTATATGGTGAACGTTCACCAAATTTTAGTATTGCAAAATAATTTGTGAAATTTGGAGGGGAAAAAATTGTAAAAGAATGTAAGTTTATGGCATGTAGCCTAATATTTTTCTAGTTTGTTGTCTGAATAATTTGGGAGTGTTTGGTATTTAATAAGTAAAATGCTGCCTTTAAGTACTTTCTTTTGCCTTAAGCCGTTAAGATATTCAGGCACTGAAAGTAGTGGAAAATCACTAGTTAACAAAGAAAACTGATTTTTAGATGAGGTAACCACTCTTATTGTATAGGGGTTTATTCTATATTACACTATATTTAACAACACGGGTAGATTTGGGGATGAATGAAGGGAAGTAGTTGCTTAGAAAAAATGATGATAGATCTCCTTGTGTAGTTGTGAAAATGACATATAGAATCTTTTCTCTTGTACAGGAGGAAAAATAAGCTGTGGTTTTGAAATGTAGCTTAAGGGAATGGCTGGTAAAAAAACTGCTGAAAAAAGTTAAGGATGTGTGCCAACGGTAACTGCCTGTGTTTGTTTTGCTTTTGGTTAAAAGTAATTTTAAATTGGAAAAGTAAAAATTTACGTAACTGGGGATTTTGATAGTGTATGAAGCTAAACCTTTAGAATTTCCACAGGACTTGAGAAAAGTGTAGATTTTTTTTATTATAAAGCATGTGTTTTAATGGTTTGAAATAATAACTCTAATAATGTATATGTGTGTGTATATATATGCGTGTGTGTGTATAAGCAATATCCAGGGAAAAGGAGGGTAGGAGGAAGAGAACTTCCAATAACTTGGCAGTCATATAAAAACAAACAATAATCAGAGTAAGTTAAAATTTCACAACAGGAAATGTAGAGAGCCAAATCATATTCCCTGTGCACCACTCGAGTAACCACACTGTGCTCCGGGGAGTCCTGGGGGCAAAGGATCTTCCCACCCAGATGTTCCACAGCTGCAGCAGGCTAGGCAGAATGGGCTGCTTCATTGAGGAAAGCACGGTCATGTGGGGAAAGTGTTCGGCTGAGATTTGTAAAGCCACAAAAGGGAAACGCTCGGGTCCATTAACTGGCATTCAAACCAAGGTGACCTGTAAAGTCCCAGGCTTATCTGTTATTTTTTAGCTCTTTCACGGGGAAAAGAAATCAGCGCTGTAATGTGGCCAAGTGTGGTCAGGAGGTAATGTGCCTAGCCTGTCTTTCAGCCCATTCCTTGACCAGACTTGGTAATATTATCCCAAACACCATTTTTTCCTAAACAAATGCAGCTTACCATAAAACTAGAGGCCCGATATCACATTTTTATTTGCATCTGACCTTCCCCTGAATCAGGAATGTTTGAAAATAGGTCACTGTTCCTTCTTCAGTCATACCAGAGAAAATATTTTGTTGTGCATGTGGCATGTACTTTTAATGGAAATGTTTACCTAATTCATATGGTGCTATAGGACAGTTATGCCTTTCCTCTTCCTCCTCTTATCTCCTCTTGTTACCGCTAGTGTAGACCAGACAACACTGAACACCCATGATGGAAATGTATCTTTTTAGTTTATACAAACCACATTAGTGTGACAAAGCTTAAAATAACTGCTGTTAAAAGAAAGAAGCATTTATGGGAAGCACTTTATTTCCTTGGCTCCTATTTCTCATGCATTGATGATTATAGCTGTTAACAAATCACCGCAGTATTTCTTCTGTGTATCAAATTTATGGGCTTGAAATTTCTCATAGGGCTGATCAGTTCTGAGCTCTAGCAAATCTTGATGGAGGGGAGAAAAAAATTATGGTGAAAATAAGGGTCACAAAGGAAATAGGTAGCAGAAGAGTATCCTAGGGAAGAAAGCACAGCATCAAGAGGCAGGCCATGGGAATTATCTTTATAGCTTGGGCATGGAGCTCGTGTTTCATCTCTTGTGCTGCTTCTTGGCATGTCTTCCTTGTTCACATAGATGCAAATTTGTTGTCTCCAACTCTGTGTGGACCATGTGCTTACTCTGATGGGAGCAGCTCAGCCAGCAATACTTGGTTCTACTCCAACAGAAATTGTCAAGTCACGCCTGTACGTTCGCAGCCTGAAGACTGCCTACACTCCGGGTGCTGGGAAAACACTGATAGTTCTAAGGCTTGTCCCAGGCAGCTTACAAGTTTCTGGTGAATCAGTGCTTGCTTCTCACACTAAACTTGCAACAGAGCAGTTCAGAGACTTTTTAAAACCAAATGTGTAAGGTGAGGCTCCAGATGCCTTCAGGCATCTAAATTAGGGTTGGACTGTCTAAGATGCAAAGCATCTGCAGGTCATCTTCCAGTGGCTGCCTTTCGTCCTCACTCCTCCTGGGCCACAGGTCCTCGGTGTCTCAGAAATTTGCACTACTTCTACTCAAGTAAAAATCACCGGCTGCAAAGCAAATGAAACACTTCTAAGCATTTTGCATGCTTCATGTTACCTGCTCACTCTGTTCGCTAGCTCTTTCACATCATGGGAGCCGATGAACTTTTCCAGCTTGAGATTTTCCTCCCCCTTTCCTGCCCTCTTCCCCCATTTCACTTTCCATGAGATACTATGGCTAGGAGCAGCCAGAGCTTTGTGAGGAGGAAGAACCTGGATCAAACCTTGCAGAATGAGATCCAGGAGACTGCACACAATGTGAGAAACAGTATTGGCTTTTGATGCTTTCTGGCATACTAGGTGATCCATCTGGAACCCACCGAAAATTGAATGTTGGTGAGATTTGGCTGCTGCCTGCCTTCCTGCTGTTTCCTAGGTCACATGCTATGGGCACTGTAGCTACGAACATGAGGATACTTGTGGGATCCCAGAGTCATATGGTCAAACGTTCAAAAATAATCATGTTTTTATCAATGCTGCTAATGCTTTTCTGTAGATTTCAAAACCATTTTTCAGCCTTATACTGGAAAAAATTTCTGATAATTTATGTTACCCAGATGTTTTAAAATTCAACAGCTTTCACTACCCATAAATTTAATAGCATTAAACACCTGCTGGCTCAGAGTAGCAGTTCTTGCCAAAAAGAAAAGCAGGAGCAGAGAGATACACTACTAATGTACTCTATTCCTTACCATCAGAGCTAAGACTCTGAGCTGAAGCCCAGCACAGCATTACCCCATGCAGAGCAAATTGTTCTGCCTCTGTGCTTCAGAGTAGAGGACTCACAACAATTCTAGCCTGCCAAATACTAAAAAATAAGGAAAAAAAAAATTTTTTTGAAAAGTTAAGAAGACGACTTTTCTTAGGCCCTTACTGAAACTCAAAAAAGTCTGACTATTGAAAACTGGAGAATTCTATAATAAAACATCAAAGCTTGGAGCTCTTGGCAGGAGTGAAGGAGCACAGGTCTGTGACATTCAGTGCCACTCTGAGAGCTGGACCTGGGATGTCAGAGGAGCGTGAAGGATCTGACTGCAACAAACAGGTATCATGGTGGTGATGACCTTCCAAAGGACAGGTTTTAAAATCTGTGGAGAAACTCATGAAGGGAAGGCTGAAGGGAAAAAAAAACGCTTAAACAATCGAATGAGATTAGAAGTCATTTAAGAGTACAGTTTTGGAAGGAATACCAATGCACAAAAAAGAGAGAAAATAATGAGTGAAGAGTTTTAACAGGCTTGGCTGAATGGAGCACATAAAAGTTTTCAGTAACGTCCTTGCAAACGAAATCTTCAGCATGGTGTCACCAGGTTTACAAGCCCTTTGTTTTCTTATTAGTGAGAATTTGAATGGATTTTTATTTATAACATAGTTGCTGGAAAGGAAGAGCATAAACAGTGATTCCGAGAGAGGTGAGTGTCGCCAGCTTGCTGTGGGTGAGTTGCTGTTGAAGAAACGGAGGAGGAGGACTCTGATGCCGTGTGAGGGAAGGGCAGCAGCTGCTGCCTTCTCCCTGACGGACTTTGGGGCTGACAGCAGGGAAGTGGAACATGTTTTTGGAACAATTTTTGTAGGTGTTGCTGTCGTATTTTGGAGGAATGGCCTAGCAGTCAGGCTGTGTTCGCAAGATGGCATTAATAAATAAATTGAATAGAAGTATTTAAAGTTGGAGCTCTGACAGAACAAGCAGTCATCTCTCTGACTGCCATGAGGCTGTAACAGTCAAAAAACTACGTGGTTCAGCCACTGCAAGCAGCTTGGAGCGTGGCTTGTGATCACTACCTTCTCCCAGCAGGGAGTAGTGTACAGACCCAGGTGGCTGCTCTCATACCTCAGTCCCTGCAAAAGGACTGAACGGAAGCAGAACTGCTTTTAGGAGCAGCTGATTGACAAATCAGTGGGAACCGCGCACCCCAAACCAAGCAATTTAGTGAATGACTTTTTTCAGTGTAGCTGGTGGTGGTCCTGTGCTTGTACGTGGTATCTTGGTTTGATTTGTGTACAGGAATAGTCTTGAGGATTTTGTTTCAAGAAACATCTCCAGGTAGAAGCTATAATAATAATGTTTCACAAATAGGAGGCAGTTTACGTTCTGCTTTTGGAACAAACCAATAATGTACCTCAGACTCCAAAGGGAAATGTATTGTTAATGGAAAAATTGTCTTCATCCTCTCTTTCTATTTAAGGCAGACTTTGCTGCCAGTTGATCATGAACACATAAAGGTCTAATGCAATACGGATTAGATGGTATAAAAGTAAGAGAGCAGCAAGAACTCCAGATGTTCATTAGTGGAGTGGCTATTGTAAAAGGCCACTGAGGAACTTCATCTGTTCTGTTCCCTCAAAGATTTCCAGTCATTAAATAATTTTCAAGGGACTCGTATCAGCAGATTCTATTGTGTTTTATAAAATCTTTCCTTTTGAACACTGCAGGCTGAGTTCATCACTGGCATTGGATAAACAGTTTTGCTGCAGTTGCATCCATTTATGTTGGTGCTGAATTTAGCCCTCTGCCATTGTGCATATGTACTGCAAAGACCACTCAGGTGCAATGACAGGTGGGGCCTTAAAACTTTATTGCCCTGTATCTAGAAACATAAGTAATAGTCAATTTTGCATTGCTCTAACATCTTTAAAAGTAAATAGGGGTTTTGGATTGTATTTAATTCTTACATTTTTTAATAAAGTGTAACAGGCACCAGCCTTAAAGCCACATTTACAGGATTAGATTTTCCACTTATATAAAGGCTTTTTTCTATTCTCCAAACAAGATGCATTTATGCCTGCAATTGCAGTGAGCTGTATCCTGCCACCTATTGTTGTGCCCTATGCTGTAGAGCAACGCCTTATCTACTGAGAGAGAAATCCAACGTTGATCTTGTTCAGAATGTTGGAATAGCTTTAGTCATAGCTAAATAAGAGGCTAAACACTTATTTGGTTTGTTTCCATTTTGCCTTGCTTATTTGCTTGTGTGTGCATGAGAACATGACTCATGGGTGAGATGTTTAGAGCGGTTTTGTTCCACCTTAAGTAGAGGAATGATCCTCTGGGTCACCTAAAGATACCTACCTGTTCCCTTTTCCAAGTCTGCTTCACTTTTTCTCCTCATGCGCCAACCATCTGTTCTTTGCTTCAAACTACTAATCTTGGCCTTATTTTTTGCATAATTTCTTTACATTGTAGTTGTACAAAGAAAAGGACTTATTTTCTGTATGAAATTTAGGGACAGTTTCTTACAGGGAACCAAGATGTGCTTTGTAGTTTTGATCATCAAAGCAGTTAACTATAAGGATATGAATAATAACATTGCCCTCAGTAGTAAGCATACAAAGGAAGACTATCTACTGTGAAAGTTTAGTCACTTTTGTTGTCATTTCCTTTCCATTTTCAAAATTGCCATTTTCTGCTCAAAGTCAGTGAAGCTGTTGACTTGTAAAACCATGGAGACAAAAAAGTTTATCTTGTTAGTTGAGTGTACAGTCCTCAAATACAGACTCTTCCAGAATTGGGAAGAATTTGGATATTCTTGTTTCTTAAAAGCAACAGGTTCTGAAAGCAACTTTAGAGATATATATATATGCCTATATATACAGAAAGAGAGACGTATCCCTAGAACAAAAATACAGCATTTTCATAATGTTGTAAGTCCAAATGATACAATGTTAAATATTGCTAGAGCTGTTCTTAAATACTTTTTTTCTGAAGCAAATAATCAGTCAGGTAGTGACAGGACAGAATGCTATTCTGTGCCTTCATGAAGCTCCTGCCTCTTATTGGCTTACAATTGAACAAAATACCACAAAAACGCCAAGCCTCTCCTTTCTAATTAAAAGACACACAGTTTCTTATGGAATCAGTTTTTAAGAGCTATACACCAGGCTTTCTTATTTTTGCTTTGGAAAGGTTTCTAACGCAGTCTAAAATGAGATCTTCTGTTACAAACCCCCAACTGCTACTTTTTTGTTCATTGTGTTGAAATACGCGGTACAGAAGGCACAACCTTTCCTCAGTCTTTGTTGTCACAGGTGATGACACCACTCTTTGAGGCCATAAGCAGTGCTTGATTACAATGACAGACAGGAATACATGCCTTTAAGGGAAAAAGTGTTTTGGATCTCTCAAAACTTTTTTATTAGGCTTCTCTTTCATTGTGTGTATGTATTAAAAAAACCCCAAGACTGTTCAACTAAGAGAGGAAGCCAGACGAAATACACTGAGCCATATCCTTATACAATTTCACTCAAAACAGTTGTACTGAAGCATGTTTGTGTTGGTAGAAGACCTCAGCCATACAAGTGCTGTTCCTACCGAGTTCCTAGCTCCGTCAGGGCAGACCAGTTCCACACTTCTCACAGTGTAGTGAAATTACAGTCCTGACAAGAAAGTGTATATTTTTGAACGTACAGACATGAAGCTTAATCAATAACTGCATTATTGTAAATTATTTCCTAATTAGGTATATATGGTTATGCTGATAAATAGAATGGAGCTTCATGGAACTGGTCCCTAGTTTCAAGACTTGTGGCACCATAACATAATTTAATGCTAAGTAGAATTCTCAAATTAGTTGTCACTTTAAGAATTTCACTTCCCTTATTTTGAAACCCGAAAGACATTGATTATTTGCACCTAACCCAATGCCAAGCCCGTTTAGTGCTAGGTCCAGTGTCAAACTTTTGGGCAGCGGCTGCTCCAAGTGGAGTCCAAATTCCCAGGTTAACTACCTGTTATCTCTATATAGTTCCTGGGAAAAGAGAGGTTTCTCCAAAGGGCAGTAGAAAAGAAAAAGGAGGGAGAACTGCAGCTAACCAGGGCAAAATTCTTAATGAAGGATTGGTTTTAACTCCCATCACTTCGCAGAGCTAAGTTGTCAGTATCACCTCTACAGGACCCACCAAGTGGCAACCTATCTTTAGGGCAGGGGCCTAAAAGAGTTTCTTTCAAAGGTCTGAGCTGGGATAACTCTTAGAAAGCATAGCCAACAGGTGAAATGAACCTTTTGTAAATTAGCCTTGTGATTAATGTACTCATCCAGATGCAAAGGCTCTGTAACCCACTCGTCCCAAAGGAGGTGCGTAAGCACGTCTCCCCTGTGAATGCCTTAAATCCCAGGCTGTGAGGGAAAAACCTCAACCTTTCAGCTGGAGTAGTGGCATTGGGCAGCAAACAGAAACTGGGCAAAACTCAGGGGTCTGGCTCATAGATAGCATGCTATGAGATTATGCTTATTTATCTTGTATGCTTTGTTTATTTAGCTGTAGGTGGGTGTCCTGTTCTTGGTCTCTGCTCTCAGAGCTGTTCACATGCATTACATGAAACTATAACAAACTAAAAAGCAAAAATAATTTTGAGAGCAACACAAACTTTGTTTCAATGTTCCCCCTAGGAGAAAAACTAGCAGGTCTTTTCAGAGCTTCAGGACACTGATAATCCTGACTGACTTCAGAGGAAACCGTGGGCACATTGCGCTTTCACAAACAGAAAATCATCTGTTTCATGTTGCATATGACACAGTAAAGGTACAACACTGGCATATTTGTAAAAAACTTGGACTAAGGAGCTGATGGTACTTAGCCCTTCCCAGTAGACTGGCAGTGTCTCCCAATAAAAGGATTTGGAATTAACAACAGAAAGTCAGAGTATTTCCAGGGCTTGCAGGCTTGGTATCCCTAAATAAGGGTCTTTGCCTTCTGAGCTAAAGCCAATACTTTAACGGCAGAAGCCTGGAGAGATCATAGACACTTTTGTGTAGTGCATAGGATTTGTGAAGCTAAGTGAACATTTAGAAAGGATTATTTTTCCTTTTTTTTTTTGATCATCTTGTTTGTCTGGTTGATTTATCCTCCTGTCCTCCTTATACTGTCTACACTTTAATCTGTTTCTGGTTTATGGGAACTATAAAAAGTCTTTTACACTAAGAGATTTACTTTATTTGAATGCAAATTAAAACTATTATCTTTCAGTTACAGGCCAAAGATTGCAAAATAATGCTTGTTTATAACTTGAAAAACTAATCTTTCCCCCCCTGTAATGCCATGTAAATTGTTCAGTTAAAGTAGAAATGTACAGTTAATTTTTGCCAATCATTTATGTGTTTTATATGTTAATTTGCTGAAGTAGATAACAAGACAAAGAGGGAGTTAGATTAGAATGATATGAAACTACAATATACTTTGCTGCTGCTGACTCTATATAAACACAGTCTTGGACTCAACCTCCTTCTGGTGGTTCCACTGAAATCAAAGAAGCCATAGCCGTCTATGTCTGGCTCATATTTTTAAAGTTAGTGCTTAAGAGAAGATGAAATGGAATTCATGGAAAGTGTACAAAGAGAGGGAGAAGAGGAAGAATATATGTTACCTTTACACAAATATGATAACACAGACGATATTTTGAAAGGAGACAAAGAAACAAAATGCGTTTCCCAGACATTGGCCCTGCTCTTTCTGTCTAAGAAACTACTGGTACCATGGTCAAACCCTTTTGTGGGGCAGAGAATCTAATGACCCTGCAGCTGGGTACGTAGTGTGCTTGTGTACAGGTATTGAGACACATGCACTGGATTACGCTGTGCCACTTAATATCTGCCCCAGAACAAAATAATTCTGTTTTGTTTTTGTAAACACCAACAGGTTTTGCTTTCCTTTCCACTTTTGTACTCCTAGTGGGAGGACTCAGATATAGGAAGAAAGAAACTTGCTGCATGAAATGACAAAAGGTAAGCAATAACATTACCTTACTTTGTCATTTGTAGCTTGTCTTTTATGAGTATGAAAACCTTCCTGTGTAGCTTCTAGAAAACATGCCAAGATCTACAGAACAAGGCACAATACAACACATCAGAGTTTTTGCAAGGACAGGAAGGGTAGGGTAGAAGCAGGGACAGAGACCTCTGGCCATCTTTGTTTCAATCTAGGCACGCTGGTCCAGTATAAAAACCCAGCAGCTCCCTAAAACCAGAGCTTGTTGTGAGATATGGCAGTCACTCTGATGCTGAAGTTCACCAGCTTGTCCTGCAGCTTCTATAGGGTATGTGAGCAGCTCTCAGCACACTGCCCAGGGAGCATCTGTCCCTGGGCAGCTCCATCCCTCTGTGCCCAGGTAAAGAAGCCTCTGTTCTTGCAACAGGATGGTGTGCTCCACCGAGGTGGGGCTTGGCCTAAGTAAGGATCCCTAAACCATGTTTCTTTGTCACATTTACCTTTGTTGCTCAGGACAATGATGATTCTGCTCATGGCCCGAAATGCCAAATGTTCATCATGCCCATGTTTATGAACCTGACCCCAAAGTGACTTCATGAATGTCATGCAGCACGTGAGAGCCTGAGTCAGGAGTAAAAATCCAGCTTCTGCTTGTCATGTCCTATCTTACTCCTGAAAGGGTTTATTCCTGTCTTACTCATTACTCCTTAGTTACTTACAGGGCTTATTCCTGCTTCTTCTTCTTGTGCCTTTTTGAAAAAATACACATTTCTCTAAAGTAATTTTTCTCTAATGCATGCAGCAGGTTGCTTGGTAGACTGCGAAGACCTTACTTTCTACGAGTAGAATCACATGCCTGCTAGAGAGAAAACTAGTTCGGTGTTTCAGTCAGGCTGTGTGGACTCTTCTCTGTAAGTACAGTGCTTTTGTGTCTTGTCTTTCCCTTACAATGTATAACTGGAATGACATCCATAGAGAAAGGGGTACTTCCCTTCCCCCCAAGCTTCTCTAAATTGGATTAATTTCTACCTCTGGCAGCCAGAGCTGAGGAAGAAGTGAAGCAAGGACTGGAGTATCCATAAATTCCCAGACTGTTTTGGGAATAAACCACAAAATTATCTGTGCATCTTTGGATATGCACATCAGAAGAGAGTAACGGAGAAGAAAACCTGAATATCTTTATTTCCTCTGGAAAAGACGTTTAGTCCAGTCACACCTTGCTCAGATGTAATGGCACGGAATAAAAGGCCCTAGGATTTCATGGTGCCCAAATAGGGAAGTTGTAAGGGGAGTGTTTGCTCATTTGCACATTGAGAAATTAATGGACACTCAAGACCATGCTGTTAACTCTGGCTTGATTTAATTTTTTAGGGCTGACCAGACCAATCAGTGACAGAGGAAAAGACATTCACAAAGGTGAGACACCTCCTTTTTCTATATTACCAGTATTGTAACTAGCTGACATGGAACATTTTTGGAGCTGTGAGAGCAACTCTCTTTAAGCAGTGAAAACTACTTTTGATTGCCAGCATTCCGGTAGTAGGTTTGGTATTGTCTGCTCACCAAGAGAGCATTTAGGTTGGCTGAGGAAGAAAGGATTGTCACACTGATAACATAGCCAATAACCACTGCCTTATGTCCAAGAGGTTTTGCTTCAGCTGAAACTATTTTTTTCTCTCTTAAAGAATTAAAGTGTGAAATGTTATAATCCTGAATTCCTTCCAGAACTTGGAGAAAAAACACTGTATTGGTTTCTTTTCAAAGTTCTTAGTGGGTTTTCACAATGCAAAGCCAGACCCTCAGTTAGCACAGAACATGCCAGTTTCTGTGACATGGAAACTCAGTTCATGGGTTTGACTGCATTTGGTAAATTCATTCATGGGACATTAAGGTCATTGCTGAAGAACACCAATCAAAACCTTCAGAAAGAATAGTGAAATTAGAGTCTCTATTCTCCTTTTGTACTGGTCCCATCCTGTTTTCCTTAAGTCAGTCAAAAATAATATTTGAACTGAAAGTATGTGGGGTTTTCCTTTGCAGAAAAATGCAATGAAAGCATAATGCCACTGCACTTTGCCAATGCCTCTTGCAAGACAAGGAATTCTCTTTCAGGAAATTGTTTTTTCTTGTTGGAAGTTTTTTTGCTAAAAAAAAAGTTTGCATAACCAAAAATTCACAAGAAAAGAAAGATCAATATCACTGACAGAGTTAGGGACTTCTAGGAAGAAATTCAGAAGCAAAGATCTTGATTCACACTTTGACTTGGAAATAAGTTTGTGTAAATATAAAGTGTCTCTTAACTACGTTATTTGAACTTTAAAATACCTGAATTTTTATTCAGTGGAAATGTTGATCCAGTTTCAATTTGGAGGGAATCTTCTGTGTGTAAGCTGACTTATTCTCTGAAAAAAATCTAAGAAGTATCCTCTTTAAAAAACTATGGTTTACGGATTATTTCTGCTGGAGTTTTTCTTGATCACTGCTTTATATAAACTGACTTGATTCCTAAATAACTTGAATAGACAGGAAGGGGACTGGGGAATACAGATACAATCTTAAAATATTGTTTCTGCTAGTGCTATAAGAAGTAGCTTGGTTCATTTTGACCGATATACTTTTATGCTCTGTTTTGAAATACTTTAATTTGAAGCTTGAACTGTGAAATAACAGGGCCAGAGGAATTTCCCTTCTGGTTTTTACTGCTTCACAAATTAAGTCATATGGGTAAAGATCTTAAAATCCGGCGCCAGTGTGTGGCTTTACTAATAGTATCTATGTGATCATGTCATTCCCGAGAAAGGCATGTTTCAAATAAAAAGGAAATGTCAACCTTGAGTATTTTTTATTAAATCCCTTTTCTTCTCTTCAAGTTCAGCTTTAGCTGACCACTTCCTTTGTCTCGTTTATTTTTATTAGAAATGAGTGGATTCATTAACTGTGCAACCGGTGGTCAGGCAGTGACTGGATATGTCCAATAATGGGTAATAGTTGTATTTTTCATTGGGAGACCAATGTTTGCTTTGGAGATGGCCTGGGGAACAGAGGTAATCTGAGACGGCTCTATGTTTACCTCTTGTTTCACTGATATGCTGAGCATGTTTGAAACCAGTGAGAAAGAAAAACAAACATTTCAGAATAGAGTACCTGTAAGCACTCACTGTTTCCCCAGGCTGCGTCCCTGGGCTCCAGCCAGAAACTCCACAAACAGGGCTGTGCACACACATGCACACGAATGTGCACATGCATACATAACACACATGCACATATACATATGTGTTTCATGATACAGTCATGCCCTCAGCCTGCCTGGTTACAAGAATGCTTTCCAACTGATCCTAGGATCCACTTTTTTGCTGTGATGGTGACTGTAGTGTCTCCATGCTTGGAGGTACTCAAAAGACATCTTGACGTGGTCCTGGGAAACCAGCTGCTTGGGCAGGTGGGTTGGACTAGATGACCTCCAGAGGACCCTTCCAACCTCAGCCGGTCTGTGATTCTGTGATTCTATGTGTATGTAAGCCATTTGATGAACTGCTTGTCAACTGATGCAAGTCAGCATGAAGGCTACTGATCAATGTCCGCTCATCGGAAAGCTTTTTTGGTGTACATAGTTTCATGCAGTGGGATTAATATTGTTTTTTTTCACTCCTGTCTGTGCTTTATTTCTCCTCTTTCCAGCAGTTGTCACTTTCTACATAGATATTTATTGGTAGTCAAGGTCATTTGAAGTACTTGCCACATAGGTGACTCAGATGAAATAAAACAATCTGAGGAACGTGAACAGAAGTATTCCAATACCATACACAATGTTGAAATAATAAGATTCTTGTCTCCTCGTGTTTCTTTCAGCGTTATTTTCCCTGTCAAAATGACTAAAGTTCAGATTGCAGTTTGCATGCAGACAATAAGAAGCACTAATCTTTGGTAAAGAAGAGGAAGTGGGTGGGGAACTGACGGCAATTCATATTGCCTATTTCCCAAAGCTGTCTCATTACTTTTTAATTGTTTCCTTTGCCAAGCACTCTTACCATGGCAGCAGAATAAAACATTCATCCAAGCTTTGCACAGTTGCCAGCATACGTACACTAGTTCAGTCTTAACTGGCAGAAATTTCTATGGACTTACACTCTGGGAGGCATTGCCCACTTCTATGGGCTACTGTATGGCTCCAATGAATATTCAGCGGTCAGTGTGTTTCATTCTTGTGGTTCTAGCAGGCACTGGTCTTACTTAATATGTCATGTATGCAGAGGGAAGTAGTGAGTTGTCACTTGGGCTGTTCAAAGTCTACAGGGTTAGTTTGTGTAATGGCTTGTGAAATGAAACTCTCAAATACGCTTGCAGTCATTGGTAACAAGCCACATTTTGCAGGAGGTAAACTCTTCACAACAGTATCAGTTTCTACTTCTGCAAGGTAGGGTGGGAGGAAAGGAGAAAGGCCAGATCTAAGGACAGAGTGAATCATCCTCGATTACAGCCAGATAAAGAAAACCCTGTGAAACACCACCCTGTCACTGATCCCTCCATGGCACCCTGGACAAGTTTTCAGAATGTCCCTAGGAACAGAGATCCCCAACTGGGCAGCAGTTTGCTAAGGGCTTTCCTGAGGAAACAGAAACTGTCGCTGAATAAACACCCTGTCATGGTAGTTAGCAGACTTTGGGTCTCCTCTGCAATAAGACTAGTACATTCTGGTGGCAAGCAGATCGCAAACCTGAACTTTGAATCTACCATTCACTTCAAGGGAGATCTGGGTTTGCTACAGGAACTTCACTCTACTGGATGGTGGAGCAGCTGCCTTGTGGCAAAACCACTGCCACTGAGGAGCTGGACACACCTGTATTATTTTACAGTGACAGAAACCTTCCTTCCTTGCCATTTTGTTATGTCTAAAAAAGCTGAAATTGGGTGAAAAGGGGAGGAAGGATGGTTCTATAATGGGGACATTATTCTTCTCACTATAAGAAACAAAATAAAGATATGATCTAGTTATAAACACAACACGTTTGTATAGGGCTGTTCCTACCCTCTCTTCCTAGAGCAGGAAAAACAGTTCTCTGCTCAAAAGCAAGGAAGCACAGTTACTCCTGTCAGGTTCAGTGGCAGAACCAATGTCAAGTGCCGTAGTTCTCACTAGCTGGGTCCACTCTACTGTGTTACAGCCTCCAGGGCAGTGCTCAGTAGGTAGTAATGGTGCTTAGTAGTCCATTTTCTAGCTAGTAATATCGTGTTGATGTCTATAATGTCTAGGTGTTTTGGCTGGAAGCTAGGAGCTGGCAGGTAGGGCTTCCACCTGACTTCGGAGAAGTCTGCCTCCCCAGCTGGTGACTCCACTGTTGCCTGCAGTTTTGTCAACAGAGAGAGGCTCTGGACTGGCAGTGAAGAAGGAGAGCTGCTCAAAAGAGGAAAGGGAGGTATTCAAAAGAAACAAGGGCCTGGCAGAGCCATGGGTGTTACCTGTCATGTTGCTTTGAGGAAGAGGGCGAGGAAGACTTTGCCCATATTGGTATAGCTAGCTTTACTTATGGAATCTGTCATGCCAAGTAGTTACATTTACCAGTGCCTCACCAAGATGACAGTGTTTAAAAAGGTCCTCCAAGGAGCTGTTAGTCATCCACATTTGGTCTCATCAGTAGGTTGTGAGTGGTATGTGACAGGTATGAGCTCAAGGTTGATACTTTCCAGTAACTCAGATATGTTTGGGTGCCTTAGAGAGGAGGGCCTTTTCTGGACCCAAGTCATGTCAGCTTGAGGTGAAGAGTACACAGCACTGTTATATTGGTGGTTGTCCTTCCCTTTTTTCACTCTTCTGGAACCTTACATGTCCCAGACTCACAGTGTGATGACAGAGAGATGTCTACAAGCGATGGAAGGAGAAGCACTCTTTTGGGTACGATGTAAGAGCTTCTGTGATGAGGTCATTGTTAAAGGTGCCTTTCTGGAGATGCTGCATGTGTTTGTTATATTGGAACCAAGCTCAAGGTGGTGTGCGCGGAGCGTGCAAGCTAAGCACTGTAGAAGTATTTAACGCATGGTGTTCCAGCCTGGAGTGTCTTCATTAGCTTTAAAAGTGAATCAACAGAGTAAATATCATGGCAGATGACGTGGAAGTGTGGAGGACTTTGGGAGTGTGTCTGCTAGACTACCAGCGAACAAGTAGCTCCTAGACAATATGGTATATTACACATATGCTTGTCTTTTTATCCTATTCTATTGCTGTTGGAATTATTTGAGAAAAGTTTTGCAGGAAAGATGTCATGGATTACTTTCCTGTGTTACAGTAGGTACTTTTCCACATATTCAGTCTGTGTGACTGCTGCTCTGTTGTATGTTAAAATAACAGAGTATGAATTTTGCAAAATCACAGTCCTTCCAGTGGACAAAAATTTACTTTGGGAGCAAGCAGACTGTTGAATAAGCAAATCCTCTTCCCATTTCCTTAAAGTGAAAAATGAACATTAAAGGCAATGTTCAGATAAAGGTTTTATTCTGAAGCCACCTGAATATTTGATTCCCTCTGTCAACTCCGTTGCACTTGGGATTTCATGTGGAGCACAGTGTAACCTCTTGAGGCTTGCTGGTATCTAGATGCTGTTTGATAATTTTATGGTCTGTCTTTCTTTTCTAAGGAGGCTTTCTAGACAAAGAATGTTGAATTGCCTCATATGGTTGAATATGAAATCATTGTCACATTTAGGTTTGGAAAAAACAGATGAAACAATTTCAGCAAAAAAAGACTAGGGTGAAACAGAGTCCAGGTGATGATTATAATAATTATGATAATTAAATAAATGCATAGTACACCACAGTATTACATAGCAGATGTGCTTCTTTACAGCTAAATTTTTGTCAGTTTCAAATTAAAACCAAGGTCAGATTTCTGGACTGACTTAACATCCCATGCGATTTCATTAAATGCAGAATGGTTCTGTGGCATGTAACTTGGCGCTGAAGTTAGTTTTCAGTACATGGTTTTATGGTTCAGGTGCAAAATACCGCTCTGGCTTGCGTGTATCTAAAGGTTATTATACCTTGGACTGTACTTCTTTTCTTTGTTTCAAAATTTAGCAGATCAGCTAAACTGTTAGTTTTCTCAATTCCCCTCTGCTCCTTCCCCTTAATTCTTCCTTTATTGAAAACAGGTTCATTAAAAAAAAAACCAAAACTGATTGTTAGCCCAGAACGATTACTAAGGTCAGTTGGCAATTTTAGAATATTAAATCAGACAAATGAATCATATTTGCAAATTGGCTACTTGAGCGTACATGGATATTTAACCATCTTTTTTTTTTTTTAATGTGCAGATCAGTAATAAGAATGTAATAGCTACCATTCATGCAATGACAGTAAGAAGGCATGAGAAAGGAAATTATTTTATTTTTTCTTTCCCTATTCAAAACACAGTGACCAAAATACTTTAAGTAAAACTGATAAATGTTCTGGCTCTGCAGGTATCCTATAATTAGGAACTGTTACTTCTCAATAAATTTCTTGGGTGCCTAACAATACACATCTAGTATTAAATTCTTACACATGAGAATGTTTTGTCCAACAGTATCATCACTGCGCTTCATACAGTCTAGTGATACCCGACCTGTGAAGTATCTCAACATAACAGGTTATTCTATGTGATTGTATTATTCATTATTAATTAAGATTGTTCTTGCCTCTATTGCTTGAAGTCAGGAGAACCTTCAAAGGCTCTGACTGTGCTAACACTGATTCTGTATTTGTTCCCCTCTTGTATTTCTCTACAAAGTTGCTGATACATTACTAATAAAGATGTACACCTTGTACATCACTTGTGGTACCTGGGTGCTTAGCAGTCAGTTTTGAGATGCACACGTAAATAATAAAGCAGTTGCCTATTTTAATTTAGTTTTTAAATATCAGGTGACCTCAACCAGCATTCTGGTCCAACAATCCGCCAAATATAATTTTAAACTTACCTAAACACTTTTCTGAAGAAATTTTTATAGGGGCTGTATGCAGGATTGGCACCTAATGGGTTTTAAAATTCTGTCAGAGGGAAAAAGCTGAACAGGTGAACACAGCAGGGCAGATTGTGACCCTACTGTTGTGTTGGAGTCCTCAAAAGCAGTACAGCAATACAGAAGAAATACCTGCAAAAAATGGTTAGCCACTTGGCCATGTAATTATTTCAACTCTCCTTTCCAGGACTTGGTCCCTCTCCAGTTGAAGTCTTTGGGAGTGTTGTTTTGTTTTCACTGGAAGAAGAGCTGGATGATCGAGTGGAGCTTCTGGTTAAGCAGCCTGCTTTGGCCTCTAAGCACCGGACTCGTAAGTTGATATGGAGAAGGAAAGAAAGTCTGAAGGCCCAAGAAGGTCCTTAACTCATTGAGACCACCTCGAGTTGTCTAAGCTGCAAATACTGGAAAATCCCCTTTCTCATGGGATTTCCAGTGCTTTGGGCTTCTAGTTAAATTGAAAATGTTGAGTGCTTGCCCACTCTGTGCCTGCCCCTCTCTTTTCCATCTGCATCTAAGGAAGAGATGGGGCGTTTAAAAGGAAGCAAGAAAACAGTGTGAGTAGTACATATGAGGCCTAGTTTTCAGTGCCTTCATGTTTGGTATTTGGTTTATGCTGGCTCTACTAAGTTATAACTTTTGTTTGAAGCTTTTCCTACAGCTGGGCTGTTCATGACACCATCTTTCCTCTGTTTGGATCACCTTAAGCCTTCAGACCTTTAAGCCTTCTGTTAAATATGGATGAAATGGGCCAGCACCTGAGAATAAACACAGACAGTGTGGTCCCATTAGCTTCATTTCCTTAAGAATCCAGGATTAACTTGTGTAACTTTTTAATAACGATAATTAATATACATATATATGTTATTTTAGCTGAATTAGTTCATTTATATGCTGTCACAAGAGACTGAATAAAGTGAGGCTGACCCTGTTTTGAGCAGGAGGTTGGATTCGGTCCCCTCTGACCTGAACTGACCTATGATCCTATGGTCTAACAGCTCATTTCTATCTCTAGTTCCTGCTGCTCTAATATTCTTCCTTTGCAGAGGGATGTGAGCTGGTGAAACAACAGAATATTTGACAGCATGAGCTGAAATGCCTCTCTGAGATGTGAAAATGTCTCTTTATCTCATGTCTTTGGAAGTTATTCTCACCGTAATAGTATTGCTTCCTTGTCACTTAATTGCATCTGCCTTTCCACCAGAACTAGCTGCTGTGGATGACACCTATCACCTAGCTGCCATCAGCTCATTGTTTATATGACTCGTATTAAGAAAATTGCATTTCTGATTATGTTAATGACAACAAACCTGGACTTTGAGACATGACGGGTAATACAGCAAGGGAACAGCTAAGCAGAAAAGGTAGGAAATTCTGTCACTCGCAAGATTTTTTTTTTTCTTTTTCATTTGGCTGAGTTCATACTGAAGTCCATGTGTTTGTATTAGCCCTGTTGGGACATAGTTCAGCACATATTTATACAAAGTTACTTCAGTGGCTGATTGTTATTAATTACCATTCTGAGTTCTTTGCAAGTCAACCCGGACTCCAAATGAAATTTGGTTTCCAAAGTAATTAGGAGTTAATGTTGTAATGTGTGTTTCCTGTTGTATTTTTGCAATACCATTGAAAAAAAAAATTGTTAATTTGCTTGAAAACCCCTAAACCTTTATCTAAAATGTGGAAAATATTTAAAAACTTATTAGAAAAGGAAGGCCTTCCTCAACTCTATGCATGCTTGACTAGATGAAAAGATTAATACCAAAGAATCAAAATGGCATTCCTGTCATTCTGCTACTTTATTGGTTTAAGAGCCCTTACCAGCAGTAGAATGCAAGTTTGAACAGAACTTACACTGTATTAGGTAATTTAGACCATAGAGAAATCATCCTCACACCCACAGCATAGATTCCTTTCAGACTGTCTTAAGGAGATGTTCTTTGGTTCACCACTGATCTGAAAATTTGGTTTCAGGTTCTCAGAACATGACTGTTTAATTTCTTTTTTTAGCCAGCATCTTTCAATACTGTTTCTATGTGCAAGGAAAAGTGATGAATTGATAAAAAGGTGATGCTTTTTTAGCTATCTAAATAATTAGAAATGGAATAACTGCCTAATAACAGATTTTCATGTTTTATAGATTTCTGAAATCTTATGTTTTCTCCAGAGTTTACTTTTTTTTTTTTTTTCTTTTAAACTGCTTAAGAACTGAAGCCCTGGTTGTAGACTGTATGCTAGGGTAAAGAGTTTTCATGGGAAGGACAAGAATCATGATGTAGAGTGTGTTTTAATCAAGATACCAGGTTTTCCAAAATTATTCTGTTGTTACATTTCTGCATGCACTCAGACACAAGGTCATCATATATTTTCTGTGTGCTTTTACAGCTTAACTGAACACTTTTCATCCCACTAGAAGGTACAGGAATTTCTGCCCTACTCTTGGTGTGTTTTTATAAATGCTGCCAGAAATGGTAACTGGCAATGAAATTTCAATGTTCGTAACTTATGCTTCCTGCTGGTATTGCTTTTTTACATGTCTGGCTATGACTTTGCAATTGAGTGCTGGGTCAAAGGTTGAAGAAAAAATGCAGTGACCTTCTGGCCTTTCCTTACCTATTTCCTGTAAGAGAGCAACCTCTCAGCCAGCTGCGAGTCTCTTCAGAAATTTTGTTGTGATACGATGTCTGAAATTCAAATAGATAAGAAAATTTTGAGGTGGCAAGTCTGCTTAGACTCTTTCAGAAGAGATCACAAGATTAAGGTCTTCCTCTAAAGGTGTACTGCTCATCAACTATCACAGTTCTTAGTTTCCCAAGGTGTAAGGCAACTTGCACACATTGCTTAGAAAATATAATGCCTCGTTTAAGGGCAGAAAGCATAGACCTTCGCAGGAACTCAAGCTATCACGTGGTAATCCATTAAGGTAAAAACATACTCATAGTGACTGTAAGGACTTCTCACACACACTTTAATATCGTTGGCTTCACAGGACGCAGCAGTTGAGAAAGGTGCTGCCAAATCTTCAGGAAATAGAACCTGATTTTTTTGTTGGTTTTATTTCTCTCAGATCTTTTTGCAGCTACCTGAACCCAATGGCTCTCTGCAGGTCCTGTTCCAGACTGGCTTCCCTGTACCCATCGCTAATGACGTGGTGGCTCTTGAGGTTAGGCCGACTGGCGATACAGGCAACGCAATGAGGGCCCTGACAGCCATTTAACATGTAATCTATTCCTTACACTATAGGGCTCTGAGCTATGCACACCAGGAGAGCTTATTCGTGGTGTCCCTGTTGTGTTATTTACCTCTGCTCTGAGCAGTTAAGTCCACCACAGCCATTTAGTAAATTATCAGTTTTCTTATTGGCCCTAAATTGCGCCTAATTAAAAATCTGACCTCCACAAAATAGTCCTCTTCCTAAAGAGACAGAACATAAACAGGAAAAATCAGCTAATTGCTGCAAAAACTGCTTTTGTGGCACTGTAATTGGACCTCAGTGAAATGAATGAACCCACTGGGGATTCCCTAATGAATGTTTAACTGCAAACAGTAGTCGGGCACTTAAGCAGCTAGGCTGATGGTCCCTAATGAAATCAAATAAAATCAAATAAAAGAATCTGGCACTTTACTAACCAGATTTCTTGGCATCGAGACATAAAAATAATATAATTCTGGGTAAATAAAATGTAAAGAAAAGTTATTAATAAGGCAGTGAAAACTTAGCCACTCTTGCTTTGATTCTTTCTTTTTCTACTGAAAAAAACCCCCTCAGAAAACTCTACATACTGTGTTGAATCTTTCTAAAGAGAGCTTTTATTTTTCTCTTTTCTGTTAATCACATTCTCTGACTTTATTTTGCAATATGTTTTTCAGAGGCTAGCTGTGGAACTGCATGTTGTAGGCAATTGATTAAGATCCTTTTCATTTTTCCAAACTTTAACAAGGAGCCAAATTCTGATGACCTCAGTAATTTGAGCTGTGCTTTGCCTCCAAATATCTATTCAATGCAATGGATAAAATTCTGGCCCTACTGTGTAACTTGACTTTGAAAAGCAAGTCATTAAACCTGAATGGTGCAGGACATCAAAATTGTATTAATGCATAAAGCATGCCTAAAAAACCAGGGACATGGCACCATTACATAACTTTGCTTATGATGATTATTATTATATTTTAATGCTCAGTTGCACAATGATAGGACCTTGTAAATGATTTAGAGTGTGGGTAATGTAGGTTACCAACTTCAAAAAAGGTCTTAAGTGGTTTTGTTTAAATTACTATTAAAAATACTTCATGATATTCTACTATTGAGTTGTAGCATTGATGACAAGAAAACCCAGCAAGCTGCATTTCATTAGTATCTCACACCTTTTAAGTCTTTGCTGAAATTTTGTGAGGTTATGTGGTATTTTGCAAGTATTGCAATTTAACCAAGTGAAAGTTGGAGAAAATTCAATTTAATCATGCACTGCCAATTTTATTTAGAGAAAGTTGCTACTTATCATTGTGTCTAGCATTTAAATACATATAGTTTGTTTACATATTATAAATAAAAAGTCCATTGCAATATATTTTCAGAATTATGAGTTAGAATATGTGCTGGCTGTTTCTTGATGTGTGTGATAAATGAACATTCAAGCTTCTTATTAACCACAGGTAGCATTACAATTACTTACTATTGCCAGTGAAAATATTTTTCATGAGTAATTAATACAAATGAAGTGAAGTTTGCAGTCAGATTTAGTTTCTAAACTGCACAGTTTTAGAGCATACTATACCTCCATTCTTATGTATTAAGTGTAACTTAATAGACTTATAATGCTGCAAAACTGTGAAATATAAAAGCATGAATATATATTTTTGTATATATATGGCTGTCCTGGTTTTGGCTGGGATAGAGTTAATTTTCTTTCTAGTAGCTGGTATAGTGCTGTGTTTTGGATTTAGTATGAGAAGAATGTTGATAACACACTGATATTTTCAGTTGTTGCTAAGCAGTGTTTATACTAAGCCAAGGATTTTTCAGCTTCTCAGGCCCAGCCATCAGGAAGGCTGGAGGGGCACAAGAAGTTTGGAGGGGACACAGCCAGGACAGCTGACCCAAACCAGCCAAAGGGGTATTCCATACCATGTGATGTCATGCCCAGTATATAAACTGGGGGGAGTTGGCCTGGGGGGGATCACTGCTTGGGAACTGACTGGGCATTGGTCAGCAAGTGGTGAGCAATTGCATTGTGTATCACTTGTATATTATTATTATTATTATTTCTTTTCAGTTCTATTAAACTGTCTTTATCTCAACCATGACTTTTACTTTTTTTCAATTCTCTCCCTCACCCCACTGGGTGGGGAGGGGTGAGCGAGCAGCTGCGTGGTGCTTAGTTGCTGTCTGGGGTTAAACCACGACAATGGCAGAGGGGGAGGTTTGAATAACAGTTTTGCATGCTGAATGATGAGTCATGGTACAGAAGTGAACCAGGGGTTAATGTAATGATGGTAGCTGTTGCTAAGTAGCTATTGCTAAGATCTGAACAGTTAATCTGAACTGATTACATTTTTCTAGGAGTAATCGTTGAAACTGAAGAGTAAGAATAAAGCAGGTTTCAGCTAGAAGGATCTAGACTTCTTTGGTGGAACAAAAAATAGTGCTATGGATGGACAAAGTAGTTCAGAATATTAAAAAAGGAAATGTTATTAATATTCTTGTTAAGATTCCTCCATGCAGGCATGGTGTATGAGAGTGCAGAAGTGGCTACAGACACAATCAAGTAAGGTTTGGTGGTGAGGTAGTCAAGAATTGTTTCAGATGCTGGTAAGGAGGAAAAAAGGGATTCAGTATTGGTAGCATCATTCATTACCAATCGTCTTCTGGTTGTTACCCATTCTGGTTAGCACAGTTAGCAAATTGCACACCCCCATCTTAGTTTGCCCTGCAGATCCATTCCACTGGCAATGGTGAACCTGGAGACAAAAAAATCTGTCCCTTGATGATCTCTGAATGAAGTAATAGTTGCCAACCCCAGCTGTAAAAGCATCAAGTACTCACACTTTCAGAAAGTAGTCAAGAAGATGTTTTAAAATAAATCAAAGATCACCAGCTGTTATCCATTTAAGATTTATTGAAATATAAAAATGAGTGGTTAATGCAGCCTAAAGTAGGAGTATTCTTAAGAAATTAAGACAGGAAACCATAGGGATATATATTTCATGATGGGCTAAATCATGGCAATGAAACAAATCCCTCATTCTTCACAGAGAAGGTCTCTTTTGAAGACTGTAAAAGCTGAGAAGTGCTATGTTGGAGCCTTCATTGAAGAAAATTCATAGCTCTTGTACATGAAATGCACCCACAGCGTCTGCTAATTTGCAAGGAAAATACTTTTGAGTGTTTGGAAGGGATGACGGGGAAAAAGAATATGTCTGTATCTACATCCGAGATGCTTGTTCAGCACACTGGTGCTGAGCTCACAGGACACCATACTTGGGCTTCACACATTGACACAACTCTTTGGTCCATTATAGTCATACGCAGATTAACTGTATTGGAACTGAGTATAGAAGAACAGAATAACATTCAACATTGATAATCTCCTCTCAAATAGCAGCTTTTTGCAACCATTGCAAGAACAAATGGCATTGTCTTTCTATATCTAGTTTTCAGTTGCCAGATCACACTTCTTATAAGATGCACAGTTTATTAGTATTATTGTTACCAGCATCATACAGCATTGCACAGTACCACATTTCACCAGATAGCTTCTTGCACATTTGTGTCTTAAGTGAAGGGACTTTAAAATGTTTTCTGATACTTTTTGAAAGATATTGGGGAGCACTTGCTAACTTTACAATTTTCTTCCAATATGTGTATCATGCGTACACAGATACTAGAGAAATATGTAACCCATTGCTTTTAGTTATGCTTTGAGACCTCATGATAGTTGGGTGCTTTTTCAATGAAAAGGAAACATTTGCAGCTCCGTTTTCTTGAGCATAGCTTTCTCGAAGTAAAGTAATGTTGTTAGAGAAAAGTTGGGGGATATTAACTGACAAAACTTATTTCATTTCCTTTGAGACTAGACAGCAAAGTTGAATAGGTGGTAACAAAATTAGTGGTATTATGTGATGAGAGGCTACTTCAGGTCACTTACTATAGTAATCAATCAATAGTATAGAATAATGATGGTTTAAATACACACATTCAGATGTTCTTACTGTATCGATGCCCAGTTCAGGATGGAGGTCCACCAGGTAATTGTGCAGAGTCGCCTCAACATCCCCAGCAGGGCTGTGTTTAGTCCACATGCCGTCACAGAATCTGACTTAATCTATGAATCAGGAACTTCAATGGTAAAAGCTGAATGTTTTCGATATCCAAAGATAAAAATGTAAAAACCTTAAGAACATTTTTTAAAAAGATACAAATTTAAATAATTACTGAAGGTGTCTTAGCCAGATCAAGCTATTTATTTAATGAGTGTCATGAAGATATGCAAGTTCATATGGATAATACAAAATTAATTATTTGGTTCAGGGTTCAAGATTAAAAATTTGAGCGTACCTCCTTAGTGTACTACACTGCTTCCAGATACCTCACTATGTCCCAAACCTTTTCCCATACATTGCCATTTGCCCAACTTTCTAGTTCAATTCTTTCAATAAATAACAAGTCATTCTTCATACACAAATCATTATATTTTCTTATTTTGGAGTGGAAATTATAGTAATACTTTGATGTATCTCCAATTGTAATTTTACTCATCTAATCCTGTGTCAAAAGATTAATCTGCCCACATTTGCTACCCCCCGCAGACCCAACAGCCTGCTGAGAGCATCAGAGTGGGTCTCGCACAGAGCTGCCACCCACCCTGCCACGGCCGAGGCCCTTGGCTCTCGCAAGGCTGTGGCAGTTGTGCAGGACTCGGTCTCCTCAAGAATATTATATCAGTTATAAACAAAGCAGAAGGCGTTTTCTCTCTGCAAAGTAAGTTTAGTTTAATTGAGACTGGCAGCTGCTATTTTTGTAGCTATTTATAATTGATACAGGGTGAAATTTCCTAATTTTCTACAAACACAGGCAGTGACAAAAGGTGAAATTTATTCTTGTGTGTAAATTAATGAATCAGATATGAATGTGCACGTAACCAAAAATCACCTTTTTTGTGCATACAAATGCCCATGCTATGTACCTAGCAAAAATTACTAAGAAAAAATTACTGCTTCAGTTCATAATCCTTTTTTTCCTTCTCCTCTCCTCCTTCTCCATTTTTTCAAATAATGGCATTTTTTTCAAGCCTTTTGCCAATTTGATGACTGGTAAGCATTTTTTCCGTGTATTTTTAAAAGAAAAGGATTTGCATTAGTCACTTGCAAACAGGCAAAGAACTGGCTAGGAAATTCAAGGGTGCTGGTGAAGCACATTCAGGCACAGAAGTTTTCCTGTCAGAATTCATGGCTCTTCATTTGTCTTTGATTTCTGAAACAGTTTAGACAAGTGCTATTTCATGCCAAACACTGTTTGTGCATCACCATAGCCACTTTGTGTGCTCCATTTCTTCACTCTGTTTGTCAGGAAAAAAGATTTTTTTTTTTGAAGATCAACTGGTAAAGGTTTGTGCTACCTCTCCGGAATTGCATCTGCATAAGAAAATACCTTTTTATAAAACATGATATGTTACTACTCTGGCCCTGTGCGTGCCCCCAAGAAAGTCTGCAACAAAGCTACTGCTTATGCCAGTGGAAGCAGTATCAGTCTTTATATGGAAAGTATTTTACATCAGCAAAAATAGGAAAGAGAATTGTTTTCCTACTATTGGAAACTAAGAGAAACATACTGTAACAGTAGTCTGTCTCCTTTCAGCATGTACAACAGCAGTCCTCATTTTTTAACCTCAAATTTTTCTGCGTTTGTAACAGAGCCAAAACATTTCATGATCTCCAGCTCCAGTTAAGGAAAAGAGGACTGATATTTTTTCTTTAAAGGTCCTTAATGTGTGTGAAGATAAATGTTAGAAATAAAATTTTTACAGACCAGTAGGAGTAATTTAGCCTTCTTATATTCAGCATTTTATATATAAATACATGTGGATATATATAGATATAGTTGTCTGGACTGTGAACCAGCTGTTGGCCTGACAGCTGGTATGTGGGTACCTTTTGTCTGGACTGTGACCCTCTGGACTGGACGGTGCTTGGGGTACCTGTGTGTGACCTCTTTACTAGGAAAGCTGGGCAGTAGGCTCCTGTGCACGGATGATGTGAAAGGTCTTTGGGAAAATAGGGGTTTAGAGGGAAGGGAATCTCAAACCCATATGTTTTCAGGGGCCTGGAAGGAGGAATGCATGTGGGGGGTAATGCCAAGACCAGTGTGTTTCATATGGGCTCTGGGGTAAGTCGTGAACCGAGCCCTGCTGTTCAGGCACCTTGCAGTATTTGTCACCACCTTCTCCCACCTTTGGGGCTGGTGGCATTCAAGCTTGGAGGCTTAAGCATGGCTCTGCTGCTTGCCGTTTGCTGTTGCCAACCCTGATCATAATAAGCACAAGGGAAAAGTCATTTCCACCAACGATATGTTACGTGTTTCATTGACTGAATTGATGCATTTCTGAGGCAGTCCTTTATTATAATTCCAGCTGTGAATCGCTGCTCTAGATTTCCCTTAGCACAACTGAGATCAGAGTCCCTTCCACCCAATGTGTCACTATCAGAATGCTGAAAATCAATCAATGATTACAATTTGTGATTATTTGCGTATCTACAGGAGTAGCATGTATTGATTCCCAATCTCTACATTGCCCTTTATGCTGGCAGCCATATAATGAAGAAAAAAGTAAGAAAAAAAAAAAAAGAGGAGATAAAATAAAACAACTCCTGTATTGTCTATGGTGTTCTAACTGAGTTAAAGCAGTGGTGAGTGTGTTGAACCCCAGCTTTACCAATTTTATATTAATTTTGTTTATTATCAGGAAACAGAGATATATACAAAATGTAAAATGTAAAATAATTATACATTAATACATCATCTGGAAATTAAAAAAAACCCCAAGTTTCTTGGTCTGATGCCATAGTAAGTGCAGTGTGAGCAACTTATTCAATGAAGAAGGAAAGCTACCTACAATCTGGGGAGACTACACAAGGGAGCTGAATAGTATATGCACACAAAAAACAAAGGAAGAAAATATATTTTTTTCTTCTTCTTCATTTTAGGTTTCTGGGATTAATAAGCAAAGGGGAACTTGAGTGCTAAATTTTTTTATGTTAAAAGGCTCATTTGCAAAAAGACAAAGTAAATGGAAGAAAAATAATTTATGCAGTGAACTGCTAATCCAGCTGTTTTGCTTCTGGGCTTAATTGGATTTACCTAGAATTGATATTTGGTGTCAGCATGTGTTATATCATCAGCACAAGCAATAGTTACCAAACATAAAGAATCCTGTCTAAGGCAAAATATTAATTTATTTGACTCATACTTATTGTAATCACTTTTTATTCACGTATGTTACTACTCAGTATTTCCACTTGATGCCATCTCATATATATGATCTAGTCTTAGTTATTCTATCTTAATATCTGAAGCAGTTCAGCAATGTAGAATACTCACAGCTGAATAAAATGGGCTAGGAAATGGTTATTCATCTCTTGTTCTGCCTTCCAGGCAGCTGCGCTGGCTATAAAAAGGTGTGCAGTGTACCTAATGGCAGGTGGGTGACATCTGAATTCTCGAGTAAGACATATACTGTAGCGTACAGTACCTTCAGCAATGAGAACTTTACAGGTTCAGTCTGGAAATGTGGAGTTATCCTCAGCAACTGAGTGAGATTTGTCAGCTAAGAAACCCCGTTTACATATAAATGCAAACCTGAATCAGTCCAGCAAAGCAGGGAAATGGTGCTCTTTCTGCAGTACAGGGGAAATAGGGTGTGGGAAGGTTGTAGTTCATTAAAGGCATGCGTCGCAGATTCATCAGAGTGGCCAAATAATGTTCCGACTGCATTAGCTGATAAATATGGTATTTTTCTCCTTGGTGAGATAATAGTGATCCATGATTCATTATACACAAGTATTCAACAGGTATTTAGATGCTCTCTCCCGACCTGCAAAGTTTTGGTGACCTGTTCGCTTTGCCTTGTATGTGGTGATTGGTTTCCTCAGTAACGGTCTGTCCTGGCTGTCTGCTCTGGTGACAGAAAATCTTGAAAAAGCCAAATAATTAATGCAGCAAGTGATGAATAGCGCGACATAAATAGTGCGTGTTCTTGTTCATGAATGGATATCCCTATTTGCCAGTGAATGCAATGGGACCTGTTCCCCCCCCGATATTATTTAAACACATTATCACAGGTGATGCTCCATTTCAGGGTGGTGGGTGAGGACATGGCCTCTGCACCTTCATGACAATAAATGGTCCACACTCCTCAGCACAGGGGTTGGATAACAGCGGAGAGCAACAAAGGAGGTGATTGTGGCTGAGTGCTCACAAGCAGAGCCTCGGCTGCGTTCGACCAGCTGTGCTTATGAACCCAGCCATAAATCTGAAATGATGCTACATCTCATCAGAGGAGACCACTGCCTCGCTCCCCATCCTCTTCTAGTGCTTGCCAACCGTGCTGTCTGCCTGTTTGCTGTCGTTTCTGCGTGCGGTAGATGGGAAAGCGGTTGGAGGCTCTTGGCTTGGCATGGCCTTCAGTCCCAAGGGCCACAAAGCCCCAGGGCTGGTGGTCCTTCCCCAGAGGATGCGCAGAGACTGGCAGCTCTGCCCTCCGCCCTCGCACGCCGGCATTGCCCCCGCGCTGGGGTGCAGCGAGAAAGCCGTTCCTTTAGCGACGTGCAACAAACTGGGCCTCTTCCAAGCCTCCCGATGAAACACTTACTGCAACGCGGGCAGCGTTGTCTGAGCCGACGTTGTTTAGATGAGTTTGAATTAAATGCGAACAAGATCATTCCAAAAGCAGTAAGAGGGTTATTGTCACGCGATTATGTTGCGAGCTGGCAAATAGGAAAACCCAGAAGGCCCATCTTTTAGAATTTCTATCACCAAAAGCCAAATGAGTAGAGCTGCCACTCCTTATTAAGCACTATAGGTATATCTGGCTGCCTCACCAGCTGTGCAATGAAGGAAGCATTTAGACGCTTGCTGCGGCTGCTGCTAATAGACCTTTGGCCACTGTCTCCCCCCCAAAGAAGAGGGCCAGAGTATGTTTTTGGGAGTTGGAAGTCAAACAGGGGAGGATGAATTTCTTAAAACAACCCTTGCCTTTGGGCATTCTCCAGAAGTGTCTCATCTTTGACCTCTGCAGAGGTTTCTCTAGGAGGTAAATTTTAACTTCATTTAGACTCTTATTTTGCTTATAATGCAATTCATTGTTAATGCAGCTCCACCGATTTCAGCATCTTCCTGGTGAATGACCTGCAGAGGGGAGCGGTGTTTAGTAACTTGGTCCGTTGATGCTTGTGCTCAAGGGGTGATTATTCTGTCACGGCTTGCTAGGCAAGTGCCACCCTCCGAAGTCAATATGGTATATAAAGATGAGAAGCACTTGCAAAAGTAAGTGACTGGAGGGAGTCAAAGTGGGAAACGCAATAGTTTTCCTGCAGGAAATTGTTAGGATAATAAAGATTTACTGGCGCTGAGCTCTTTGGATAGAATAAGAGAATGTGAAAGCGAGTATTTTGCTAGGTACATTGCTGCTGTTTCTCAGAGAGTATAGGGCTGATTTTTTTTTGCCATTCCACTGACATACTTCTCTTTGATATGGCTGATCCCTATGGGTGGGAGCTGAACTGGCCCCATCTTTCAGAGCAGGCATGAACGAATGCTATTCTTACTGTGCCTTTCCTGCCATGGGAAGTACCTCTCCTAGTGACATTTCACTATTGGGAGCTGGTAGCAAGGGAAGGCTTGGTAAGGGAGGGACAATTTTGGAAAACAGATCTGAGCAGCAGTGTCTAAAAGAGGCATCTTTCAGAAATCCTACATACTATTTTTCTCCTGTCTTTACATCCCAGCTTCTACATACGAGATAGCTTTGGGGATCCAGATTTTTGTTAGCCCTAGAATTACTGCTGTTTATCCTTATGCCTACCTTAATGATTAAATATGTCACTTAATCACAGTTTAAGAAAGCAAAATGCCCCCTGCTTTTCATTTGTATTTAGTCCTGTCGTGAGCATGATAAAGACATTTCTGGATCTTTGCGGTCCTGCACTAGGTCCATTTCTTCCTGAAGATCTGAACAGCTTCCAAACTGGGATTTTTTGAAGTGGTTATTATTTATTATAGGTGACAAATAATTTTAATACTTCTATCTCTTCAAAGTTATCATCTTTCTGTCTGCTTATATTACCCACAGGTGCAGCTCCTGCCTTATCTTTAGCAGAAATGCTAAGGAAGGAGGAGTGATGTGTGCATGTATAATATTTTTAGAGCTTCAAATGCCTTAATTTTTAGGGATAATGGAGCAAAATGAAATAATTGTAATTAACTGCTTATTTATTTGGCCATTTTGAGAGTGCTGGCAGTAGGATGCTTGGGGATATGTACACAGGGAATGACACGAAGAATTTGTGCTTGTGTGCCCTGAAATTTAGGAAACCACTGCAAATGAAAACAGGGCAACACAACCCACCAAAATGAAAACCCCCCCCCCCCCCCCAAAACACAAGAAAGCCTTGATCAAATGTTGCAGTAGGTAACTACCAATGCTGCTTATACATCCAAGAAATAGTTATGGTAGAAGCTAATGCCAACTTAATGTTATAGCCAAAGCTATAATTTATATTCTTGTTTATTGCCGAAAAAACCTGCTTCATTTACTGAACCAACCACGCTGTGAGGTAATCAGCCCTGTGGTTTTCCTTGACATCGCTGTAGAAAGCAATATCGACTGAAACTCCATAGATGGCAGCATTTCACAAAGAACTCGAACAACTCCTCCTTTCCTTCCTTTTTTCTTTTTCTTTTTCTTTTTCTTCTTTTTTTCTCTTTTTTACTTTTTGTTTTTTTCCTTTGTTTTTCTTTTTCTCTTCTTTCTCTTTTCCTTTTATCTGTTTTGTTTTCTTTTTTCCTCTCCTCTTCTTTCTTCTTTCTTCTTCTTTATCCTTTCCTCTTTCTCCTTTCTTCTTTCTTCTTCCTTCTTTCTTCCTTTCTTTTCTTTCTTATTTCCCTTCCCTTCCCAAACCAGTTCCCTAATCTGTTGACAGGATTAAGAATTCCTGTTGTTTTACAGGAACTAAATAAATACTTTTGGTATTTTGGAAACCTCTGGAGTATATCAGAGTGGTTAGAAAATGTTTATACTATAGAAAAGGTATCACATGGATATTTATAGCATTTAAAACATTACCTCAGATTGGTGTGGAATGGACTCTGAGAGCAGACTGTTTGCATTATGCACTTTCAAAGTATTTTGTCAGATACTAGTGTGATGGGGCTAGACTTCAAGAGAACAATTTTGTATGTTTGTATGTTGGTTTTTTTTCTGAAGATATAACAAGTGCCAGGGTAGACTGTATCTCAAAATAGAGTAGAAAAATATTAAAAGGACAAAGTCTCCACTAAATCAATCCAAGCAAATTATTCCAAGGTCTGTAATATTTCTACTTTATTAATATATTATAAAAGACTTGCATTGCTCCATGACAAAAAATCTTAAAATTCTGGTTACATATGAGAATGCCCTTTCATTCTGCAAAGATTTGTTCTGAGGGATTTGTAAGTTTTCCCCCAAATTAATTTTTAGGCTGAAGTGTATCTTCTTATTCTCAGTGGTTTTTGCATTTCTTTGAACCTGAAAAGAGAACAATGAACTTATTTTTGAGTTACACATGCATGAAGAAGATGATATTCAGGAAGTAAAAATATTGTTGAGTCATAATTCAATATTGGAATTATAAACCGAACCATTTTATCACATAATTAGTTCTCCAAGAGGACAGCATGTTTTGATCAGATGGGAAAAGTTGCTGAGAAACAAAATGTAGAAATGTAGAAAATAGAATATATACAGCTGGTATAAAATATGTAATTCCTCGGTGACATAAGCATTTGACAAATGCAACTATTCAGTTGTTTTTACAGAGGATTTCAGCTTATGTGAACAAATGTTTCAGTATCTGGCTATTTGCCCACAATCCAGTTGGGTTTGGAGTCTGGATGGTTGTATTTATACTAATCCCTGTGGATTCTACTGAATTCTTCAAACCATAGGAATTCAATCTAAGCATGTCAGACAAATGTGGCCATCTTTGCATTTGGTCTTGGTTTCTCAGTGTAATATTTGGCATCCTTGGTTGGCAAAAACCATGAGAAATTTGGGTGGAGTATTAAATATGTGTGAAGTGGTTCCTTCTGAAGTAGCTGGATATTTCTGAGATTGTTTCATCTGAAAAGGCACCATTTAACTGGGGAGGCTTTTTTGATCAGCAAGAACTTAGACATGTTCCATGCAATTCTTCCCTAAAAATTTGTTAACACTGTATTTTTGAGTGTTGACATAGCTGTCTCTCTCTTGCCATCTTGATAAACAGTAAATTATTCAAACTATATTGCAGAATCCTCAGAAGATCCCTGAGAATACCTGTGGTTAGGATACTCATTGGGAAAGTGGCAGACCACAGGTAAAGTCTCTTATTGCCTATTTTAGACATTTAAACTAGATCTTTCATATACTCAGGTATGTGGGAGATTGGTGACTAATCACCAATTTATTAGAGTTTTTGATGTGTGTGTGTGTCTGTTGTCTAATAGCCTATTGTGGACATGCAAAACCTTTGTAATAAAAGCGCTAGGTTTGACTAAATAATTCGTTACCAGCTGCATGCAGAACGCGTGGGTTCAAATCCTAGTTCTGCCACAGATTTCTCATGTAACCTCAGGCAAGACAATTTATCTGCCTAAAAATTAGGCGTCTAATCTCAGCTAGTCATCTAGGCTCCCTCTATAGTCAATGGTGAGAGATAGGCACCTCCAGAAGGCAGCTCATACTCCTATTTTAGACCCCTATCTTTGAAGAAGATGAATCACCCCCTGCAGGTGCCCGTCTCTGCAGCCATTGATACTGAGGGAGCCTGGATGTCTAGTCTAAACTAGTCGCTTCACTATTAAGCAGCTAAATAAAGGTAAAAAGCATTTCACTGTGGGTATTTTTGTGCCTCATTTGCCTGTGTGCACCGAGAAAAATTCTCCCCGTGTGTGAGGGATGATAATACAGGCTCGTGTGGGCAAGATGGCTGCGGGTGGTTTGCAAAACTCAGTTTGTCAACATCACAAGCTTTTCAGTCTCAACGTGGAGGAACCAACTGGATAATTTGGTCTTCCAATATCAAAGTATATCCCATGTTCGCAAGGGAAGGCACTCTCGCTTTCTGTTAGCCCTACAGTTAAAGATATAGAGAAGAATGAAAGAGAGATGTGTATTTAATCTAAAATGTTCTTGTTGGCTGTGAATGTGTTTAAAGAAATCAGTGATCTACACAGATTCCATAGAAATCAGTGATCTACACAGATTCCGTATCTTTGCACTAGATGTTAAATGACACTAAATGTGAGCATTGACATTTATGTTCAACTCTTTTCTGCAAACAAACCAATCCTGAGTCATTTTAATTATGCTTCTGCAAGAAGGATAGGAGTGTAAAAAAAAAGGAAGGTCTACGTTGGTCTACGAAGTTTTTACTTCATCCTGCAGTTTTATATTTGTTATCAGCCATCTCGGGAGGGTTTATTCCTCTTCTCTCTATTAGTCAGTACTTTAAGACTCTTGTATGTCAGCCAATGAGTACAATGGTATAGCTGCCCAACAGCAGCTATAATCTGATTATAAACCCAGAGTTTTCTGTTTAATTCCTTAACCTTCATTAAGGGAAAGAAAGACATCTATTTGGCAGTGCAGTGAATACGTGAAGACCGACATGATACTTTTAATTTGATCTGATCTCACAAACGAGTACCTGACTAGACTCACGATGTCCTGAATCTCAGTTTGGAGTGTTCTGCACTGTAAAACTGGTGTGTGGAGCAACCATAAGAGACCAACCGCTAACAGCTAACAGGGAGTGACATTCAGTGGGAAGGGATATGTTTGTCAGTGCAAGAGAGACAACAAGCTATATAGTCTCATGCTACAATCTGGTACTGTAATCCAAGGCTACCCTATATAATGGTCAGAAAGGCAACATTACCCTTAGGTTCAAAGGTGATTGCAGGGAGAGGCACAAACATTTATTCTCTCTTGTCCATATGCATGAGATGGGCAGAATGCCTTGGATGGGGGAGCTGGGAGCAAAATGGAACAATGGAGGGAACGTTTTTCTCTTTTCATATTTCCTTGGGACTGCTGTGTCTCCGTGCCACTGCAGCTATATCTCTCTTACTGAGTGTAAAGGATTGGGGAAGTGGGTACTTTCATGTGTATTTGAAAATACATGCAGTATGGACAGACAAGAACATATAAATATATCAAACTGGGTTTACGTATGTTTGAAAATGTTCTTTTCCATAAATGTGATATCACTTTTATCTGCAGTATAATTTTAGAATAAATGATACAGAAGCATGGAGAAATTTTCCATATTCATTCATTTCATTAATCTCTGAAATGGACAGTTAAAAAGGGCATGAAGCAGAAGCACTGGCTTAGATGCTGAAATATATATTTATTTTCAAAAAGAAAGATGTAGCTGAATCACTTATATTTTGAAATCAGGCCTAAGGTGTCTAATAAAAATACTTGGTTTCTCAACTTTTAGACAGGAAACTTTGATCACATGCTTGACAATGAAGATTGTTCTGTGGAGGTAAAGAACAATTTGCTGATTTAAGCATATTCATTTTTCTCGTACCATTAAATGAAAGCTTCTGATCATGAAGAATCAATTTCTAGGTGTCTTTTGTCTGTCTCTGCCTTTCTTTTTCATCTGCAGTAAAACAATATAAAAAAGAAGAAAAGAATAAGAAAAGGTAGTATACGGACTGAGCTAAAGGAAACCAATTTCTTTATTTCCTTAGAAAACAAGGCTGCTGTTTCAGATGACATTTTTGGTTTTGACAAAATTGTCAAAAGAGATTTAACTCCTCTGCTTCCAGATCATAAGATTTCTGTAAAAGCAAGAGCGCCCAGCAAAGGAATTCCTCTGACTATTATTAAAGACAGATCAGATTTAGCAAACTCTGTGTTATTTTGAGATAAGAAAATTGCACAGAAATAAACAACTTGACATTTTACTTCCTCTTTACACTCTGCCTAAGATGGAAACCACATGAGTGTAGGCATATTGGTTTGGAAGTATGAAACATGACAAATCTTTGTTTTGCTTTGTTTTAAAACTTGAAACCAAAGAAATTGTATGCTTCCCAGTGAATTACACAGCCAGGTTTCCCTGGGTAACCTATGATTCTTCAGAACCTATTTTAGTGTTTTAGAAAACTGTTAAGCCAGGCTAGTAATTGTTTATTAGTCCTCAGTGTACAGTTCAAGCCAAATAATTACAAACATACCCATTCTTATATCATCTTAAAACTACCGATCCTGAAGGGAATCTGTTTCCTCTTAGAGCAAAAGGCATATTTCTTATTGAATGGGACAGTGAGTGATAGAAAGGGTGGCCCCGTTGCAGTCAGTGGAAGGTTTGCCCTTGACTTAGTGGGACACAGTTCCACCCACCTGGCTGTTATATCCATTTCTGTACGGTGCCAGTGCACTGCAGTGCTTCTGGAAGCAGGACGTCAGGGCTACGCACCCTGAGTGTCCCAGTCCCAAAGCATGCCCCGTTTTCCCTTTGGAAGTCAGATTTTGAAGGGTGAGAAGAAGGAAATTGTGATGGAAAGATTAAAAACAACCCCTACTGTTGAGGTGCACTTGTTTTTATGAGTTAGCAATCTAGCTTAAACCTTTACTCTCCATCAGGTGATTTTTGCACAATTAAATCAAGCTACTTGCTATTCCATTGGCAGGATTTTCTATCAGGGTAAAACATTTTTGGAAACTAATCAGTAAATTAGGTATTACTTCATTATGTGCTGTTTATCTGGAAAAATATGTGTGAATTCTATTTGGGGAAAGTTCCTAAACTTTCTTTAATTTGTTATTGCTTGGTATGCTGCTCAGTGGTTGTGAGAAGTTATGAAGGATTTTCTATGCTTGTGTTACCAAGGACTCTACTTATTTCCAAGAGGAGCTAAATAGTTTCTGAAGAACTAGGAGAAGAGTGAATGAGCTAGACTTCAGACCTGAAAATGCAGCACATAGCTCAGGCTTGGGTTGTACTGCCACTATGGGTAAAACGCAGGGACTTGTACTAAAGATCATCTCTGAGCCTGGGCTTTGGAATCACTTTAAAGTTGACATAACCCATATGCTTTACCGAATTCTTTACACCAAGCCCGTATGAATTTCATCTAGTGTTCCCCATTTCTGATATTAGTCCTTTTGTAATTTTTTTCTACATATGAAAAACTGAGATAAGTTAATTGCCAGCCAGAGGATGGATTAATTAATATTCAGCTGGCATTTTGTAAATATTAAATATAATACCATGGAAAACTATGGATAAATGTAATTTAAGGTTCTGAAAAACATCTCCGTGATACGGAGAACTACCTTACCAGTCCTCTTTAAAAACAGGTGTTTTGATACTATGGAGGCACACTGATGGAAGCTGTATTAACAAGACATGCAGGAACAAAACCCACCTAAAACTACTATATTTTGTATAATGTAGAATTTAGCTTTCTGAATAAGTTAAGACAATAGTTCTAAGGTGAGAATAATTAGAGTCTTGGATGAAGTGGGAAGGACTAGTGTTTGTAGAGGCTGTCACCAGCCATGATAATATTGGCAGAAAGAATGTGGCATGTGAAATCACAGAGACATCAATGGAAAAAAGTTTTCAGGTAATCCACAGGGTCATTTTGAGAAATGTGAAAATGCAATTATTTTAGCTTTTTGAATTTTTAAAATCTGTTTATTGTTTTTATCATCTTTATTACTGATATTACAATGAATGTTCACCTTCTGTGGTAGCCAATCATTATGTTTTAAAGGCAAGAGGAAAGAACATACCTCATATTAAAAACCTGCCTGGAAATGCTGAACAATATGCTTTTCTGATGGACGATCCACTGTCTTGCAAACTTGAAATTTCATTTAGGAAACTTTCAGGAAATTTTTTTTATGCCAGAATATTTTTCACCAAGCATTATCATTTTAAATGTAACATTTGACCTAATTGAAGCATTACGCTACAATCTTGTTAGGAATTGTAACATAGGTCTGCAGTCTGTTCTGTAGATTTGTTCTTGGAAATTGCCCTACTCTTCCTTTAGTTCAATGATGATTCTTTTTGACTTAGTTCAGTCATATGTCATGAGTGTCACAACTTTCTGAATGCCATAAGGAACATAGAGCCTGGCCAGGAAGCCAGGTCTATAGGAGAGAATGGATATGTTGTACATTTGACTCTGACTGCCATGAGGTAATCCACCAGAATGCTATATGCATTTTAGTAACAGAGCTGACCACTAGTGAAGCACTTTGGATTGATTCCTTAAAGTACATGAAACATTTGGGTAGAAGAAATGCTGAAATGATTGCTTTAAGTTAAAAAGAAGTATTGAAATGAATGGTACGGCTCTTTCTAAACCTTTTTTCTTACTTATATTCTGTGGTTTGTAATTCTTGATTTCTGAAAGGTTGCCACTTCCACCTAAAACGAGAAGAAAGATGCAGAAATGGCAGAGTTTCTTCATGCTGGAAATTCTGTATTTTCATACTTCTCCTAATAAAATATATGTAGTCTTCTGCATATTGCTTTACTTAATGTAAACAGTCCTTACTGATGCCTGTGACGATTGGGTGATAAATACTCTGTCCGCCATCCAGCCAGGCCTCCAGATCAGTGAGTGATAATGTTCAACTTTGACATCTGCATGAATTGCTAAAAGTGGGCTGGAGGCTTAGCTGCATATAATTGGGGAAGGTGGTCTTTTCAACCCTGGTTGTCTGCACACTTTGCTATTTTATATTAGATTGTCACTAGAGAAGGGACTGGACTGCAGCTCTCAGCTATCCAATGCCTTCCTCACTAAAGCATACTCTTTATAGATCTAGCCCAATGGCCTCCGTTTGTTTTTTCATCTGCTACACAGGATAATAATGCTTTCCTTTTCATAGCATTGCTCCAAAGATACGTTTAGTGTCTTAGTGTTCAATACCATATGATTGCAATGCATAGTGTGAAACAATTTAGCAATCCATTTTCTGTAATCAAGACATCTCATGTAAGTGTTGTAATCCAGTGTGTTAAGCAAATGCTGACTGTGTTGCCAGACCCAGATATCTGAGCATGCATGAGCTATCTGCTACAATATACACAGCAGACACAGGACCCAATCCTATTTTCCCAGTAAAAAAAGAATTTTGCCATTGACTGTTATGGGAACAGGGTCTTTCTTCCTGCTGCTGTGTGAAGGGTGGAAAAAGTCTTTTAGTGGTAATGGACCAAGACACAATGAATTAATTATAGTAAGAAATCACTGCTGGGCCTAGTTAGTATCTCCTGCATCCTAACCATGTGCTCTCAAGAGAAGAAGAGAGACAAACTCGCATGTTAATCATTTATTGTGTCTGATGGCAAAAGCAAAGTGGAAAGTAATGGCAATACTGTATTTCGTTTCTTCCAGATTTACATTTTCTTTCCTTTGCTGTAAAGTTTCTATGTATGCTGATTGGCCACGTTTTTCTCATCTTCTGCCATATTTACTAAGTCAGGAGACAAATTCTACTCTTTTAACCACTGCGTGAAGCTGACCAATTTTTTAAAAAAATAGTGCAACTTATCATACTATTCTGGAAGCCTGGCTTTTCCCATGCATTCCAATGGTGATCTCCATTTCCTCTGCTCTAATCAACACCATCAGCACAGGAAAAAAAAATCTGCTTCCTATTTGATTTTAAAGTCTCCTACATTTTTATATATCTAAGACACTTTGAAAAGGTTTTTTAATGACTAGGCATTGAACAAACCCTTCATTCTGTGGATGATCCTTTTCACAGAAGTAGTTCCGTTGCCTTCAGTTTTGCTCTGAGATGGGAGTAAGTGCAATGGGGGGGAAATTGTTCCATAAGCAAGAGTGAGATTGGACCCAAGAGTAAAGGTTGCTTATCTGGTGCAGTGTGTCAGATTAAAGCATCCCTGTGTGTTTCAGTCAGGTTTTAGAGGATCTTTCCAGTTTTTCCTAATAAGCAGCCTTCTCAGCATTCATTTTCTTGAGGCTTGATCTCTGGACTCTGGGATCCTGGATGTGAGTGCTTTTTATTTGGGGAGGTGGTCCTGTGAAATGCCCAACCCTCGGTACCTGGTTAAAGGATGACTGGCAACTCTTATGGGCTGTGGCTTTTTACAGGCTCAGTTCCATAGGCCTAAATTAGAGGGATATTCCACTAGAAATACATGCATAAATAGAGATTAGTTCTGTGAGTAGCGTGAACTGGCCCTTCCTTATTTTTTTGTCATGAAGTACACTTGATCTTATTCAATTGCCTAGTGTACTGTGGTAGAATTGAAATAGAATAGAGTGTCATATTGCAGAACCATAGCGAGTTATTATGGTCACGGTCTCTCCTCTGACTATTTGCAAATTAGCATTTTACTAACAGGGGAAGCATATGCTAGATTAAAACAGGGAGGTTTTTTTTCTTTTTTTCTTTTTTTTTAAAGAAAGACAGAAATGGCAAAAATTATGCTCTTCAATTTCATTGTGAAATATCTCTCCTTTTCAGGGAAATATGTTTTCTGGATGGATTGCCACCTGCAGAGTATACTATACATCTTTGTTAAATTATTTTCTGTCTCTGCAGAAATAGCAGTTTAGTTTTGTAGTATTTTTTAAACAAAATGACTGAGCATTTAGCACAATTATGTTCAGCACTATAATCTTTTTTTTCTTCTTTTGTCGAGCCATCCTTTAACAGGGAATAAAAAATGAGACACACTGTAAGCTATTTTGCATAAATGAATAATTATGATTGCCACATATTGCCAATTGTAATTAGAGATAATAATGCTAGGTTTTGGAGCTTTTACTCATGCATTGCTTTTCCAAGCAAAACAGAACTTTTGTAACGTTCATCCAGTTAAGTGAACAGATTGGGTTTTCTCCTCTCACCAAGGACACACACATGTGCGCTTTTTTCCTGCATTTTTTTTTTAAATGATAGCTTTAATTAGTTGAAGGTAAATAAGTAAATAAATGACACACTATAAATAGTAGGCTCTTAGCAAAATTAGAGGCACATTAAAGATAACACACTTTTGGGACTTGCAGATCAGTTAGCAAGTCGTCTGAGCATTAGAGGGAAATTGGCAGCTGCTTACAGTTAGCAACCAAAAATGCTGTAGGTAGTATATGCATGTGCAGATCATTTAAGGGCTCAGTTTACCTTATTTACATTCCAGCACCTTGGGGATTTGAGGAAGCGTTGTTTTTTTGTGGGGAGAGGATGCTGATTCCTGAAAACTGCTGAACTAAAAAACCATGTTAGGCATACCTTCTCACAGAGCAAGTTGCTCACTGCTGCAGTGGTAAAACCTGCAGTTTATACAGTTCTCGGATACTGCGCATCCACATTGACATGAGAACTTGGCATGGCGCTAGACTAAAAAACAATGCTGTTTAATCAGGTGTGGAGTGCTGGCTTATTACTTTTGCCAGCAGCTTTGTTTTACTTGGACTGCGTAGCCTTGTAAGAATTCAAAGCCATTGCAATATTGCTGAAGAAGCTTTCTGAGATGTGTAACTAACCATAATGCTGTATCTCCAGGGTACTGAATGAATGCAGCAAACAAACTGTACTTTGCAACTGTCTCATTTTCCTAGGAAAAATGGACCAACTTCTGGAATTGTTGTTCAGCTCCCAGTCTCAGTGGGAGTTCTGTCTGAGCACAGACAGGCTAAAGCCTAAACAATGAGCATTAAATTTGGCCCCTTCATCTCAGGATCTCACAATTCTTTTGGAAATGTTAACAAATTAAGGTTCACAACCCCCACCCTGTAAAATAATACTGCTCCTCTTTTACAGATGGGCAAAGAAGATCATGAGTCAGGGACAACACCAGGAGCTACACATCAGAAATCTGACTCTAGAGCAGGCTGCTCCATTGTCTTTATTGATTATTTTTCACAGCTCTCTTAGATCCCCAGTCTCTCATTATGCTTCTCAAGAGTTCTCATAACGGGAGTTGAGGGTATTCGGGCATGATTTTCCACATAGATTATTCAATGTATTTCCCTCATTCTGCATATCCCGACTTGACTTTGTCACTTAAACCCTAATTGGAAGGGTGCTGCAGCCATTACAGGTTACAAATCCTGCTGGTTTGCCTACCGTGGAATGATTTAAATGTGAACATAATCTCTGTTCCTTGCCCTGCAGAAGCTTTCATGTGGCGGCACATCTCACAATTAGGCCACACCTAGCTGAAATCTCCCAAAGGAGTGCTGTAGAAACTATTATCCTCTTTAGGGATTGGTAACCTGGCATAGATAAAAGTAGGGGAAAAAAGAGACCCAATACTCTCTTAAAACGTGCACTGAATTTCTTTATGGGATTTGAAAATGACTGGAGTGTTGTTGCTGCTGTCTTTCCTAGAGAAGGGATGTATCAAAATGCTCTCCAGGTAGTTTGTCCTTATAAATTGCATAGCTTAATTTTCTTCTCTTAGAGTGGAATCTCTATGATACCTTCATATACTAGACAGCATTTTAACACAGTTTCATAGGCATAAGTGTTACCACCTTCTCACCATTCAAGATCTCTCAGCAAGGTTGTGGTAACAGCAGCCACAGCTTTTGAAGAAAGTAGTATTAGAAAAATACTTTCTGTATTTGACTTGCTTTAATGCAGAGTGTTTACCATCTGCATGAATTCCTAGTTGCCCTTCTAGTTCCCTCCTATCTGCTGTTCTCCATTCCCTACTCCTTCATCATCCTCTTCTCCTTCCCTGGGGTGCACACTTCGTGAAACCTCGTTCCCTTCTTCTTTTAGTTGAATATTCTGTAGCATTCCTTTCTTTTACTTACTTCTTTGTAAGCAGATTCACAGCATGGTCATCTTCTTTCACTTGATTCTCTCTCTCCAGGAACCTTCTTGAGGTTGTAAGTTTGCTGATTTTCTCAGTGTAACAACTCAAAATCATGTGCTTATTCTCTATTTGCAAAGCTGTTAACTGTTGTCTGGGGTCTCATGATTCAACAGCTTTTTCTCTTTTTTTTTTTTTTTTTTTTTCTGGACAAATACACTTCTGTGCTGCTACATCCTTTCAGATAATGCTGCAAATATCAATTTTCTATCCCTTTAATTAAACCATGGCACCCCTTCTATTTGCATTGCTTGAACAGGTATGTTCACTTTCAAGATTTCTTAGCACATGTTCCACTGCTTTTATGTTCATTTTCAAACTATTCCTATGCTGTCTTTTATTCTGCCCTTCATTCGTAGGAGGAGTTCAACAGAAACATTCAGGGCCACTCCATTGCCTACCTTTCAAAGTCTCCTTTAAAATTCTCCTTGCCTTTCTAAATTTCACCAAATTTCACAAACTTAAGTCTATTGTCCACTGCTTATCCTTCTCATCAATATTTTCTCCTTGTTTCCTTTTCCTTCCTGGATATCTATTTGTTAACCATTAATAATGTCCTTTATATTGCACTTGTAATCTCTTGCAGCTATAATCATCGCATTAATCTTTGTACGATGCTGATTGGCATGGAGATCTCAGTGTAGGACTGGCTCTCTTAAGCGTTGTGGTAACACCAGTAAAAAGTTAATGTTACTTCATTCTGTTGTCCTGTGCGCGCCACTTCTCATGATCTGGTATCAACCATCTGCATATCCATCTATCCTGAAACCTCATTATAGGGTTTGCTCAGCCACTCTTTACTCCTCACATGCAGTGTGACAAAACCATGCAAAGTTGTCTGAATAAACTCCAGTCTTAATTAGTCTAACTAACATTTTATTTTTCTTATAACATTGCATGCAAAGATCCCTGGCAAATAATTCCTAATGAGCCTGAGGACTGTATGGTGCGAGGAACAGGGCAAAGGGAACAGGGTGCTGCAGCACTCACCGGTTTCTTTCATTCGTTTTAGGCCACTCTGCTCCCAAGTTCACGTATACTGAAGCTGAGCATACAAGCTCAGTTAAATCAATTACTTTCAGCATATATTCAAGGATGAAGAAATGGAAATACAGACAGACAAGAGGAGAATGGGTCAAATAGGGGGTTCGCTAGTGCCAGTTATTTTAGGGAATCTTTCAAAAGGAAAACTGAACCAGGAATGACACCAGATTACAACGATGCTGAGAATAGGGCAGTTTGATTTTTCAGTCTGTTGGATGAATGGAGTAGAGAGAGAAAAATAAGTTGGGCCAACCCAAAGGAAAAAATGTTTCACTTTCCTCACCCAAACAAAAGAGAGCTTATTTTAGTTTAATGAAATCTTTCAAATGACGAATCGCAGAATCACAGACTGGTTGAGGTTGGAAGGGACCTCTGAAGGTCATCTGGTTCAGCCCCTCTGTTAAGCATGGTCCTCTAGAAGAAGCTGCCCAGTACTGTGTCCAGACAGCTTTTGAATATCTCCAAGGATGGAGACTCCAAAACCTCTCTGGGCAACCTGTGCCAGTGCTCGGTCACTGGCAGTGTGAAAAAGTGTTTCCTGATGTTCGGAGGGAACCTCCTGTGTTTCAGTTTGTGCCCATTGCCTCTGCTCTTATCACTAGGCACCACTGGAAAGAGCCTGGCTCCACCTTCTTTTCGCTCTCCCTTCAGGTATTTATATAAATTAGCAAGATCCCCGTGAGCCTTCTGCTCGCTAGGCAGAACAGTCCTGGCTGTCTCAGCCTTTCCTCATAGGAGAGATGCTCCAGTCCCTTCACCATCTTAGTGGCCCTTTGCTGGAGTCTCTCCAGTGGCTCCATATCTCTGTTGTCCTGGAATTGTTGTGAAACTCTTAGCCCGTCCCCTTTTAAAAAAATATATTTTCAGATGAAACCATCTGACTGCTTCATCACAACTCAAATAATTTTCCAAAGGACAAAATATTGATCTTTTTTTTAGCTCAAATTACATCAATGGATTTTTTTGTTGTTTTTTTTACAGACTGCAGATTTCACAGGTCAGCCTTTCCCTGCTATATTGGTACAAACCCGAGATAACTTCAATAAATTAATACGATCACTCCTGGTTTACAAAGGTGCAACTCTACTGAGATTTTAAAATTGATTATAAAATCGTGTAAATAGACTGGGTTTCTCCTTATCTGGAATTGAATTTAAACTTTCATACTAATTTATTTTTCTTGGTGTTATTCACGAATTTGAGACTCCTAGTATTTATAACAGTAACAATTATTATGCATTATTATCATTGTTAGGGGAAAAGGTATGATTTTGCAAAGCATGGAAAATGCAAGTAAACACCGTAGTGAGAGAAAAAAACTTTTGCCTGCTAATGTTAGTGCATCATTTAATTAAAATATATACTCCATCCTCAGTTTCTGGCTGCCTCGATAAACATATGAGTAAGAGATAGTGTTTGATGGGAAGCTCATGTTTGCCTTTATTCTTGTCTTCCTAAATTAAATTTAAAAATATCTCCAAAAAATATGAATCCAGTATCCTCCTTTTTCTTATTTTCTGGTTAGCTATATTTTTTTGCCTGCAATAACAAAGCCATGAAAAAAGACAGCAATCCCCTTGCTCATGTGATATAATTCCACACTGAGTGTGAATACTGGCAGATCAGCAGAATGAGCCATCTGCAAGCTATAAGCTGTGTCTTTGCATGAGTAGATTTAGGATAAAAAAAAATTGTCTGACCTGGAAGCCAAACGTTACTTGGCATCTTTACTAGAGATCCCTGCAAGGCCAGCCACCGCTTGTGCTGAATTTGTGTCCTTTCTAAAATATATGTCCCTCCCTCTTGCCATCATATTTTGTAGTACATGTACGTAAGCACACACACAGAAATGCACACACACAGGGCTGCACCACGGGCCACCTCAGAGATGCTGTACTGCAGTTTAATGAATATCAGACTTCATAGTTAGTCTCCATTGGATTGCTGTGCTGGTGAATAATGAATATCATACTGCAGGGTTAATCCCATGTGGCTAGTTTTCTGGTTTTAACAGGCTGGGTGTTAGTCCTGAAATGCTTGTAAATGTCTACAGTTCATGCGTTGTTCTGTGTAGGAACATGCACCTCTAAATCCTCACCTTACTCAGGCCAGTAACTCCCACTGAAGTCAATGGAGATAGTCAAGGATGTAGCACAAGATGGATTTGTTCCTACAGTCTTTACCCCCTCCTGGTTATTATCTCCCAAACTGCTGAAGTTCCGCCTCAAATAGAAGAGTTATGCACGCTAGTTTTTCCTTTTCATGAGTTGCTGTCTCCCGTCTAAGCTTGATCTGCTGGCTCTGACATCCTAGTCCTCTGAATTATAGCTTGCACCTTCAACTAATGAAGTCGTTGGCAAAATTCCCATTGACTTCATTCAAAGAATGATCCAGCTGAACAGTGCTGACTCCTGAGAGCTCCTGAGCCCTTGTGGAATAAATGTGAGTTGCAGAGCCACAGGATTTGTAAAGATTTGGCCCTAGATAATAGAACTTTTGGGGCAGGTGGAGTCTATCTTTTCAAATGGTTTGTGAAGTGCCATTTTCACCTGAAGTACTCTAGAAATGATGAAGTGACAGTAACACTTGTCAGATGACACAAAAACTCAAACTTGTGGTGGGAGCAGGGAAGATAGAGTAGACATTTGCTTTCACTGCACTTGTGAAGATACATGTAGGAAGGAATTAAAGCAACACCTTTAAACATAAATCCTTTTTTCCCCTCTTGTTTATCTTTTTGTCTCCCTTCTCTATTTATCTCCATTGGGAGAATTAGAATCTGAACAGACCTTCCCAGTTGTTCTAGCCAAAAGCTAATGTCTGCATAGGCTACACTTTCCGTGCTCTTATGCCTGCTTTAAAAAAGACCTGCTTTGAATTGCATTAAATTTTTCCCTCTCATTAACTTCAATGGCAGCAAAACCAGATTAAAACAAAAACAAATGAAAAAACTTCTCCAGCATTAAAAGACAAAGAGGTTTATTTTATATGAAATACTTTCTTGCATGATCCTTCTCCTGCAATTACAGTAAGCATTACTGCTGCGCCATTGCTCTTTTAATATAAGCTAAAACAAGCTAAAGAGATTCTCAGGTGTCGGGACTGTAGGTGATGATATCTTTCTTGCACAACAAAAAGAAAAAGCTAGTGGCTGGCCATGCTATTAAGGTGTGTTATAGGCATAATAGGTACTGAGAGGGAAATATTCGGTATCTAAATGTATGAACATATTGGCTGTATGAACATACAAAAGGAGATTTTATCAGGCCAAGGTAGGAGATAACTGTGAATCTGCGATGGGAAAAGGGCAGCGCTTTGAACGCTGATAGTGGTGGCCTTGGCACCCGCTTTTGTGCTTCTGGGAAATACCTGCAGTGTTGGGAGGGCAAAATTTCCCTTCTTCATCCTTTTCCCCTCCACACTTTCTAGTGACTTAGAGCACTTCCCTTTAAACTGTGTGCACTGTTGGCCATCTGTAGAATGGGGCCTTTGCTCTGCCCACACTGGTATTTATGCGACATCCATCTTTGTGCTTCATGACATTTCAACGACGGAGTGCTCGACTGTGGCTCACTGAAATAACATGGTCTCTGTCCTACCTGCCCTCTAGAGTTTGGGGCCATGTTTTGAGCAAACTTGCCAATTATTCTAATTAGGGAGTGTTAGCAGAAATGCTACAACAGAGGCAGTGACATTACAAAGCATGTGTTGGTCCCAATACAGCTCTAGGTGCCTAATGCTAAGCAAGCTAACAGCCCCATATGGGCACCTTCCTTCCACTCTGCGTAGTGCCTCACTCACTTTTTCCTTCCACAAGGAGTTAAGGATGCAGATATTTAATGCCAGCAATAACCACGTCCTGCATTTCAGCAGAGGGCGTTCAAAACAGCAGGCACGTTTTCAAAAACAGAAGCTAGAAATCGGATATCCAAGTAGGTACTTAACTACATGTCTACTGTGCTAGTTTCCTAAAGAGTTTAATGCTAGTCCTGAAGTTTGAGGTCAGGCACGACAGCAGGAGAAGCAGCTACGTTAAGGGTCAAGGGCCCCAGGAGGCAGAACTGCTGCCCATTCCCTGACTCATTTGGGTCAGACAGTGCTTACCAAGAGTTGAGAAAGCTCATTAAGAAGGGGAACCACAGGAGAGATGTTGGCTTTAGAGCAAGGAGAGCTGCAGCACAGGAAAATGGCCCCAGCAGCCCATGTTTTGTGAGAGATGGTTTCCTTCTCTTTTCTCTTTTCCTTTTCTTTTCTTTTCTTTTCTTTTCTTTTCTTTTCTTTTCTTTTCTTTTCTTTTCTTTTCTTTTCTTTTCTTTTCTTTTCTTTTCTTTTCTTTCTCTTTTCTCCTTTCCCTTCCTCTTCCCCTCCCCCTTCCCCTTTCTCTTTCCTTTTCCCTTTCCCTTCCCTTTCCCCTTTCCCTTTCCTTTGTCACCTGAATTAATAAAGGGAGCCTGAGGGAAGAGCCTGAAAAAGATTTTGGCATGATGTTAGTCCTTCCTGGGTTGGGGAAACAAGCCAATAGCCTTACAGGCAGCTGACTCTTTAATCACATATTTAGTATCTTGGAGAAAAATATTCTGAGGTGGCTAAGTGACCTCTAGAACCAAAATCGATTTCAAATGTTACTCAGCGATTTAGGAACCAGGGCATGCTATGAAGCCCATCATCTTAAAGGTGTTTCAGTCCCTAAACATTTTTTTTTAAATTTTTTTTTTTTAAATTTCTGGTCCTATGCCATTTGTAACTCAGACTTTGGCTTCTGCATGACATTGTCATGTTTGAAAATACTAACCTTGATTTTCTATGCCCAAAGCTCCCGCTGGGCTCAGTTGGTTTCACAGGTATTCAGACCCTTTAAAGACCTTTCGAAGTACATAACTATGGATTTAAGTAGTTGAATGTAGACTTTTCTCTCCAAGCTTAGGTCAAAGTATGAACGTAATCAATGAAAATGAAATATGTTATTTCCCTGTTCGGTGAATTCTCTTAAAGCACAAATCCAGACTGGGTCCGCAGAAAATACTATGTTCCATTCTGCAGCTTATTCCACCATTAATGAGAAAGTCTGTCTCAGATTGACAGGGACTCTTCAGTGGTCCACACACCTCTGAAAACACTTTAAAGGACTTCAGGAACACAGGCTATGTGATCACCAGAAACACAGGAAAAGTTGGGAAACAAACTGAGAGTGTGAATACATGTAACTGTGTGCTGTAGTTCCTAACCTGATACCCCTACTATCTGTAATCACTTTTCCTTTACAAATCATGGACTCACAAGGAAATGAGAAATTACCAAATGCAGTTAACTAACTTACCCCAGAGTGAAGTTTGAACCCGCAAGAGAAAGTTGGCTGAGACTACATCTAGGAAGTTTGTTCTTGCTCTAGCTCTGGGAGCAGGGGTTGTTTCGAGGCTGTAGGGTGGTGGCAGCAGTCTATTGTTTGTGTAATTTGATGAAAAAATGCCCACATTTTGACTTTTCTCTTTGTTCAGTTGAATTTAAAGGTCTGAAATAATGCAAAAATGTAATAGCTTTCATATATGTAGATGGGACTCAAAATAGTGATACTAATACATCCATGTGTGCTACTTCAAAATACATAAAGGGCTCCGTGTGCAAAAGCCAGCTAAGTTATAGAAAACTTATAAGGAAAGCCTTTGTAGTCTTTTTAAATCTGGAGTTCAGCAGTTTAAGTTCTAACCTAAAGGAGAAACACAAATCAGTCATACATTGCTTTTGGTTCCTAATTTAAAAATTTTTCCTAATTACCAGAAAGTGCTGGAAATTAAATAGCCTTTTTTTTTATTAATAAAAACACTGGGAAAAGTGGAAAATTATGTGAAATCTCTAGGAAGAGACCTTGTTGGAGGGTTTCTTTTCAGCAAAAGTAATAAAGTAATCTGCTAGAGGAATTCTCTGATGAGACAAAAGGAAACTGAAATGACAAAGCATGTAGTGCCACCACAGAAATTTGGAGCATGTTTTTTAAAAAGGGAATTTCTCTGGACTTCTTTTATGACTTCAAAGCCAGGGATCCATTTAATCACAGGAGCAGAAAATCTAATGCACTGGTAGCTGTCTGTTTTTTAGATTCATTTATTTTGCATTTACATTTGAAATTGTTTGAAAGCATGAAACAGAAAATCGCATTGCAAAAACCATGCCTTCAGTGACTAGTACCCATAAGAAAATTAGACGAGTTCGGACCACAGCTCCAAACTGCTAACGTGTGTGGCAGAGGAGAGGGGAGAAGGAAGCAGACAGGCAGCTACTGATTCAGACAGAGCACAAAATTCCAGCACAATTAAGAAAGAACGGGAGTGGTGGCAGAGAAGAAAGCTAACTGTGCTGGGTGCGTTGAGATGGGGCAATATCAGGTTATCATATTGTAGGTAAGCCAGGAGCAGCTGCTGCCAGCAAAACCAAACCTAGCTTGCTCTTTGGCTGAAAACTTAAATATCAACACCCTTTAATTATGCATAAAAAGATATACAAAGCTAGCAGCTTTAAAGTACTGTTATTAATTGCACCAAATGTTAGTGAAAGATTGAATTATTCATAGTTATAGTTCTCAGGGGTTTCTTGATTAAGGAAAATAAGGAGAATTTGATGTGAATATCTTGTTTCACATAGCTTTCTCAGTTTGCCTAATCCAAGAAACGGGGATATATTTTACATGTCAGATCTGCAGAAAATGCATGTATCTGCTAGTTCCTTAGCAACCTTCTGGGATATGCCTGCTTCTACTCACATAAACCCTGCATATCCATAATCATCTCCAGTGGGTTTCCAGAGGTCAGTGGATTTTGCCACACTAATAATACCATTCATGTGCAGTTAGAGTGAATAATTTTATTTACTTACAGGATCATTGATGTGTTTGGGGGTTTTTTGAAATGTGTTGCTAGGAAAAGAATATGTAAACACATTTCATTGAGAGCCCCCTATGTGAATGAAGAGGGCTGTAAGCTGTAGTCACGATATATTTTTTTTTAATAACTGAAAACAAATAATGCTCATTCAGAAGTGCAGTTGTACTCATCATAGCCCTGGTGCTCTTTCCTCTCTGCATTTTAGCTAGAGGTAGCAGCTAAAATTAGCACAGACTTCTGGAAGGGAAGATTTTAAAAGAACAATATATAGTTTGTGCATTCCCCTCTTCAAAAAGAGACATCTTCACGTTTCAGTTATCCTTACAGCACGTGGGCCTTAGATTTATCGCTGTGATATAATTTATGAGCAATCTGAACCTTATCAAACAACCCTGTACTTTGCTAAATTGCCTATGGTAATAGACAGTAGCCAAGGGGCAGCTCAGGTGAGTAGTTTTTACTCATGTGATCAGTGGATACTAGCTGGAGCAGAGAGGAAGGGTCCCTCGTCTGAGACAGAGTTTTCAGGAGTCAAAGAGGGCTCAAAATTTTCACTGCGATCAGGAGTATGTGGGTCTGATCCAGTAGCTCACATAGTGCATGTGAAAATCTTCAGCGAATCCAGCTGAAGGGCTTCTGTTCAGCTGCTCCTGCATCTGCACTTTATCGGTGGTGTTTTGACACTGAATGCATTCTGGTATTGTTATTTAGTGTATGCAATACGCTTTCAGGAATAGGGGCTTCATGACTGTGGACCTGCTTGCTTCGGGTAACGTCGATGGAGTTAAGCCTATCTGTGGCAAGTGAAAATGTCGTCTATTAATGTTAATAAACAGCTGGAAAAAACCAGGCTTTTAAAGTCACTGAAGGCTTTATTGTTGCCTTCACAGAGTCAAATTCACACCAAATATTTTTGTTTATTAAAGATGAGAAGAAAACCATATTTATGTTCAACCTTGTCTTACAAGCAAACGGCAAGTCATAGTACTTTAAGTTACATTTGAGTATGTTAAGACCTAGAAAGACAGAGCAAAAATCAGATAGGTCAGATATATAAATACCTGTGTAAATAAATATAGACACTGTCTATAGAGGTAGATATAATGTATATGTTAGGACATATACATTAAAGATATATAATGCACCTTTAGAGACATAGATATGTGTATCCATTTATACAGTTATACAAAACATCTACATAGAAATATATAACATCTAATTTTTGATGTGATGAATGCTCTAGCTGTCCTTTTACACATTTGTGTGTGTAATTGTATTCTCACTTTCCATATTGCAAATTAATAGCATGTTTAATAGCATGTAAATATGATCTGTAGGTGTAAGAAGCTTTTAAATATGATACAAATTATAGTTTAAATTTCATGTGTTAGTTCCTATACAAAATAAAGAAAGATTTAGTCCAGGGTTGCCTACTTTCTTGACTCAATAGATGGTATTTCTGTGGCTAGGATCACAAGACGTGCCTGAGAGGAGAGAAATCTCCTGATGTGGTTTATGAGCAAGAGATGACAGAAATTTCCAGCAGAGTTACCATTTCCTTGTATGATGATGCTGGGCTGGGCATGAAGCTGGGTCCCCAGACAACCTAGTTGTTGCAGCTCCTGATAGCTCACTTCAACCAGATCTGCAACCCTATGGCTCCCATTCTCCACCTAAGGAGCTGCTTGATCACCTTTAATCTAGCAACTGCTTCAGACGATGAATCTTCTTAAAATAAATGCGGTTCACAAATCACTGATATAGATACGCTTGGGCAGCAAAGGACAATTATGAGGCATGCAAGAGTTTTCATGAGCTTTGATATGTGGTTTGATTATGCTCGTGGTGGGGGCCACTGTCCCCCGTCGCATCCCTTTCCCTTGCACTGCTGCTGAGGGCTTCTCAGCCAGGTAAGGGTGCCTTTTCGTTCAGCGCTGTGCCAATGGCCCCACATTGACTTCTTTCACATGTCTGCGTTGTGCAGTGATGTAGGGCAGAGGTTAAACCTGCCCTGAGCTGTTATGTCCCCACTGTGCATTGCAGCGTCACACAGAGATGCTGGCTTGAGTCCCACCCACAGTATATCGCAGTAGTGTTATTCCGTGACCGAGCTGTCCACAGTTCTCCACCAGCTGTGAGATCTCTTCCCTACATTTGCTGTGATAGATTTGGTCTTTGTTATCCGCACGTGTCCAATTTGTGATCATTTCGGCACATAACTCCATTTTAGTTGTGACACAATTAGGTCTTGATGGGACATGCTAAATGCCTCAAAAATTTTAGTCCCAGTTGGGAACAAGGTAAGAAGCACCTTTGAAATACACTTTGGTACTTGTGCCACATGCAGAAAATGAGAGCAAGAACATATTTTCTTGCTCATAGACTACCGAACATGGCTGACTCCTGGCCCATGACTCTCCAGTCCTACTGTAGAACAAACAACAGCAACAATAAAACCAACAGCTTATTACTATGTGTGGATTTACTGATGTTCTGAAATATAATGGGATCAATATACAATTTATTTTCCCAAAGATAAATTCAGGCCAGCTGTTATTCTACTACCAATGTCAAAGTACCAAATAAAGGAAATAGTGACTGAGACCATCGCTAGCAAAACCTGACCTCCACACCAGTACTCAGAAAAGCACAAGAGTTAGCCAGAAGTGTGGTTGGCAATCCTAATACTGTTAAGTAGACTGTTTGAATTAGAGTTTCTCCTGACTGCGTTTTCGCATTTTTTGCAATGTTGCATTCAGGCCAGAAAACAATCTTATTATGGAATTACTGTTTCTAGCGAGTCACTGGAGCTCATTGCCTCCAAGGATCATGCGGTTTCAGGATAGATACCTTCAGAAGTGGGTTTCAGCTAAGTGGAGACATCCCGTGTGCTCTCTTAGAAGTCAACCACAGTCTTGTGCTGCTGCGTCAGGGGATTGATATAGGATTGATTGACCAGCTTTGCCCTGAATAGGGATAATCATTTGCTTCTTTAACTTCCATCCAGTGCTTTGGCAAGCAGAAAGCCTGCACTAGTGCCAAATCTGTAATTACTTTACTAACAGTGATGACATGTATGCCTGTTCTGCATGATCCTATTTTGTTGCTTCTCTTGTTGGCTACAAACAGCTCAGTACTTCAGATAATAGGAACCTCATCCCTGCATCTGTCTCTCAGCAGGGTGAGCTTTAACCTAGGCTTTGAACAGGTTTTAAAGAGGAAGGGGAAAAATACATCAAGGCAACCAAAAGTAAAAATACATGAACAGGTACTGACTTGGGAGGTGCTGCAGAAAAGAGACCATCGTATGCTGTCTCAAGGATAACGAAGGCCACGCTGCTGTAGTGGGCTCTGCATATGCATGGGGACCAATGCAAGATGGAGGCCATCTTTGCTGCGAAAAGCTGCCACAGTGTCTCAGTACACTCAATACATATGGATTGTGCCACATGGCATAGTAATCATCGGTCCATAAGGGTCTGACTTTGCCATCACGTTCCCTATTCTGTTCCATTTTATTCTATTCTATTCTATTCTATTCTGTTCTATTCTTCACCACTGGAACATTTAATAAATAGCTAAAATAACTAAAACTTAACAACAGATTACTCTTTTTTGCTGTCTCATAGGGAGAGAATAATGTATGCAATATGTAATTTTATTTTAAGAAGCTTTCATTTATTTCTTTTGTGTCCTTATTTTATAAATGTGCATGGAATTAATTAATCATTTCCAGACAGAGGATCCTCAAATAAGGACTCTTACCTTTTTTGTATGTTTGATTACAATGTTATTGCAATCAACAGAACTCCTTCATAATCCAATTCAACTCGCTGCTTTATTCTAATTTCTTGACCGGTTAGCTTCACTGCCTGTGCATGTGTGTATACATCTATACAGACACATGCATGTATACATAATGGATCAAGTTAGCAAAAATATTCATTCTTGTGTAGAAAAAGGGTCAGTGACCTATCAGTGCCATGTGTAAGTTATTTTAAATTCACTCTGTGTTTATCTTGAATATTTTCTCACCTGCTTCATTCAGTAGAATACACATTTTTAAATGACCAAGCAGGGAATATATGTCCTTTTTTCCAAAACTTTTTTTCCCTTCTGTGCAGCAGCAGCTGCCTGCCATGTTATTGTTTTTTGTCGCTAGCAGGCTTTTTGGGTGTGCGCCAATGATTTCGCGTGGGGAGCGGGACGATTTGCATCTGAATGGTGAATGGCAAGGCTGGGCGTGGGTATACTCAGCCACACCAGGTGAGGTAGAACAGCCGCTTCCAGCTCACCTGGAGTAATTAATTCAATAAAAAGTTAATTACATTGAAAGGGAAAAACAAACTTCCATATAACAGATGGCAAATTTTTAGTGTGATGGAAACTGAAAGGATTTTTTTTTCAAAATACCATTATGGTGTGCCCTAAATGGTATACAAAATTCTCTCCTCTTGGTATATACTTAAGCAATTGCATATGTTGTTTCTGTATACTGCCTCTGCTGTGCTTTTTGATGCATATTTCCTCCAGTTTCAGATATTTGTGAGTTTTTAATCATAAAACTTTTCATCAACATATAGTTTTCCTGGCAGATTATGTTTGTGGCTTGGTTTCTAGAGGAGTTGCAAGTCCTCTGTGTCCATCAGTCACTCCTCTTCTAGAAACTTTTGAACCTGGGAGTCAGGATGTCAGCCAAACTGCAGAGAGGAGCAGATGCCTTTTGAAAACAGAGGCTGTGTAGCAAAGAAAAACCCTGTCAGCTCCTCTACCCAGAAAAAGCCGTGGCAAGTTTAGCCCTTTCCCAAAGCATTTGACTGGCCCAGCAGCTGAGAAGCAGAGACTGGCTGGCCAGCCAGCGTGCACGTAGGTAGCTGGGCAGTTTACACAGAGGACAGTCCACATGCATTCTCTGCTTAGCTGATAAAGTTGAGTGAAGATACGGAAAAGACAAAGAAAAATATGCTGAAGATGGGCATGAAACTCTATTCTATTCTGCTTTTAGCAGCCAGGCAAGTATTGGAGATAGCCTTGAGAAACTGGGTTTCATTAATTTCAATGCTTGTAGAATAAACTCTTTCTTCATAAAGAGAAATTTTGGGTACAGAATAGAATTTAATGGTACTAGAATAATGTTTAAAAGATTGAACTCAAGTTTCTTTGCTATTGTGCAAGCTAGCAACTTTTTTTAATGATTAGCTGTTCAAACTTTCAGAAATGAGAAATGCATATGAATGCATATCTTGGCGGGATCCTGATTTTTAAAAAAATACTCTATGTGAGAAAGCTGAGGTATTGACCTCAGTTCCTTCTGAAATAGTGCTTCAGTGCTCAGTGTCAACTGTTACAACTGATCCATGATTTATAGTATTTAAAAATAAGAATATTGTGCGGGCTAAAATTTTTTTCCAAAACTTACCTAGTCATTCCTAGCACATTTTTGCATTACTCTCCTTTCACTGACTCAAGGTGGAGGTTAGGTTCTTTTCAAAAAGCCTGATGGTATCAGACTAAACAAAAATATGTTGTTGAGCAGGCAGAAGAAGAAAACCATTGCTGCTCTCAGTGACGGGTTAGATCCTACATCAGTTTAATGCTTTCCATTGAGCCAATGCATACAGAACATTTGATCAAAAGGTTTCCAGATGGAAGAACTCTATTCAAAACACTACCAAAATATTGCATCGTTTTCAGGACTGGACCCCTGATAGTAGGCTTAGGAAATCCTGGTCCTATTGTAGGGAGACTTGGTGTCCTCTATTGCATAGGGGAAAAAAGGGAAGGGAGGGGATGATTTATTCTACAAGATAGCAACTTCCCCACACACTCCCACCCCATCTGCAGGTAATTAAAAGTTGCTAGTGTAGTTTATCACATTGATAGTGAAGACAGACTCCCACCACAGACCTGCGTGGCAGTGCTGGCAGCAGGTGGCACAGCCCAAGGTTATTTAGCACCCTTTTCCTCGGGGGTCCTTCTCGCCCCTGCCTCGCTGCGGCTCCAGGCACCTCTGACAGCGTGGAGACCCTGTGCCAGCTATCAGGTGAAATGCTCTGCTGCCTAAGATATAGCAAACGTAGAGACATATTACAGCAAAACCACGTCGTGGCTTTGCTGCAAGCTACATGCTAAATGGTTTTGACGTGAATGTTTTACTGCTACATACAATGAGAAAACTGATGACGTTCTGTGTCTGCTCTCTCCGATGCAGATCTTCTGTTCTCCACAGAAGATGGCCATCAAGAAAACCTCACGCAGTGAGGTTTTATGTGCTCCATAGCCACCTTTCTGTTTGCTACTATCCTCCACTAAATTCAGCGAACAGTTTGGTTTTTCTGCTGGAGCAAATAAATCTGTCAGTATTTTAACTTCAGCTTGTTTTATGTGCCACAGTTAACATTCCTTAAGCCTCTGTGTTTGATATTATATATGGAAGTTCACTTCATAATTATAGGTGGGGCTGTAGGGCTCATTATTTAGGCTGCTCAGTGCTTGGGATGGGCTTATTCTGGGCCTGAATCGAGATTGTGTAATGAAGGAGACAGTTGTCTGAGGGACCCTTGCTTGATTGTTTGTCTGAGAGATCTGAAAGATGTGGGTGCACAGGGCAAGGGATTGCATGTGGAAGAGATTACTTTCATAGTAAAGGCACTTAAATATTGCTGGAATCAGTAACACTCCTTCTCTGCCCTTACCATCAGATTCTCAGGCAAGTTGTTTTCAGGGATGATTTCTGATTGTGGTATCTTGCTTTTGTCTACCCAAGATGAGAGGTTAGAATAAGGTCGAAAGAAATAAATGCTTAGAGATGTAAATGGTAGCACTCTGCACTTGAAAAGATCTATAAAAAGCAGGCATCTCACACTGGACACATGGAATGAGGTTGCATTTTAGATCCTAATCTTTCTGTGTCCCACTTCCTCATTTTTAAAACAGAGATAATCAATTGCTATCTCATGAGAATATTGTGTGTGTGGGGGGGGAAGCATTGATACCCATAAAGCACTGGGGTACAATAATCATGAAGGCACAGGAAAGATTGTGAAAAAATTATTTGAAGATCTAGATAAGGTGCAAACTGTAGAACTGGGGACCACACACTGAGTAATAAGGAGAAAGAGTATTGCAAAGTCACTCAGTAAATGTGCACCATCCAGTCTGCTCTGGATAAGGTGAAGTTCACTTGACAATAATAGCCTTTAATTACTCACATGCTGTTGTAACACATACAAACAGTGTGGCTGAATTAGGTCTGCAGAGAAAATCTGAACTTCCTAATTTTGGAAAGCTTGATTTTGCAACCCAAGTAATACTATTCTGGCATAGGGAGAGGGAGGGAGATGGGGCTGTTTGTAATAAAATGCAGATTCTTATGGTAATATGGATGGTTTCTAGTCTCTATTTGTTCCCTCTGCAATACTCATAAGATTATAAGTGGATTAAACAAGGAGAAAATAGTTTCTTTCTTGGTCATCTAAAATACTGTAAAAGGGAATAAAATTATACCCAGATATTACATTTTTAATATGATAAGAACACATTTTAGAAACACCCCCAGGATCCCTTGAACAGTATCATTAGACATTTGATGTGAGCCGTTATATTTATTTTATTATGAATAATCATTTGGGTTACAGAACTACCTTGAGGCACCGACTAAAAACCGGTCTCTATTCAACAGGGTGCTAGGCAGGTATACGGCAGATGACAGTCCTTGCTCCAAAGGACCTTTGAACTGAAGAATACCTATTCTAGGTTGGTAGGAAGGCAGTTGCTCAAATGCCTGTCACAGCCCTGTGCTGTACGGACGATGAGATGATTAATTCAGTGCATATATCTACATGGCACAGGACAGTACAGTGATGTGTAGCCCTGTTGGGCTAACCTGAACTCCAAAACAACCACACTATCAAGATACTTAGCCAGAGTTAGCATCTTCAGCTTCCTAGATTCAGCTCAGCTGTGTAGGCAAAACCGAGCAGGAGTCATCAGGAAGCAAGAGGGATAGGAAAGGAAAAGTAGCAGAGCCAGGATGGACAAGCCTAGTGAATCAGGCTTGTTGCTTCTCTATCAGCCTATGGGATAGGTTTGGAAGAGAGAAGAAAATGACAGTTGCTACTGGGATGGTGGTCTTGGTGTCCTGGAAAGCCCATGCGTCCTGACTCTGCCCTCACTGGGAGCAGCAGTCTGGGTTTCCAGGGACTGGGAAAACAGGCTAAATAGGCAGCTACTGTGCTGATTGCAGCAGCCTGCTGCCTTAGAGAGCTACGTGCTTTGCTGTTGCAGGGCCAGGAGGAAGCAGTCTAAGCATAGAGCTGGTCTTTCATACTTAATCTGGGTTCTTCAGCACTTGTTCTCCAAGTAACTCTGCAGAGCAGTGTATCGTGCCACAGCTGAGATACCAGCTGTACCAAAGCACTCCTAACCCAACTCCTCTCACCTGTGTAGCTCAAAGATCTGCTCAGTAAAACCTGTCTTGTGCCCCTTTTCATTCAAAAGGGACAGTTCTTGGTTAAGTATTCCCTACAGTGAGGATTTTGCAAGTTGAAGCTGCCTCCCACAGCCTTAACTGAGGTATATACTCCTTTTTTTTTGTTTTGTTTTTATTAAGCTGCTTTACCCAGCAATCTTATCAGTGTTCATGAAACTTTAACTGTAATGCATTTGTTTCTGCTTAAATGCTTTTTTTGCAAAATGCTATTTTGTTTCTGCTGCTTGAAATTATATTTAACAGTATCCAAGCTAAATTTATGCACACACATTTAAAGAAGGAGCCCTAGATATAATGCATTTTTAACCATGTGAAATATATTAGTAATGGTACTTACAGAAAGAAAAGAAATATGATTTTGGCTTGCATTAGTTCCGTCTTTGCAGTATGCAGATAAGTACCATACCTTTGACAGTGTAACTACATTAGGTTTGCCTCAAAGCTAACAGCCAGCACGCCTAGTGCACAACAGCCATAACAGGTGTCTTGGGTAAGAGATGCTATTCTAGCAGGAGCTCCGCACGCTTTTCAGCGTATTGTCTCCCATGGCTCATAACGGTCCATGTAAAAGTAGGAGAGACAGAGCACGATGAGCTGTACGCACTGACTGTAACGCTCGAGAAGCGGCGTATTGTTACCGTTAACAGAAGTAATGAGGGGAGAGGGGAATATTAAAACAGGGACTTGGCCTTGCCCTGTCCCCCTCTCCAGGATTGTCTGAGGGAAGGAGAGTGTGCTCATTTGTTTCCACACACACCCACCGCCCCGATATGTGTTTTCTGTGTTAGAATGGAAGCAGCTAAAGGCAGAAATGCATCTAAAGGTGGCTGAGAAAAATGTTAAGGAATCAAAGACTTCTTAGAGTGTCATAACAGTAACAGTAATGAGAAAGGATGTGGTAACCTCTCAAACAGAAGACTATTATTAAATGTAAACCAACCAGCAATCAGGTGTGGGGCCAGCAGACTTCTTTACTTAGCTAAAAATAGGCAAGCTGTTGTTTTTCGTTCTTCCTACTGGATTCAAACAATTTGGTAGCATGGATAGAAAAACCAAGCATTGTGCTGGCAAAACGGATGATGCTCTGCATGGCATTTGTGTGCTGGCAGTCGGGATGCCTGGCTGCCAGGCTGGTTGTCTGCCTGTGGAGGGACCAGCCAAGCAAAATACCTTCCCAGCTGCTGTGGGGAGCATGCACAGCCCTGTATCCCACTAGCACGTGCAGCCCCTCCTGCGCTTAGCTAGGTCTTGCTGTTCAGGAGAGACTGGGGAAGGCTGGAGTGACAGCAGAGGGGTTTGGGGGTTGTGGGTGAGGAGGGAGGCCTGGGGGCCTCAGGTACATTGCTTTAGACCTGACCAAAGTCCGTGCTAAGCTCCACGGGTTCTTTATCCTAACTTTCTCCAGATGCTGAGACATCACGCTTTGCTTGTTGCTAGAAATGCCTCAGTCTTCCTGGCAAGCCCATACCTAACCGCACTGGGAAGTCAGGAATTATACATTTTGCTAGTGAAGTACCCCCAGGGGCCAGCCCAGTAGCTGTCTATGGAAGAGGTACAGGATGTGGTCCTGTGAGCAGGGTCAGCAGCTGAGAACTGCCCGTCCCCAGCCAGTGCCCTGGGACGTTGTCTTTGGCCCAAGGGTCCTCGAGCGCGTTTCTATGGAGCAAGACGTGCTTGACAGGAGGGAGGTGAGTCCCCTCGCTCTCATGCCTGCCAGCATCGCCATCAGGCTGCTGGCTTGGGCTCCCAGGAGCAGGGTGCGAGAGCTCCCGTCTCCTCCTGCGGTGGGAGGAAACAAAGCAAGGTCTCCCGCATCCTGGATGAATGGTTTGACGACTCCGTGAACGTGTAAAGCCTCCGTGATGACAACTGTGTGTCATAACAAAAGAAAGCTTGAACCCTGCTCTGTTTCTGAGTGAGGAGTGAGCTGTGCGTGCTCAGCAGGAAGAGCCATGTGCTGGGGATGGAAGCCAGAGGAGAGGGGATGCTTCCATGAAGAGCCAGAGGAGGAGGAGAGATTTAACTCCCACCTCTGTCCCCAGCACTTTTTGCTGGGCTGAGTCTTCTGAGTGCAGACATCTCCCCTTCCACGTGCTCTTGTTTTCAGTGCCGTTCTGGGGCACCTGAAATATGGGAAAAGGTGGAAGGACAGTTTACACGGTCTAGTTGCAGGCATCTCACTTAGCTCTGAATTGTGCCCCGGTGAGATACCTGTTAGAAATCTGAACCTGCCTAAGGAAACTCTCCCGAGTGCTACCAAGCACTACACAGGGAGCCCAGGTGACTCACGAGGACTGGACTAGTCACTGGGTCCAGGCTTCCACACGTGAGCTGCTGCTGGACCACACCTTTGGGCATCTTGGTTCTTTTTTTAGATCTAATGCTTATTTAACCTATTTCAGTTCACGGTTTTTGCAACGTGGGTAACTGTGTGTGTCCCTGTCTCAGGGGCGTCTTAGTAGAGTAAGAACAATTAGGGCTGTGAGGCACGTGGGTCCTGTGGAGAGAGGAGGCAGAGCACAGAGATACCACAGACAGAGCCACACGGTTCTGGCCTTTTCTCTCAGAAAATACTACTTAGGCTTAACATTGCACAATATAGTTCACCAAGCAGATACTTTCCCCTTGAGAAAATGTGAAGCTGTAAAAATAGCTGTCAAAAATATAAGGTCCAGATTGAGGCAAAGCACTTCCTAGTGACAGACAGGAGCAACTTCGCATGCCTGAGTAGAACAAGTTGGGATCCAGACCTTACTTTGGAAGATTTCTTGTATGGGAGAGAGTTTTTTAAAATCCACTGAGTCCAATTCGTCTGTGTTTCAAAGAGAAGAAACTGGATTCCAGCACATTTTATCAATAAAAGATCATATGTAGTCAGCACTATGATTTTTTTTTTTTTTTTAATTGCTTTACATCATCTCTGGGGAAAGTATTTACCTCAAGAACCATTTTGCCAGATGATGAGTAGTACTTGTACTTATTTTAGTTGTGTCCAAGCCATAACTTTGCCTCATTTGCATCTACCGACTAAATGGTTTAATTAATTTTGCATTGTGCTTACCGACTAGTTTTAATTAGCAGTTAAATCAGTTCAGTTAACAAAAAAATGTAGGTGTTTACATGAATGCAAATCATGATGGGTTCTCAGGGCTTGATTCGAAAAACAGTTCTACACCATTGGTGCTGAATTTCTGCAGGCTTTATTCAGGAATTGCGCGCTTCTCCTTCCCCAACAACAAAGTGTAGGGCTTTATGATTCATTAACTGGCCCAGGCTTTCTTTTTCTCTTTCCTTCCTTGCTGATGTGCAGAGTGAGGAATGGAGGCAGATCAAGTGGGGCTTCAATGCTTCATTCTTAGGGCATGCACTCAATACTCATGCAAGAAGGGACAACAGAGTGTCTTTGGATTAGTCTGTGCAACTGTGTCTCCCTCCAGTGTCCAATTCCAGCCATTATTACAGCTTGCACTATTTTTAGCCACATATTTTTCTGTTGGCTGGGTGTTTGCTTACATCTGGCCAGGGTGGAAGTCATGAAAAATGGATTTTATGAGAAGCAACTTCTGCATTCCACTGTCAGCCAGACTCTGGTAATACAGGTACGATACTATGAACACGACATACGTTCTTATTTCAGTTGCCATTAGTCTTGTGTATGTGGAATGGAATTTATCTTGGAGAAGCCTTCCTTCTGGTGACGTTGGGACAGACATCAATGGCTACTTTATTGACTTCTTTTGAATGAGAGGTGCAGAACAAATCAAGAGCAGTATGACCTTACCTCTACACAAAATTCACGCACAAATGGAAAGAAAATCTCCTGATCATTGGTATAAAAGCTGTCATCTGCCTGTACTTAAACATCTATGTTTGCCCGGTCTCCTGTGTGTCATTATGTTGAGCTCTTCCCCACAGGGAGTAATGAAGTCTCTGTGCTGCATCCAGTCTTAAAGGCAAGTTACAATAGATGAGGATAAATTTGTCCTGAGACTAGTTACCTTGCTCAGCTTTCCCAATAACCTTACCCAAAAGGGAAGATCAGAGACAAGAAGATAATTGGTGAGATCATCAAGAAATGACTTCATAAGCCCAGGCCTTTCATTTGAAGGAAGCTGGCAACCTGCCCTCCTAGAAGAAGGTGTTATTCCACTAGTAACTACAGATCAAAGTCAACAGGGTAATTATTTGAGGAGTTAAGTAGGTAATCAGTTTGGGAAACAAAAAAGAAAACCAAAAAAAAAAACCCCCTCAGTCCTTGGAGCCTGAAGAAAAATTAGCTGGAATGAGTGCTGTCTGTAGTTTTGTTCTAAAATTAAATTTAATTTCATAAATGTAATTTCATAAGCTATTCATCAGATGTCTCATTGAGGGACTCTGTGCCAAGCTCATGTGACACAACTCTCTTCCCAAGCCTCAGACGGGGAATGACTCTTACATGTTGTTCCCTGTGCTTTACCTATCCCATGGAAATGGAGCCCAGTCCCATCCTCATTCATGGACACTCTGCCTGCAAATCCCAAAACAAAAAGATTAAACTTTTTTTGTTAATGATTCCAGTCTCCAGTGCCACCAGTCTGACACTGTTTTGTAGTGCTTGGGCCTACCCAAGCCATGAAAAGAAAATGAGGTCATATAAAGGAAACCTGTTTCTCTGCAATTATGAGAAAACATATCTTGCTCATCCCATAAACCCGACAATGTAGCTGTATTTGGGATGCAGGTGAGTGCTCGACCAGCCAGTGGGTTCCCCTTCTGATATGTCCTCCCAATGCTACGTGCTTCTTCCCCTAATGCCATCCCGTTACGTGTTCCCCTATATCAGGCATTTACGTTAATCAACAGGTCTCATAAGGCAGCAACACCAACCCACGGCAAAGCCCGCTGCTCTCATAGCCCACTTCACACTGGTCTTGAAACATCAGGAGTGTCAAGTCATTAAAAAAGCAAATCCATCTTTCAGCCAAAAAGTAAAGCCAGTAGTTAGGGGGCCTAATTCTGGTCTCAGTTCTTCTCAGTGGCCTGAGAGAAGAAATGTCATCCATTGACTCTTAGTTTTTTACAGATTTTCTATTTGTTTATTTAATTTTTGATTCAAGTGTCATGGGGATGTACGAGGGAAGTGTTGTTCCTTTATCTCTCCAGAATATAAACAGATGCTTTTTGGAGCTGTTGCTTTTTAAATTCATGATTTCACACAAAGATTTGTAAAGAGCCTTGTACTGCGTAGTTGCATCTCTGAGCAAAAATGTATCACCTGGTACTTGGACATTTTTGGTGTTACAATGCAAGCTTGTTGTCTAGACTATATCACATGAGGGCACTGCATAGCATCATTTACAACGATGCAGGAAGTTGAAAAGAAAGGCTCAATCAACTTCCAAAGCTAGCAGAGCTTTAATAGGCCAGCCTTTCATTAAGTGAATTCCTAAATGTTGACCAAATTCTTTCAGATGTAGGCAGCTAATGGGTCAGGATGCATGTGATGCACTTGTCATTACACAGACGTTGATAAAAATTCTTGAAGTTGCTTTTTTCCCAGAAAGTTCACATGAGTAGAGGGGAGGGGAAAAAAAAGAGACTTCTCTTCAGTGGTTTCTTTCATGTCACAAGAAGGAGGGTCATGTGTTTTAGTTTAGCTGATACATTCCAATAAAATGATTTTCAAAGGGACAGGACAAATAATGGGCATTTTACATATGGTGGCTGGTGGACATCAGATGGAGCTAATTTTCTCATACACAACATATTTGTTATTTTGCAAGCTGGTTATAATTCATTTAAAGTCTCTTTTTATTTAATTTTACCTAATAAACTAATATAATGGTCCAGTGAAGCCTTTGTGGCTGGTAAAATTTTGATAACTTATTTTAGTCGCCATTTTCATTAGGATATCAAAAAATACATGTCATTCTCCCACACAATTCCTATTCAATTGGGGGGGGGAAGATGTCTCAAAAACAAGTCCTCTAATCTAGGCCATATTATATTTCTGTAAATCTAGACATCAAGATAGCAGCTAGAAGAGACTAGTATCTCACTTATTTTACGCGTGACATTTAAACTTGCTTACGTAGTTACTTGCAAATAATTCTCTATAATGCATATACTGTTCGTGACAGAAAAATATGCTGCCACATTAAACTGGTATACTTTAGACTTGACATTTGCATAGGTTGATAAAGTTGTCTTTCCTTTACAGAGTCTCTTAAAATAAGGTCCTGCTTGCTGTCTAGTCACTAGAGATTTTCAGTAGTGTTCTGATGCTTTGTCTCTCAAGTTAGTGCATTTATCACATTCCTTGTCTTCAGAAAGGTGATACGACATCTTTGCCTCTCAACAGTGTGACAAAATGACAAACGAAGCATCCAGCTGGCCTTTGTATATCAGGGGATTGGGGAGGAGGAGGGAAGAAGGATGCAAAGAAAAAAAAAAACCAAAACTCAAACCAATAGCAGCAAAAAAAGTTTGGCATTCTGCTGCTTAATTATCAGCCAGAGCAGAGAAGCTTAATAGTCCAGCAATGGGTGGAAGGAGCTTCTCAGCATCACAGGAAACAGTATGCAATTAGTCAGGGTCAGGATGCCCAAGATCAGATTTGCTTAAGGCTAAAGAGAGACAGAGCAAGGCTATGGCAGTGTCACAATCTGCAGCCCCGTTGTCTCCCTGCAGCAGGATGCCTTTTGCTTCAGTTTCTAATTAAACCACCAGGCAGCCAAGCGTGTCCACTTCTGGCTTACTTGTGTATAACTTGTTTTGCATTCAAAGACCTGGAGTGCTTGGGAGGGTATTTACTAAAGCAGAGGATTAAACTACAAATATAATTATTAAAAGTGGTGGATACAAAAAATAGTTGTTACAATGAGAAATCTTGAGTTGATGTCCCTAAAAAAAATAAAAAAAAAATCCAGCTTTTTAGTTTCACCGTCTTAGAATTATTATAAGTTCCTCAGAGGCATATTAATGCAGCCCAGACTTTCCTCTCTGGTGCAATATAAGCACAAGTGTCTCTGACTGTGGTCAGTAACAGGAGCCTGGGGAGCGAGGGTGATGGCGGGGTGAGCACAGAGTGACGCTGCTTCTGGCGTAGCCTTCCAGGCCTGAAAACCTGCCCTTCCTGAGCAGGGTGTTGTAGTGCTGTCTTTGTGTTTAAGACGTCCCAGTGGACCTTTCCTTCATGAGTACGTCTAAGGATGTTTTGAATTCGTTTATACTTTTGACATCCCAAGCATCCCATTGACAAAACTGTGTCTCTTGAGAACAACCACTTTTTTTCATTTGTTCTAAACCTGACGCCTGTTGCTTTCAGCTGTGGTCTCTACTTTTTAGGTTATGGAGAATAATATGCATGCACATATTACACATATAACTTAACATAAGAGGAAAATAATCTGTATTCATTTTCTTCACGACATTCAAGATTTTATGAACTTCAATCACATTCTAGCATTTTAGATGTCTCTTTCACAGGGAAAGTGTCCCAGATTATTTAGTGTCTCCACATAAGGAAGCAATTTCACACTTCTGATCACCTCCACTGCTCTGCTCTCTACCGTTCCAGCTCTCCTACATCCCTTCTGAGATGTCAGGTATCTAGAAGCAGATGCAGTATTGGATGCGGCACAGTTATATACAGTGACATATGGTTTTCCCATATGCATTATTTTGGACTTATCACCAAGGTATTCCATCTGCTGTATTTTTACCCAGTCACTCAATACCATGATATCCTTCTGCAGCTGTTCACAGTCAGTTTGATGACCACAGATCATTTTGTATCAACACCAAACTTAGTCACCTCATTGTTGACCCTGTCTTCCAAATCATTCATGACTAGGTTGAACAACAGATGTTCCAGAATAGGTTCAGTGGGATCCTGATGTGTCCCACTCCTGCTTGTCCCACATAATGTGTTCATACTACTAAAATCCAAAGCATTTTCTCTACGGATAAAACAAAATTAAATAATTCACTATAGAATATGTCACCTGCTCATCATTGTCATAATGGTCTAATTTGCAAGTTGCTAGCCTTTGAATTATTCTGCTAAGTATTTGATATTTATTCATCCTGTGTTGTGTCTAAGCTCATCCCTTTCCACAGTCCACACCTTTCGACTGCTGGTGTCAGCTCTCCTCGTAGTATGTTCGATGACTACTATCCATGTGGTTCTTCCAGAGCAACTGCCCTCAATTCCAAGAGGGACTGGATGGTACAATACCACTCAGTATATTTTTCTAATCTGTTAATAGCAGGCAATATTCCTGGTGGCCAGTTTCTTCAATGTGAAGCCCCAATGTGCATCTACCACGTGTTCATTGTCTGCTATTTCATTCTCACAGAAAAATTCAGAATCGGAACACTTTGGATTTCAGACTAAAGCAAGACAAATTCCACCCACGTTTGGCACTACGCAAAATTCAATGAAGATTAGTTGTTTTGGGGCAGAATGCAATGGAGATGTTGGGAGGGAACTCATTGAAAGACCTTCCCATTTGATATTAAAGTAAATAACAGCATTCTGGAATATCCTATGGCTCCAGAAGAAAAAAAAAAAATTATGTCATCTGGCTATTTCCTGGAGACCAGTTTGTGGCACAGATGGTTGAGGGTACTGCCTTTCCATCAGACCTATGGATCTCTGAATAGGTGGAAACGCAAACTTGCATTTCTTGAGCATGAGCAGAGGAGGCAAAAGCTTTTTAGGCCATAGCTGCTACTGTGTCTTGGACTTAGGGCTGGTTTGTGCTTCTGTTCACTCCTGATACTTTGCACTGGTCTTTAGTATGTATTTGGTTATCTGGTAATATTTTCCTCTGTACAAGAACAGTGATCATCTTCCTAATGGGGAGCATCATAACTTGAAGCATATTGATATTTGTGCTAAAAGACTACAGTCTCAAAGGGTAATCCAAAAGATGGTTATGTGATAGATTATCCCTGACAGCATTTAGGAAAATGTCGTGTATCAGACATACAGGCCAACAATATGTAACGGGACTGCTGCCTCTGGGAGCTTAATTCTAGCAAATTTCTAATCACATGTATTTCAGGATGAGAAGAGGCTTCCACAAATTCTTTTATAGCTTTCGAGGGCTCCTCCAGACCAGAATGAAAGGCACAGCTGGTTGTATTCCATATTTGAAGAACTTTTTGTACTAGCCATCCTAAAATTTGCTGTGTTAGCCCTTTTATTCTTCAGAGATTACCGGGCAAATATAACAGAGTTGTTTCCAATGTAAGGTTTTCACAGATTTAACAGATTAGGTGTCACTGTATCTTTGCCCTCCTTTTTTCCCTTCCTATTAACACACTGTTTTGTGACCACACTTTTGTAACCAGCACATTTATGCTCCTCATGTTTATTCTTCTTGCCTTCATAACCTATTGGCAGAAAATATGGTTCTTGGGATCCACTGGAGTTGCCTTTCCTCCAAGGTATGGCTAGGAAAAACAAACATATGAGAAAAGCTTCCCCACTTAAAATCGATGCTTAACGCTGCTGTTTCTTCTCATTTTCTTTGTTCTGTCTCTTGATGTCACATACCACACAGCAGAAGGAAGAGAGAGGATGAAAGAAAGAGGAGAAATCCCATTCTATATGGAAGGTCTGTACATTAGACTCACCTTCCAAAGAGAATGGTACAACTCAACAGCTGCTTGCTATGCCAGCATTACAAATGCTTCCAAAACCTTGCCAGAAGAGTGCTAACGTAGCTTTTTTTTTTTTTTTTTTTTTTTTTTTAAATACAGCTTTCCAGACAAGCTCAAGGTTGCAGAATTGTTTGTAAGATCTTAGGGCTTGGCCTGTGAGCAACCTCTTTGCCCAGACTTGCTAGTGTGCTGAACAGCTTAACTCAGCTCTCAAAGAAAGAGATACAAGCCCTTGTAGGAGCCCATAGCATGATTATTTATTGGAAAACCTTTAGCCTGGATTCCTTCCATTTTGTGGCTTTCCAATGTTCTGTAGATGGGCTTGGTCCCATCCTTGTGGAAAACAGAGGCCAAACTCTTCCACTGTGCTTGCTGGCATATGTTGCTTGCATTAGTGAAAGCAATTTGCTTAGTCTGAGGCTCAGAACACAGGATCCACCAGCTCAAGCTACTGGTCGACCATGGTCATTATCACATTTCTGACAGTAACTGCTAGCAGATGCTTCAGAAACAGGAAAGGCAAACAACATAATACATCTGGACAAACGGGAAGTAGCACCCAATAGGAAGGAAAATTATCTTCTGACATTTGTTTTGATCAATGAGTGCCTTGAAACAAACAATGCAATTGTCTTCTGTTTAAGAATAGTTACATCTATGGTTTTCATGGAGGAGCTTGATATATTTTCCTGGAAGATAAAAATCATCAGATAATCAGAAAGAGAAACATTTCAGAAATGGAGCATGAGATATGGTGAGTTCTTTAAAATTCACTTCAATGACTGATGAGAATTCAGTAGGGAAAAAAAGATGTGGTTTGCATTTAAAAAATAATGTTGACTTTATTTTTAAATGGGAAACCTTCAGACATTTTTCATTTTGCCACTGTAGTTTGCAATCAGGGGTTGAGTTTCATCATATGTTGCCATGTGATGTTTTACGAACATAGCCATAAGTACGAGGCAAGCATGTGATTACTTCTATTGACCTGCATGTCATAGTGCATGAATGGCTGCTCTGTTTGCAGTGGGCTTTCAGATCAGGCTTGGATGCATTACCTAATTGACTGTCTGCTTGTGCCCTGTCTCTTTGGGCCCGCTGTACTTCTTGTACTCTCTCTCCCTCCCAGCCCATACCCCTTCCTCAGATCTCTGTTTAGGAGGCAATGAATACGAAGCTGCTCTTTGTCTCATTAACCAAACTGTCTGGGTTTCTTGGCTGGCTTCTTGTTATATGGCAGTTTGGATTAGACCATATGCATTTGGGGACTACAAATACACTAGGTCCTCTGTGGGTCAAATAGGCAACATTTTTGGCTGCAGTTTAATTGGTGGGTCTGAGGAATTGGGACTGGCATTTTGCTTTATTGAACTGACTTTGAAAATATGTGACCCTTGTTCTAGTCACAGAGTAGTTTTCACATGCTCAAAAGTCCAAGCTTCAATATCTTCCTCACTCGTGTACCCCAGTCTCAGTAGAGCAGGACCACTTGGAAAGGTACAGGATATAATTAATCCTTCATGTTCTGTCCTTTTTTTGCTGAATCTGCTTCCTTGGTATTTTTCTTAGGGTGTTACAGCCTGTCTACCTGTTACAGTTTGTCCACCTTGTCCTTTATGCAGGCCTGTAAAGAGCAGGCAAGCCGTAACAACTTTCAGCCCCATTATAGACCTGGGTTTGGAGAGAATGACCTGGGGCAGAGAGGTTCTTCAGCTTTTCATTGTGCATAAAGTCATCATCTCAGTGGCCAAACATGTCTTTAAGGACAGAAAAATAATAGAGAACGTGAAGGCATTTTTAGATGGAAGAAGGTCTTCATGTTCCCTTCACTGCTAAAATTAAATGCCCTTTTACTCATGGTTTTATGCATAAATAAAAGTTTCTATAGAAGGGTAATACATTTCATTTCATCATTATCTTCTAAAATATTGGACTTGCTTATGTTGATCTGAATAGAAATTATATATGAACTATATAAACTTGATGTTACTCATGTTCTTAGGCTTTACAGGTGCAATAGTATTGCTACCCATGTGTACAACACCAGGATACATCTGATAAATCAAAGGCAGTAGCCTGGTACAACTGAAATAACAGAGTTGGCTCTGTTGGTGAAGAGGAGGCTTCAGCAGATCTTTAGGGAGCTTTGCACTGGGTAGGAATCCCCATCTACACAACGAGCGTAGGCACCCGCTATGCCAATATCCCTTAGAGACCCCCCACCTGAGGGCACAGGGAAGATGTTCTTCCCTGTGAAGAAAGGCACTAAACCATAAAAGTTATTTTGTAATTCAAGCTGTTTGTAGGCAGGATTGAGAAACTGGTAATGGATAATGCAGCCCAACTTTGGCATTTTTTTCTTAAACAAATTATATATCTGCAATTGTTGTCAGCACTCTGCCAGCTCTGTGTAGAGGGGATGCTGTATCAACACAAAGAACACCACATACCGTTACGATAAGACTCAGCAGGCAGAAACATGTTTTAGTGAGCCCAATTCACTTACACAGTCAAGATGCCTCCCTTCTCTAAAAAAAAGAGGAGGGGAAAAAAAAACAACCCCTACTTTAAAAAAAAAAAAAGGAAAAGAAGGGAAGATATATTAGGCAGAAAGGTTTGTTTGTTTGTTTGTTTTTCTTTTGCCTCATGAACTTAAAAATAAGGGAATTCTTCCAGGATACTGGAAATTTGAAACGGACAAGTTTCTCCTCTCACTCTTTTCACACTGGTCTGACTGGGAAGCTATACATACATCCTCTTTGAGAGATTATTGCATCTTTTTTTGCCACTATAGTATTGTAAGCATTATACAATGAAAACAATTAGAGAGCAAGGCTTACTCATGCTAAACTCCTGGATTGTATGAAGTCAGGGGCAAAACTTCCACCAACACTGAATGCCTCAGGATTTTGCTCTGACTCTTTACTCAGGCAGAATTGTCATTGAAACTCAAGATTTGCCAGAGGATAGACTTAGCATGATTCAGAGGTTGTTCCTGGACTAGGAAGGTTGCTACCCCAAGTGTGTAGTTTTCTGCAGCTCTCCTGTGACTATTTTGCACATATGGATGAAATATAACTCTTAGAATACACATGTCTGTGCATTTCTTACTTACCTGTGAACCCTGTGGGTCAAGCGTTAAGCGCCATACAAACTATAGCTATAAATAGAGAGGAAAGTGTCCTTAAGAGAAACACTTTTTTCCCCTCCCTTATTCCCAGCTGAGTGATTCTAAGATTTGTGGTTTGGGTTTTTGTTGTTTGGTTTTTTGTTTGGTGTTTTTTTCCCCCCTGAATAGCTGATAGTTTTCTTGATTGGAGTGGAAGGGAACAGCCATTTTGCTCCCTCGACCTTGTTCTCTACTCATTTCCAGTCGGTTTGCTCACACTGATTTCACTGAAATGGTATGGACAGTTCAGCACCCAGCCTCCATTTAGAGGGAGACTTCTCTGTGGATCGACCCCAATGTAACATGATGTTGGTAGGACAGAGAGTTCAGATCATAAGCACACATCTGTTTTCCTGTGATATGCCCTGCCCCCACCCCTCAGCTTGCTCTGTTCGTAAAACCATGGTTTATGAATTTCCCTGTTAAAAATATGGTCTGCTTTTCCAATGCACTGGTTTTACTTTCTGATTCATATAGAAAATATGTTGTGACAGTGCAATATGTACTCAAGGTTATTCTTACTGGTAGTAAAAAGCAGATTATCTCTGAAAACATATGGAGTCCTGCACACATGCGTATCTCCTGCTGAACTGGAGGAGGCAAGTGGAAACAAATGCAAGCAGCACTTCGGGAAAAGAGTAGCTACAAGTTGTTTCTAAACCATGCACAGCAAGAAAGAATACTGTTAGGCCAAAGCAGAGAGAAGTTGGAAGGAAAGGCAAGATAAAAAATATCTGAGCACAATGTATGTTGTCTCATATGTGGTATCCTGTTTCAGTTACAACTCCATTATACGCCGAAAGATTCAAGAAAGTGTGGCATGGAGGAGCCTACGTCACACCCAATAATAAAATGATGAATGAGGAAAATGGGAAAAGAGTCAAAGTGTCGAGCTTAGTTCAGGGAATACATGTGTAAGCTAAAACTTCAGCCTAGCAAACAGAATAAGGTAGGCAAACAACCACAGATATATATAGATAGGGTTTGTTTGTTTGTTTGTTTTTCCCTACCATGCAACATATCCCTGGTTTCACCAGATGCCAAGGTGGGGGAAGATGCCTTGTGTGGAATGGCATTGCACAGACCCCCCATGGCTCTTTCCAGTAATTTTTCTGGAATGAATGTAATTTGGGGTCCTTTCTGGTTTATAGATAGAAGATGAGATGACAAACCATCTCAGGGCAGTGGAGAAGGGTGGTCAGTTACCCTGAAAATGTAGTTGTTTTGAGAATCATAAGAGAGAAGATGAAAATGGTGGTGCTAAGAGTCTGGGGGACCCTGCACAAAAAGAAACAGGAATTTGGTGAGTGATCTCTTTCCTTCCAACAAAGGTATTAAAGATCCCTTTTTAGAAGCACTCTGTAGAAGGAACATGATCATCCTGCAGCTGAGATGCTACCAAATGAACATTAAGAAACACATGTGCTGTACAAGAGAGGTACTGCATGAAGTGAGAGTCTGGGAGTCTCTCCTGATGCTTTTAACACTTTTAGAAATTGCAGATGAGTGTGAAGCCAGCAATGTTTATATTTCCTTTGTTATCCTTACTGCTTTAAATGAGAACAAGCAAGTCCCTGTGTACCCAGAGTTATTTGCAAGGCTGAGGCAGAGTTTATCTAATGGCTGCAGGACAGGTCATTTCCATCACTGCAACAGATGGGAGTTAGGGTACCAATATCTGCATCTGGTATTCCTGCGAATTTTTCAGGTGACTCTGTCAGGACTACTTCATGCCTGAGCCAAAATCCATAGAAGCAAATTGCTGTGTTCTTTTCAATGGGCTCTGAGTCAGGATAGGTCCTTCTGTGTCTGAACACCCTCTGCAAGAGCACATGAGGTGCTAGAAAAGCCACGGTGAGTTCTGGGGCTGTAGCTTCCATGTCTGCGGAGGTTTTGTAATGGAACTTGAGGAAACCCTTGCTAAACTCTCAAGACAGTGACCCCAAGGCAAGCTGCCCTACTGAGTCTTTATTTGAAACACGGCCAGTGTTACTCTGCTATCCGCTGGGACATGGGGACACATCCATTAAAGTGTGTGTGGTGCTCTGCTTCTGAGACATGGGGAACAACAGAGAAGTTAATAAATAAACACAATTAAAAAACAAATCAGGTCTCTCATGAATGCATTGTCTTCTCTCTTTACTCAAATTCTTTACATTCCAAAATCATATTGGAAAATGGGAGGCAAATGCACAATAAATGCTGTGAGCTGCTTTTTGGGCCATGCTGTTTCCATTTCTATGGCTATTTGAAAAGTGCATGAATGCAAAGCACTTTTAAACACTCTAAAATCAATACAGAAGAAACAATAGAAGCACATTTATTCTTGTTTTATTCAATGTCAGTATTGCTGAGTTTTGCCTGACCAGATGTTGCAGAGTTTCAAATCTGTTCAACCATAGCTGTTAACAAAACCGTCCTCCTTTCACCAAAATTAAAAAAATATACACATTTATTTTAGAAGATGTCTTTGGGTTTTTTTTTAATAAATGAAATAAAGATGCAATTTACCCATTGCTAGTGCTAATACTCATTGTAATCTCCGAGAGTAATGGTCACAAGGCTTTGCGCGCGTGCTATTTGCACAGTATTTGCACAATTATTTACAATTCTGAATGCCCAGTTTTAACTCAGTGATACTGCTCCTTCAATTTCAGGGGTTTGGTTTTTGGTGGGTTTTTTTTTTTTGAAAGAACACATGTTGAAGATAAGTAACGATTTTTCAGATAGAGGCTGGAAAAGCTTAAGTCTTTCCTCTCTGTGTGGTAGTTTCCCTACTCTTTCTTTTCCCGGACAGAACTGACAAGCAGGCATTGTCCCTCCAGTGAGCTCTGCAGTATTACTTTGACCCTAACCCATCAATCTGCCTCAATTGGATAATGATCTGTAATCACTTTCTTTCAGGGGAGTCTATAAATTTGCCAAGGCCCCATTCTTCTCTGAAGGCCTCCTTATGTTCACTCCCATTTGTGCAAATGCTCTCTCTTTTACAGCACTAAATAGCCATGCACATGGCCCTTTCTGTTCAGAGGCACCAGGCTGTTCACTGTTGATTTTCCATGGCTCTGCTCTCTAAAAGGAGGCAAAGCTCTACATGCCAGGACTCGGCGGGGTGCAGGACGAAGCCACACCACTTCAAGAGCAGCCGCTTTTCTCATTAAGACTGACCCATCATTAGGCTGCTTTGTGCTGGCCCTTGTAATCGATGAGAGGACTGTGTAGTGTGAAAAAGCTAATAAAGATGAGCATGAGGTGGTAGAGTAGGAGGCGGGGGGGCGGGGGGAGCAAAGACACTAACCCCTGTTAACAGAGAAGCCCTCCTTCCCCAAAGCTTAGCCACATGAGTGAGGGGCAAAGCTCAGGATAGCTGGCAGGGTGCAGACCCCTCTCAGTAATTTCTTTGATTATCTTGCACTTAATTCCCCGAGCGTCCTTGTGCTGTCCTCTTTAATGGACCTAAGAACTAGAACAAGCATGAAAGAAAGCTCATATCCTCCTTCCTCAGCCGTCTTCTGATTAAAGAAGATCAAAGGCTGAAGAGCATCTAACCGAACTTGTGTACAGCACAAGAGAAAGTCCACACATCTGCATGAAGCACCAGAGGGATTTTTTTTCATATCCTCATGAGAGTTTCTAAGGTGCTGAGAACATCACAGAAAAGGTCGGAGAAGGTGAAAGGTATTAAAGTCGCTAATGTGTCTGGGGAAGCACCAAGTGTATACCTGCTCTGTGTCATGTTGGATGCACTCTGCAAGCACTGTAGGGAATAGAGGGAACAAACAAGAAAACAAGAAAGCTCTAACAAATGTGCAGTGCTGAGGAAGCGTTGGCCATGGGAGGGGGAAAAGATGACGTTCTCTCTGTCTGCACTGCAGAGACAGCCATACGTCTCTAGAAGTGCTGCACATATGGAAATCACACCAGAAATAAGCAGGAAGAATCTGCGGATATGACAATGTGCCTTAGTGAACTGAAAGGACCCTCTTGCTTGAGGGAGGGAGAACGGTGCCTGTAACATTGTGTAGAGTGGTGAGAAAACATATGTAGGGTGAGGTTGCAAAGGGATAGTGTCAGATGTTATACAAATGTGGGGGAGCTCAGTAAGGGACAGTTTCTCCCTTCTGAACAGGTGGCCTGCAGAGCCTATACCAGTCTTCCGAGCAATGCTGTCCATGCCTTCACACATACTCTGGTTTGCTTTGTGTGCCTCCATGGACAGAAAACACAGTCAACACCTCATCTTCTCTCCGCTGTGTCCCTCCCTCCCCACTTCTCCCAAGGGCAAAGAAGCAGAGAGAGGGCAAAGGATGTTCCTCATCTCCATAGCCTGAGAGCGCATTTGTGGCTGGCTTTTGTGTGAGAAGGGTAACAAGGAGATGACTGCTTGCACTCTCCCTCATCCCTGTCGCTGAAATGAGTCTTTGGTGAACTGTTCAGAAGTTTTTAATATTAAGTTGAGCTTTTCTCTTCTTGGATACATGCAAAATTACAAGGACAAGATCTTAAGCTTGCAAATTAATGTTTGCACGTCAATAAAGCTAAGTGCTGTCCATAGTCTTACATTACCAGTGTTGTCCACAATAGTTCTGTCTCATCTTCCTTGTGACTACAGAAAGTCTCAGAAAGGCTCAAAATAGGAGTTGTTAAAGCTGCTTGTGTGCCTAATCGGCGCATTGCTGATATTAGTGAATTCCACTGCTATTTTTTGTTTATAGGCATCATTCTTGTTTAGTGAGTTGAAGCCTCTTTCTTCCACTAAATACCTTCATCCCATCCATCATGGTCCTTTACTCCAGCTGGGTGCTGGAGTATAGTCTCTGTGCCAGTACGAGAATTTTAGAATTGCTGTGAATAGACTGTGCCCAAGTGTGGAAATATCTGAGTTGAGAAATGTATGGGAATTGTGGTTTTTGTTTGCTGAGGCTTTTTTTTTTTCTTTCATTCTTTGAAAGAAGCAAATTCTAAGAGAATTGCATAACAGAGGTACCCACTTCAAAACAAAAGCTGCTTGTTGCAGTATCTTCTGCTAGCATTCTGCATCAGCTGTGCCATTCAATGTGTTTCACACAGGATTTTGTGTTGCCATCAGAGAAGCTGCACAGATTTACGTGATTTAAAACAGGGATGCCTGGCAAGTCATTATGGGCACTCTGGATCAATATGTGTTGGCATTTGCCTTATTTTCATTCTACTCAAGATTCCAAATGACAACTATCTCAAAGGTAATTTGTTTCCATTGTGTTAAAAATTCTATTGGAAAGTTGCTTTTTATTGTAACTTGTTAAATGCTTAATTGATATCATGTAATAAAAAGAATCAAAACCCCCTCTGGTCCCTCTCAGGAGCTCAAGTTGGCTCCGGTGGAGCCAGCTCCATTGCCATTTCCAAGTTCTTCTGTAGTGATCTAGCAATTCATCAGTGTCAACGACACATGGGAACTCTCATGTTTGTAAAAGCCTGCAAGGGATCTATGTCCTACATTTCAACAAAAATCACAAAATCACATTTCAAGGTGGTCAAAGTTAGGGAAACATCAGGCAAATAATTGCTAGCCCTTTTCTGAAGCGGATGCTAGAACATGGAGGAACACGCAGAAGCCAGAGGTTAGCGGCTGCAACAGAAAGGTGAATGCGCCTTTGAAGTACCTAGAAAATTGGAAATTAAGCATATTGTCAGGATGCCAGAAGCATTTGGCTACTTCAGGAGGAGGAGTGGTATGAGAACCTAAACAGGCAAATATGTTGATACATACATGTCACAGAAATCACAGCGGAGCACTCATGGAGGGACTGATGAAGATCTGTGATTCATTGTTTTATCTTCACTGGCCTACATCATGGCGGAGATTTTTCTCCACCCTCTCTCTACATGTTCTGACCTGATTGTTTATGTTCTTGTCAGAAGTTGCAACAAGGCCACGAGAATGTAAGCTTGGGTCTGCCTCATGCCTCACCATCAATGTGTAAGAACAGGCACAATCTAGCCTGTAAAGAACAGCATCATAAAGTATGAGATTCCTTGCTGCCGCGCATTATGTTTTATGGGTAATTGCCTCGGTCTCCCACTGGTCAAGATAGGGCAGCATGAGAGCAAACACACGTGTTCAGTGTACTCAGTGTTCTCATTTACAGCTACCTAGACTTTGGAATACTACAGTAGGGGGTCTGATATTTATGTATGTCAAAGTTGTAGCCTCTAAGATGGTTCCTACAACTTTTCTTGCTCCTTACTTTGCAGGAGATAGTCTATGTTGTCTCAGGCTCATCAGGCAGTTTTAGGTAAAAAGTTCAGACTCCCATTGTGATGTTTTCTCTAACTTACTGGTAAAATTGGTTCTCCAGAGGACGATAATTAAAGGATGTGAAGTGCTTACAGTTTAGAGAAGATGGGGGACAGCATCTGTACACACGAAGTTACTTTACTTATTGCTGTGTCCTTAATACTTAGAAACATGGCAGAAAAAAAAAATCTTTTTTTTATAACTTACTGATCAAAAATGCGATTTGGTAGCACAGCTATACACGCTGACTTCTTTCAGGACACAAAATGTAGTGTGTACATGACATCCATTTGTATTCAAAATAAGGACAGTAATGAGGAAGTTCTTCCCTCTGATCCATCAGTGTGATCTATGAACTGAGACTGTATCGATTCCTTGACTGAAATTTTAGTTGGCAATTTGCTGACGATCTCACTGGGACACTGAATCTTTCTGATTTATCTATTGCTTCCTTCATGCTGCAAAAGTAAAAATGCTGCAAATACACTAAGCACTTGAGTGCTAAGATATATTTTAAGCACCCAGCAATTGATTAAGTTGAATAATTGCTACTGCATTCTGACTAAATCAATGCCATAGAGTTAAAATAGCAAGCAGTTGTTTGCATTGTGAAAAACAATGTTCAGATTAACTTCATAAGGAACTGCTTTGTGTGATCTTTGGTGTCCACTGATATTAATTGCTATCTTTCTGATTTTCTTAATTCCTAATATTATATTGCAAACCTGATTTCTGTTTGTAGCAGTTTGTGTTTCTGCTTTTAGCCTGTTCTTGAAGTGGGTGCATGTGTAATGTACTCTTTTTACATGGGATTTTTACTCATGCTGGTTGTTGTGGACAACTCTCTCCCTGAAGATGTCAGGCCTTATACGTATGTCTGAAGAAATGTATATGCCTCTTCACACTATATAAATGTCATCTGCTGGTCATTTTTAAAAAATATTTATTGTTATGTTCATACAGTCCTAGTACTAATACAAATTCTCATGTTTATGCTAACACATCTATTAATAGCAAAATCTTAGCAACTCATGAGTGGTAAATTTACTTGAACCTGGCATCATTGGTTACAAAGGGGTCAAAGATGCCCAAAGCCTAGGGATGCTGTCTTATGTCTCAGAATAAATTACTGAGGGTGACTTTTTTTACTCCCGAAGTTGTCTTCTCCTGGTCTTATAATCTCAGTTAATAAAATGCTGTGTTCTGAAATCTACCTAATTCCCACCAGGAGTTGCATGATGCTGTTTTCTTTTTAGCTGACTAATTATTATTATTGTAGACATTTTATTTACTCCAAAGTGGTTTGGGGATAATTGATTAGGTTGCACCATGTCACGAAAGAACAGATGGCAGGCTAGTCTGTCAGCTCATCCGCAGCATATGAGAATGCTAAGAAAATTAAAAGGGAGGGGAAAAAAAAAAAAAACCAAGAAGAAAAGAAAAAAGAAGGTGAATAGGAGGGGGAGAGGAATGAGCTAAGCTGTGCTTGCAACACAAAAAACTTCTTGTAGTGGGTGGTCCTTTGGGAAGGTAATCGGAGATCTGCAATATGTCCACTACAATCAACAAAAGGGTACAATACTTCTCTGCAGGGAATTGGGTAGGGAAGAACTTGTTTAAATAAAATTGCAGGGTTGTCAGAATGTTAAACTAATTCTCTAATGTTCTGTGCATTGTCTGGGGATTTTTGGCTTTGCATCATTTGCTGTACTGAAGTACTGAAAAAATATTTTAATAGAAGTGTTTTGGAATGTGTTAACATGTATTTTAGCTTTGGAAACCCTGACTGTGTTTAATGACAACTAAAAATGCTATTAGAAAAGCTGCACTCTCCTGTGCTGCTCCCTGCATCCCCTCCCAGATCTTACATTCCTCTTCACTTAGTAGAATTGTTTATCTCAATGCAAAGGGAGTTTAGTTTGCTGTTGTTCTGATTGGTTGGCACCTGCATTTTTGTGTGCATACGTGTGTGTGTGTGTGTGTGTTATTATTTATCAGTGATGAATTACCATGGATAAAACTATGTGGGTTACTTGCATATAGAGGAATGTAAAGTCTTGGACTGATCTCCCTTTAGCATTTGTATTTATGTGTGTGAAAAGGGGGGGAACAGTAAGAAAATGGCAAGAAGAGAAACATGCGTTGTCCATCCCAGAGCTCACCAAAAATATTAATCATTACACCTCCAGAATCCCAAGATCCCAAAAGGAGAGATCCAGAAGAAAGTAAGTGATTTCTATGCAAATGTTAATCTTTCTAGACCTGATTCTCCCTTACACGTAAGGAGGTATTTATGCCTTTGCAAAGTAGCATTAAGCATCAGCAAATGAAAAAGGCAAGACTTCAGCACCACCCTTCTTGTGAGGTGCAAATCAGGGAGCATCCAACTCCCCATCAACAGTCACTCTGGGGAGGTGCCTGCATCAGCTGGAGGGCTGAGGCTAGCAGGACTCTCCTCTTCCCCAGTTTAGCCCATTTTCTTCCCCTCAGCATCCTATCAGTCACCAAAGCAGCTGCTACGGAGCTCCCACAGACCAGCAGGGAGGAAGACTCCTCTCACTGTCGTCTTTCTCATGTCTCTAAGTAATCATGTGCAAGGACAGGAGAAAATAGCACTATTACAGGAGTTTCTTGTTAGGCAGCACTACAAGCTTGGATTTATGAGAAACCCTCTCCTGTACCATGACCACAGTGTTTTACGTGCTGGACAAATAAGTTTCTTGCTCCTAAAATCTTACAATCCTGGAAGGAAAGGAGGTCACAGGGATTTGTCATTAAATGCAGAAAGGGACATGATTAAACCTTTGCAATCTAAGAGTTTCACTTGTCTCTCAGTGTATTGTCTCTCAGTCCAATGACCTTCCCTCCTTCAAGTGTATAACTGTGCTTTCATTTAAGTAATTCCAGTAGAAACTACTGGTTATATTTTACTTCCGTGAGGTAATCTTCTCCCGCTAATAATTGTGAACTGGCAAACTCCTGCTTCTGATTTTTCTGGGTGTGCTGGGCTTTCCATACATCTGGAACAGCCGTTATTCCAGTGAATGTCTTTTCTGCTGTCTGCACGCCTTCCCCAGCGCTGAGCAGCTCCAAAGAGATCTACCCTCATCACCTTCACAAATCTTTTCTCTTCAAAGGAAGAAAAAGACCAGAATTTGATTGTTGTGTAAGTATTTGAAGCTTCCTCTTTTTAAAAAATTGTCAGTGCAGATTAGTTCTTACTGGATTGTGAGTGAAGGATTAATTACACTGACCACAGATGGGCATGGTGCAAAGAATGTCGGTAAACTCCCCACACAGCTCTCTAAAAGTACTTTAATTATGGCCTTCATAAATTTCTATTCCAGTTTTCGGACTCCCTTAAGCAGAGACTACCAACTGTCCTAAATTGCTTGGTGGTTTGTTGAGGTGGAAATGTATCCTCTATGGACTAAACTCATTACTGGGAGGTTTATTAGCGAGAAGGTAGTGTAAGTCCATTAATAAATGAGGAGTGAGGCAAAATCAATTATGATTTTAATATGACTGAACCACTAAGCTGCTTTTTTTGAATCTATCATTTAAAGGGAAATAAAAGAATATGGGCAATTAAGAAGCAATGAAGATCATAGATGGTATGGTTATTGACAAAAGCAGGTAAGTAAATACCTGAGAAAATTAAATGCACAAATCAGCAGAACAGAGTGATGTGAGTTCCCTCATCTTAAGGAAATTTATGAACATACTGAATCACTAAGAGGTACTTTTGAAAGCTAAACCACTGGCCTCTGGAATAAACCAGAGTATGTAAAGCACAGAGCGTAAAGTGCAGGGGAAGTGAGCAGGAGGAAAAAGAAATCTGGTCACTTAGCGTCTAGTAAATGTGATCTGCCTGTTCAGTAAAATGATGGAGCTATTAGGAGAAAAAATCTGAAAACCAGTAGCAAAGAAGGGTACTACAGAAGCAGCAAGTACCTATTCCAAACTGTGCCACCTCAGCTCGTGTACTGCGGCTGTTCTCAGCTGAATGACAGAAAGGGCAGATGAAGGGAAGAGCACAGAGGTGATATTTCTGGTTGTTAAGAAAACATTCGGTCGTGTGCTAGACAAAATTGCCTTTGGAAAATAATGCCATTTGGCAGGGATGGGAATGCTGTTACGTTGGCTGAAAATGGCTAAATGTTTCTAAAGGGAAAGTTGGGACAAATGACAACAGGTTTCTGACGTGGGGAGTTTGAAACTGAGTTTTTGCAGGAATTGGCGTATGGCCTAGTTTTCTACAGCATCTTTTCTAACAACCTGGAAGACGGAATAGATAATATGTGAATACAGTTTGGAAAAGATAGGTGGAGAAGACCCAATAATAACAATATTTCAACTATAGAGTATGATGATGGTCTAGAGATATTAACAGTGCAAAGAGGGAATGAGTATTGTAAGGACCACTGAGGTACTGGAATGAAAGGGAGCTACGGCACTGAAACATGCGACTTGCCACTTGGCAGCACTTATATGGCACAGCACACTACTTCTGGAGCAAAAACCAAACCAAAATGAAACAAAATTCAGATGGGAACTAACAGCTGAAGGTGGGAGTACAGTGTGGCTACAAGTCACTGCCTGAGCACTGAGGGCACATGATGGGGCTATCCAGCTGTGCAGGCTGAAGCCTTGGCTAGAGATCCGCTCTGCTCAGGTATTTAAGAAAAAAACCCCAAGCCCTGTGGGTGAGATAGAGGTGGGGAGTGGATGAAAGGGATTTAAACACCACCAGAAAACCCAGCTGCCCTGTTTCAGCCAGGTCCTGCTCCATACCATCCAGTGATTTCTTCCTGCTGGGAGTCTTTGTAAGGCTGCATTTGTCATTCCCAGTTGTTGCTGAGTGAAGTTTCATTGCAGTATTTTTGTACCTTCCAAATGTGATAGTTTAATATGAGATGTCAGATTTCTTTTTTCTTTATTGCTTCAAGGCCTCTGTGGTTTTATAGAGTGAAGAACTTTTTTTTTTTTTAATGGACTTTGAATATTTTCTGTGCATTCTTTTTCAAACTATTTTTCACTCACACACTCCCCAGTAGTTTAAGACTGCCAGTATGTATTAATGGAAGCATATATTCCCAGTATCAAGCAGATAGCTATAATTTAATTTATTCCATCTATGCCATGGTTGAATTCCTGGGCTAATTTAGAGAAAAGACTTGATTAAGTGAGGATTTGATCCAGTACTCACATATACCAGGGAGAAGGCTCCCATTATTTTCAGTCAATAGGGGTCAGGCTTGGAAAATTCTGCTTGACTTGAAGAATAGTCATCTAGGGAAATTTTTTGCTGCTTTCAGGAAGATCATTGTAAGTAATTCTGTAAAAGGCAATGTGTCTTTGATTTTCATCAGTTCTTTTTGCTTTATTAGAAGGTCTTCTTGAACTTCAGGGTAAGATTTTGCCTTTTAGATCTATACTTTGAAATGATGAAATGTGCATAGCTGACATTCTTGATGGCTTTATAAGGAAATGTGAACAGCTGTAATTAATAGGATGATGAGCTATATTAATTTTCTCTACCTTAAATATTAGAAGTACATTTTCTTTGTCCTGGTTGAATGATTTAGTTACACTGGCTGAAATGTTTATGTTCTTACTGTAATGTTTTGATAAATATTTAGTTTAAAAGATTACTTCCTGGAACAATTTCTACTAAAAAAAAGGTAGCATGACAATTTGATAAAAGTATATGTAACATTTATGGCTAAACAGAATCTGTTAAAAAAAGTTCTGTTACTGGTTTAACAATAAAAAGGGGCAAATTCTTCTGGCTTGAGTTTTGTAATCTCAGTCTTTTCATATGACAGAGCTTGTTACAGCAATCAGCTGATTGCCCTTCATGTCCGTAAACTTATTCTCTATGGAGAGATCAAAATGTCTGGGAGTTTTATACTGAATTTTGCCCTCAACCAACTGGACTTTGAAAAACATAAAACTGAATTAATTTCTACGGTAAGGGGCTAGCTTCTCTGCATACCAAGTCAAAGCCAGTGGGGATCTGTCCCTAAGAGTGTGGAAATAAACAATAAATTAAAAGTCATGCAAGGCAAAACTGGGAAATTTCACTGAGCTTTTAAAAAAATATATTGGTGTCAACAGTCTTGGAGATGATGACTGAAAAGGAGCATATTAATTAAGCAGGTCTGAATAGGCCAAACCTCTTGGAAGCCTGTGAGTTTGAAATACGGCCTACAGTGATGCACATCTCTTTGAGATTTCAGTACAAGCATCCATTCCAGCAAAAGATCATCAACCACAGTTACACTGAGTGGTTGTCACCCAAAGAAAATAGCGAAACACAGTGAAGTCACATCTCATTCTCTGTCAAAACCTCACAAATAAGGTGCCTCAACACAGCACCCAGAGTTGTCTGGGGTAAGGAGCACTGTGCTGTACCCAGCCAGCACGGTATTAACATCTACAATGAGCCACATGTTGTTTGGCTTGTCGTTAAAGACTCTAGCAGACTCCCTGCTGACCTCCAGTTCACCTACTGGTGGTACCAACGCCTGCTTCACAACCAGATGCTAAATGCTTTTGGCCCATTTCCTACATGCTGTTCTGTGAGCAGAAGGGATTGAGCAGTCTGTCCTCTCCCGCTTTTGTCTCTGATGTGAATATGGAAGGGCTTCTGGGTTTGTTTCTGTCTTTTTAATGATGGTTGCCATTTTTAGATATGCTTTTTTCACAAGTGTACGGTTATCTTTAAGGTAATCTCTCCTCAGCTGGTGAAACTTCCACTTATTTCTGTTTGAGATATTTTTAATCACCTTTAGAGATGACACATGAAACCTTACAAGCTTAACCACTCCCATGGCTGTTCACTATCAGCATGATCCAAACATACAAACACATCAAGGTATCAGTTGCCAAATAAGTTGCTTCAATTGATGATATACACGTACTTGGATGGTCAAGCCGTGACACAGCAGGAGGCACGGAGAGAAGCTTAAGCTAAATAATTGTGCCTCTATGGGCTACATGTATGCACGTGGCCAGCAAAATACACTGACCAGCGCGGGTGCGATTAACCACAGACCTAAGGTACCTTTGCACTGTTAGGTTATGTCCCCAAGCTGGGGAGGTGCTGATATCTGTGGGACAACGGAGTTGTAAGGACCTGTGCTGATCTGCTTGCTGGGTGTTTCTCAGGGAACCCACAGTGCAGCTGAGCAGAGGACCCAGCTGTCCTATGCCTCCATCCAGTGCCTTTCCTGAAAACCGTGTTCCCTCTTGGGAATACTCAGATCTTACCTTCGGATCTTTAAGTCCAATAGCGGGGCCAAAAAGCAACTAGACTAATTGTATCTTTCATTTATGAATGTCTACAGAACAGCGCACCACAAGAAGTCAAGCACTCGCGTGACATTTCGATGTGGGTTTCGGCACCGTGAGCTGTGCTCCCAGGGGTTACGACCCACCAGAGCGCTCTGATGAAGCACAGTTGTGCACTCGTGAGGCTCAGCACACCTGGCTTTGGTGCAATTCTGCCCAGCTGCATTTCCCGCTCGGGAATTAGCTTCATATCAGGCTTCTGCCCTTTATCAGTCACAACTCTGCCTGGTTGTACAGAGAAGGGAGGTTGTGGTGTGATAAATGTGTAGGTACTTTGTTGGGAACCTGAACACACAAGATACCCTTCATGTGATGATTATCTCTGGGCTGGCAGCTGACCTGGTTCATGACCTGCTGTTTCTTATGTTCTTCCAAGATGTTTCCATGTTGTTTCCACAGAGATGTGACATTGCAGCAGGGAAGAGAGTTGGGAGCGGGAATCTTGTTAAGGTAGGACTCAACAAACTTCACAGCCGAAGATGCTCTTGTTTCTTTTTCAAAAGGTGTGTAGAACTAAGTGTGAGTAATCTATATCATTAAACAAACAAAACTGAAAACCTTTAAACCAATTAAGCAAAAGAACAGAAACCTGGAGGACTAAACCACTCACTTTCTCCCCTAAAAGCACTTTGCAGAATCCAAGTGATATATGGACAGTCTGGGAAACTGCAAACCCCACTTCCAACTGAAAACTTAGTACTTCCTTTTTATTTTTGCTGAATTGAAGTACATTTGAGAGCTTGTTTGTGCTCTCAGTGTATTTAGCTGTTGACTGTCAACTACAGTGTCTGTCTCATGGGCAACTGATGATGCCACCTCTTACAAGGTATTGCAGGAGCTGCTGGTGATGACAGAAGTTGAAGCAGAAAGCTAGAAGGGGCAAGGAAAGGTGTTATGAGGTCAAGCCTGAATGACTGTCCTGCTGTCTCCTCAGGAATCCCATGTACATTAGCAGGTGAGCAGAGAGACTTTTCCACCTTATTCACAAGTCGAGAGCAATCTGAGCACACTGTGTAGGCTTTCTGCATAGAGTGTAATGAGGAGGGACTTGTGATCAGAAAAATTTATTTATTTATTTAAAGAAAATTTTCCATTTAAAGAAATGAGTGTTGTATCTTTAGCAGCATATATAGAAAGCTTGAAAGTATTAAGTGAAGCTATTTATTATTTTCATTCTGATTACCATGAGGACTTATTATCAGTGTTGCTCATGCATTCTGTAACAATTTGCCCCGAAAAGGGATGTAGTCCAGGGCAATTTGTTAAAGGGAGAGCAGACGCTGTGATCCCATGGGATGGAATATGTTCCAGCTTCCTGGTCTACAGGTAAAGTGTTTACCTCTTTACCCTTTGGTCATCCCTCTTAGCCCTTCATTTAAGTTTTACCTCTTTCAGTAGATCAGAGTTTTGTGCTGTTTTAAAAAATATGCTGCAAAAAGTATGCAGCCTGACAGTTCCCATGCTTCCTGGGTGTCCCAAAGTCACTGTGTTTTGCTGGTACAGATGCTTATAATAAGTGAACATTAAGCTGTGTATTTGTACTTAGATGGGGGGTGAAATTCCAGTTGTGTTGATGTTAGGAATTTTCCTGTCTCCATATTCTGGAGATGGGATTTCACTCACTGAATTTCAAGGGAGAAAATCCAGCAGAAAATCCATGTGCGTCCATTGAGCTCACTCTTTCTCACTGCTGTATAGCCTCCCCTGAAATCAGCTGCAGCCAGTATCAAGGCCATCAGGGTCCTCATTAGGACCCTTGTGCAGACATCGCTGAAATCCATGGAAAAGATCCCAGTGACTTCACAGGTTTTGGCTCAAAGCCTGTTTCTGAAAAGGTTGAAAGACTCTGGGCTTCTATCTCCTCCTGTCATAAATTAGACGAAGCACTGTTGTCATCAATGAACTTGCGCCGGTGTAAATGGAAGGTGGATTAGGTCATAGACTTTTTTTTTATTCTTAGGATGTGACACAGGGAAAAACCATTATGTTAAACTGATAGAAAAGCCAGTTTTACAGAATACAAGAAAACCATGTTTTGGGGGACTAGCAACCTGGAAGCCACAAAAAGAAGACAGACAGTATGTTTGTCTGAAGATGCAACATCAGGAAGACCATAATACACTAAGACTTTAGTTACACAGGCCATGTGGACTATGTTTATTGCCTGACTATTTTACTGCAGCAGAAATTTTGCCTGCTTTTCAGGCCATGAAATATCATGGACAGTAAAGGGACATGTTTTGTTGGCCTCCATCACCTGGGTGAGCTATTGGAGCTGAGACTAGAGGAGATGAGGTAGTGCAAAGAGCAAAACTATTCCTGCAATCTATAGGAGATCATTTTTATTCAGACTCCAAAATGCTTTAAAGTAATCCTAAACAATTGCACTGTGTATAGGAATCAGTGTGATCATCGAGCAAGAAAATTCTTCATGAGAAAAGAGCACAACTGCTATTGAATGGAGCATGACCTTTCAAAAATTACTGAAATCTCTCTTACATTTACTCAGACACCAGTCACTAAATTAACCTCTCTGGTAACTAAGATGAGGTCAATGGAGTTGTTATCTGAAGGATAAATTTCTGTAATAATTTTTCCAGGTGTTGACCAAGCATTAGATATTTTTAAAAGAGAAGACAACAAATTAATTAGCAACAATTTGAGCGTACTAGAAAAGAAAGAAAAATAGAAAGAAAAGAATTGTTGAGTATGTATTCTTTTACTGTCCATAAATTCCTCATATATATATAGTATATAATGTGCATATATCCGTCCATCCATATATATGCATATATACATATGTGAGACAACTCTGTATTTTTTATGAAAGATCAAACCGTATGTTTGATAACAACAAATGCTGGTCCTAAGACACGGTAATACTAGGAGCCACAGAAAGTCTTAATCTTAAATTGGATGAAAAAGAAGCAGCAACATGTCCAGTGTTTTAGCCAATTGCCTTTGCAAAGGTATATGCCCAGCTCAGGTGTGTAATGAGTACATCAGAAACTTGATCTGTGCATTTATTTTGCAAATACTTGCATGTGCAGTCACTTCAATGTTCAGCTTTCTATTTTGCCTGTGCAAATGAGATGACAGAGATTTTACATCTTGTGCTGTCTAGGCATCTTCTGAAATTTAGCCTTAAATTTGGTAAATTTCTTTCCAGAATTTAGGGTCTTTGATAACCTGTTGACGTCTGTGTTTATTTTAATAGAGTGATTGTCTCTTTTCTTGTTTGCTTCCCTCCCAAGAATTGTTCAAGGAAATGTATTCTAGAAACTTTGCTGAGATAAAATATAGATTACTGTTAGTCAGGCTCATTGTAATTATTTACATTTTAGCCAGTATTGTCTTATAATGCAAGCTGCGCAGATCCCACCTGGAATGCCAGAATATCCTCTGCAATCACAAACTTGATGATACCTGATCTTTATGTCTTTTAGAGACACTTTGTAACACAGGGCAGGACTGCAGGTTTAAGTTTAAAAGGAGCATTGTTAATCTCAGGATAACTCTTTATTTATATCTTTTTTTACAGAGGTTTTTCTGCTGGGTGATTAAAGCATCAGAACCTGCTCTGAGGCTAGCTCCCTTTCAGGGCTCTAAAGAAACTCACCAGTGAATGAAAATCATTTCAGGAACAATTAGAGAAAAGGTCAGCATAAATTCTTCCTGTATCCACGGCATTAGCATCACCCAAGTGTCTCTTGCTTACAGTACGTTGTGACAAAGTAAAAGCTATTTCAGCTGTTATATTGTGATGGCTGTTATTTATGGAACATAAAAGGATACTGAAATACAAAAGGGTTTGAAAAGACCAGGGTAAGATCAGATAAAAAAAAAATGAGAGAGAAACAGGCATCTTGGGATGGTAACTACCCTGCCATGTACTGACAGGGAGGTTGTATATTTTTAGAATATACTGAAAGGAATGGTGCTTTTACTTAGGTTTTTATGGTTTACCATGAGATGCAATTTTCTGGCCTTATATGCAGTTGTAACAAAAGTCAGAGAGATTTTATGATAGCTGCCAGAGTTCATAAATGATGGCATACACTAAAATATTTATAGAACTGTAAAATCTTGATTTCTCTCTGGTTTAGCAGATGGGGTCCTAAAACTGGTTCCCAGATTGTCACATTTCTTTACCCTTTGATGACAAAGAAGCCTGTTATCACTTTTTTTTTTTCCTCTGGAAAGCAAGTTCACTAGTGTAATCAAGTTCATACTTCTATCCAATTATACACACCAGGATGTCATGAATTAAGACGTGTCAGCCATATAAGATTTGTAATTATTCAAGGCAAAGGGCCTATCGTTAAATATCAGGATCTGAGCAGCCTTGCCATCTCTCTGACCAATGACCATTGACTCACGTCAGTATAATTCCTCGCCTATACACTGGTGAAGATCTGCCTCCTGATCATTATACTGCATCCACGCAGCCCAGATAAATACTACTGCTACACCAGAAGTGATGAACTTAGGTGCCTGCTTGGTGCAAAGCAGCAACACAGCACAGCTATTTGTTTCTCTTCAGGATGTTTTGTTGTCCTCAGAGAAAATGAATCCCTGTAGCACTGCTAAACTCAGCTGTACTTCAGAATTAGCATTGATGGTTGGGGGTAGCAGAAGCAGAATAAATAATCTGTGAAGCAGCATTTTTCAATTGCTAACAAGGATTTACTCCACATTAAAAGACTTTTTATTAAAATTGAAGGTGCTGAAGAAGAGAAAGCATCAAGTCATGTAACTGTCCCTTATTGTATTTTCATGAGAAAGTTTCTAGATTTTAGCAGATAATCATTGAATGAACGTGCAGTACCTAAACACCTCTACTATATTTCCAACGTTCATCAAGCTGTATCATATATCCACGTTTTGTTACAATAATTGTCTAAGTATTTATAAGTTAGAAAAGCAAAACAGGGCTTGGGGTCCCATTTTTCTGGCAACTGCCCAGACAAACTAGAAATGCTTCCACTGCTGAGACTTAGTGCATCAGGCAAGATATAAAATAGCAAAACAAGGAATCAAGAAGAGAGGGTCAATAGAAGAAAAAGGGTTCTGCAAAATAATTTTTAAAAGCCCCAAGTGGTCTCAATTTATTGTAATTTCTCTGTATTTAAAATAAATACAAAAATCTGAACACCAGAAAAATTATGAATCTAAATGCATTTTGATTTTGGTAGAGTGCTTTTGTTTACTGTTAACTAGTAGTATCTACTGGCATTATGCCTATAGAGGTGGAAGATGTAACAACCAGGCACACATCACAGTGCCATGGCCAATTGCAGCAAATCTGAATATCAAACTTCAGAGTTAGGTCTTCTACTGAGAGATACCAGCACAAACCACAGCTTCACCAAAAAAGGCAAATCTGTTTGTAACAGCTGAGAATGTGGTCAAGGTAACAGGTACGCTTGTTGTGGGATTTCCTTAGAATGTATTTTTTTAGATACAGAAAAAGCATTATTTCTTAGCTTCCAATTCCTAGCTGCCTGACTGTCCACCTGTTTTGTTTTTTTTTTTTTTTCCCTTTTTTTTTTCTATCAGGAGAACAGAAGAACAAATAAATGATAAATAAAAAGAAAGAGCAAGGGAAACACAGAAGTTAGAGAAGTATCTCTTATTCAGACTCCGTAGGCAGAGCTTTTATGCAAACTGCAGTGATTAGTATTTTACTTTAGATAGGAAATCTTTATTTCTTCAATAAAGTGACTCTAATTTCCAAAAACGCGGTATTTTCTTTCTCTCTCTGTCTCTCCTTCTCTCTTTTTATGTGTCCCCTAGCACCTTTTTGTCTGAGTGTATTCCAATATTTTTTAAATAGATGGATAACAATAAATAGCAATCTCTCATTTTTTTAATGGAGTTTGGAAGAAGTATCTTAATGAGTATTTATAGGGTTTGGTTTATTTGTGTGGATATGAGAATTGCTTTAACCAGCTGGCCTCCATCTAGGCATTGTTTTGCTTTGGTTTTAAGTGAATGCTGGGAGATGATGTTATTTGCATCCGAAACAAAGACAGTGTATTGCTAGAACTTCTGCATATGTTACCTTACCAGCTCATTTCATGATTCCAAGTCAGACATGAAATAGTAATAGGGTACTGAGGAAAGACTCAGCTGGAGATTTGTTGATGGCTGCCTTGGCAATGGAGACCTATCTGACTTCGGTATGGTGGTGAGTTTGTTTTGGTAGGAAAAACTGTTAAGTTCATTTCTGTTTGCCTCTGTTTTCTTTTGGAGGTAGAAGAAGAACATTAGATGATAGGCAGCAGTAAATGTATTGCACAGAGTGTGTAGAGCTATGTCTTTCTTATGAAAAAGCCATATGACCACATGAGAACCCGAAATCCCTGAGCATTGGCCCCAAATCTGCTTGCCAGAGCTTTCAGATGTCTGCCAAATGGCACTGTTGGTTTTGTTTTCTTGTTTTTACCTCATATGAGAAAACAGTTTGAAGTCTGGATTATAGCTGTGGAGCTGTTAGTACTGAATACCTTTTTATCCGGTGGCAGATAGGTGAACATACACGTTATCATCAGTAGAAGCACTTCGGAAAAGGTAGGAAATACATTTTCCTTTGGGAAAAGGTGGTTTGAGATTGATGCTAGTCAGTCAGGTTTCTGTGATGTGGTAAGAGTGAAGACCCATACATCTAGCTTCCACTTTTCTGACTGTGCTTACTTAATTTTTGGGCAGGGGCTCTGAGGTCATGGACACATGTACCTGGCAGACATTTTTAAAAAATTATGTTTAATTTGGGAATATGAATCTGCAAGCCCCAAGCTGTGCAGAGTTTGTCACTATTGAGTAGGCTTTCTGAAAACAGCTTTTTTCATGCTTGGCTGGGTCTCCAGTGAACACCAAGGTAGCTTCTGTAGAACTCTGCTTGTGTCCCCAAACGCATTCTGCCTGCATCCTAGCTGCTTGTCTGAAGGACACTTGGTTGTACTAATTTCTAGCCTAAACAAGTTGCTCAGTTGTCCTGAAGAGAAAGCTGGCACTGCCAGATGATGACTCGTCCCATCCTGAAATGCATCTTGTGTAACTTGCTTAGATTAGTTGATGGGCATTCAAGTAACATATGTTAAGTAAGAAGAATATTTTTAGGTCAGAGATGTGTTGGAAAGCCTAAAGTTTAACTTCTTGAAATATCAGGTGATCTTTTTATCATTCTGGATACCCTGACTGATGTGCAATTTACTGTGTTCACTTGAGGCATTAAAAATAAGGATGCTACACATTAGAGTTACTCTGGCACTTTTTTCCTTGTAAAAGTAGATTCTGATGTTTGGCTTTGTCTGCTTTTTACCTTGCTTTGTTTGGGCTTTAGTGATCTTCACAGTAAGGTACTGGTTGATCATGAAATAGTATATAATAATTATATATAATAATGAAATATATAATAAAGTAGTATAATAGTGATGTATAATGTAGAAGAATGAAGTATATAACAATGAAGTAGTATATAATATACACTATTCTGTGTATACAATTCTGGAAATTTTGTTATCAAACATAATACCTGCTATCACAGGTTTTGTTTGACATAGGTTTCACAAAAATCTTACGATTTTTATATCATTTGGAATTTTGATCTGGAACGCTACTACCTTCTGCCATGCACGCACTCAAAAATTATGAAATGTCTTGGTCTTTCACAATAAAAGAGTTATATAAATGGAAAAAAATACTGGGACCTAAGAGAAGTCCACAGGAATATCTGGCATACACATATAGGTAAAACCAGTAAAAATACTTTTAAAGTATTCAGACTAATGCTACAGTACTGCTTTGAAATACAACATGCTATTTCACAGGTGGTACTTACACATACTTTTTTAAACTCCAGTCTAGATGCCCTATCACAAAACTTTTGTATGGCATGATTTTTTGTACAGTTCTGCTTGTGCTTTGGAGTGTACGGACTGTGAATTCAGCCCCCGGTGTACGGTGTGACTCACAAAAGGTTTTCAGCTTCAGCAGTACAACTGGAACAGACAACATGATGAAATGTACCAGACTGTGTGTGTTTGAGTGATTGTGTGTTCATAAAGTATGGGTGCAGCATACAGACAGAAAATTTTGAGAAAATAGTAGTAGTATGAAATATCAGTGTATGTCTTGATAGTAATTATTAGCATTACGTAACTGTCATATAAGAAAAGCAGTCTGGCAATCTCCCACAAAATCATGAAACTTCTGTAAAATTGCTTTACATATTTTATTGTGGTCAATATGGTATGGAAAATCAAAGTGTTCTTGCTGGGTGATAATGAGAAAGTATGAATAGTGTGCGTTTCATTCCACTGGTGTGGCTTTAGGTTGATGGTCTTATTGTGTGCTAGAATAACGGCGTTCTTTTCGTAACAAATTTGTAGGTGGTGAGAGATTAAACATGATAGTGAGCTTGTTTTAAATAAAAATTTGAGAGAAAAAAATGCACAAAACCCTGCAAAGTGGGTCATAGGCTTCACAGTTGTAGTCACAAAGTGACATTAGATTTGATGGGTGAAACCTTCGTCCCAGTGAGAGTTTTATCATTGACCTCAATTGAGCTAAGTTTTCCTATTTGGGTCTTAAGGCAAGGAAAGTAAGCAAGCTGTAATTTATTCAATTTGGTGGATTCCTTATTTGGGGCAATGCTTTTGAAATGTTGGACTATTCACATATTTTGTTCAGTATCTCAGAATGCCTCAGTTCTGCCCGGTAATGCCTGCAGCCAGTGACTTCAGAGGGATCCACAACCCCACACAGGAGGAAAAAATTGCACTTATGTGCTCACCAAGTAACTGATTCAATAACGTCCCTGTACACTTTTATTTTGGACATGACCAGAGGTGAAGTAATTACATTTCAACCTGCAATGAGGTGAAGCCCTCATGCTCAGTGTAACAGGAAACAAATTTCGTAGACAGAAGCACCTCTGATTATTCCAACCCCTTTGTGTAGTTCAGCAAATCTGTTCTTTTGCTGGAAGTAGAGACCTTTCTTTGCCAATACTTCCCATCCGTCCCCGGGAACAGCGCATGGCTGGTAAATCAACACAATTATTATTCTATTCCAGAGGACGTACAGTGATTTACATTTATATGCCAACATTTTCTTCCTTGTTGCCCCAGCAAGAGCTGGGAAATGATTTATAAGGATGCAGAAGTGCTGGCACAGATGTTATGCAGCCTCAGCATGTTTGCATTGCACAGCGTGGCAGACTATTCTGGAAGTGTCGATGCACAGGTAGGGCGGGAGGCAGTGCGTGTGCCAGCGGTGCCCTTCCAGCTCCAGCGCGGGGCAAACCCTGGCCCTGCTGCTGGCAAACATGTTTGGCATCCATCTTTCTAACAGGTCATTTCTGCATGCTGCACTTTGGGGAGGATGATTGTTTGGTTCTTGTAATTAGTTGCTTCTGTTGAATTCCTAACGGACTTGTGGATTGTAAAAACCTTTCCGTTGTGGAACAGTTGGCAGCTTCATTTTACGTATTTACTTATTTTTCTTCCCCTCTCCCCTGCCCACCACCCCCACAGAGGAGGCTTGGAGGCTGAATGGATACACAGAATAAAAATGTACTTTGCGATAGGAACTGTCTTTCTCCTTCTTCAGAGAGGCTGGCATTACTGGGAAGTTTGCCTTTTGTTTTTAAGTATTATCAAAGCAATTGAAAACCTCCAAATCATTTAAATCCACATTTCAAATGTTAGCATTTGGGAAGAATAAGCCATTGGAAGGTCAGATTGTGAGCGCTGTATTCCCTCTAAGAGATTTGACTTAAGTAGCTTAAAGATATTTCATGTTTCATGATGTAGTGAAGGGTGGGAGTCCACCTGGTCTAACTGGTGCAGTAGTGATCCAAGTGCCTCTTTTTTCTAAGCGTTGCCATTTCATAAACCTTAACATCTGAGGCTGAAAAGGGCTAGGTGTTGGGGACAGGTATGAATCCTGCTACTTTTCCTCATTTCACCTGTGTGTATAAGAAAGTCTGACGTGAGTCACTATTTGGTATTCCTTTCAAGCGTTTCCCAGGGCTGTGAAACCTAATCAGAGCTCTGGTTTGTGGTTCAACTTCAACATGTGCAAAATCATTCTGGTCTCTGCCTCTCTGGGAGGCTTCCTCCATGGGAGACGAGCTTTGATTTTACAGGGACTGGTCCCTAGGAGACAGTTCACATCCATGTTATCTCCTAACCTGCCTGGTCTGGCTGCCTGTGGAGCTGGCCTTGCCCTTATGGGAGGCTGAACTCCACAGCTCCAGGCCATGTGGCAGAATGGGATTTGAGAGTGGTGAGTAGCACCCTATTTTGGCCAAAATCACCAGCAAGAGGAAAGAGAGAGAAAGCTCACATCTTAGCTGCACCAGCGGAAACGTGCGTAGTTAAAAAGATGAACCTGCTCCTTGGATGTGCCAAAGGATGCAATGGGCAAGATGTTTAAAAAAAAAAGTTCTTCACGGGATATAAATCAAGGCAAAATGTTGTGTTCCTCCCATTAAGAGAATAAATTCATAAATAAAACTAAAGCACAAAAGCGAAGTCCTGTAACCTCCTGATTTGAGGAACACTGGTATAAACTTGAGGAGATCAGTCCTCTGCGGGTTGCAAAAAACAAGGGCCTAGATTTTGGGGCCACATATTTTTGGAGAAATTGCTGCTTTAATGCACCGGGTCCATCCTAGGCTTGGCAGAGTAGATTACAGGAGTGCACATGCGTGGCTTGGGACTTAAGTCATTTGGTAGAGGAGCAGTGACGATGAGGAGGAAAACAGAGGAAAGGGAATTATACCTTTGTCATGGAAATTATGCTCTACTCTGCCCAGAGTCAAACTTCTGCAATGTCTGTTTTTGTGGCTTTAACTTAGGGAAGAACTTGGGCCCATGTGTAGATGAAATTAAATAATGCAACAAAGACGAGCTCATATTTGGGGCAAATCCCTTCCTGTTCGACTACGCACAATCCCATTGCAGGTGGTAGATTGCGCTTACTTATATCAGGACTAATGTTTTCTTTCTGATGGCTGGGTATACTTAGCAAAACAGGCTTTAGTGACTCCCTATAGTAGTAAACAACCTCCCTGTGGGTCCTCTAAAATACCCCAACTCCTTCATTCAGCACTGAGAGATCTCCAAACACTTAGTTCATAAACAACCCAAGCATTTTAACACACTTTCCTCCTTCTCCCAGGGGGTGTTCTTGGCTTGTGTTCTCTCCCTTTATTACAGCTTTAATCTTACGATGTGAACTGGGACTTGTTTACATTTTTATTTTTAAAGGCTTTTTTTGTGTATGTGTGTGTGTGAGTGCACGCACTAAAGATCTAAATTGACAGATGCCTTTTTGTAGGACTGAAATGACATATCTAAGTTTTACTGCTCTCTTCCCTGTATTTGCATTTTTAATTACTTGCATCATATTTTATTAGTGTGTTACCTGATGAAGAATTCCAACTAATTAATTTCACCTGGAATTATATGCTGGTATATGAAAAATTATACTTGGCCATTTGTGGAGACCAGCTGTGTATTAGGAATATCTGATCCCCATCTGAAAGATTTAAAAAAAAAGCAAGCAAGAGAAAACAGCTGATTGTAAAAGCAAGTCCCTTTTTTTCTCAAGCCCTAAAGATATTATTATTGGCAGATATCCTTTATTACTCACCCTATATACTACGCATTAACTCAGAATGAGTAAACTCAGTTTGTTCTAACTGAACATCATTCAGTCAGATGACTTTTTCTTCAACCATTTCAGCTTCAATTTGTAGTAAAGCTAATGTTGTTGAGTTCCACCCATATGCAAAGACTCATTTGTTTCCATTCCAGCATGACTCTCAGAGATACAACTTCACTTTGACCACAATTTTTATTTTTTTCCAACGTAAGTTTATTTTCTAGGTGCAAGTAAGAGAGGGGAAATATTGATTAGGAATGCAGGCATATTATGAAAAGCTACCTGTAAAGGAAGAGGAAGGAAGAAAACAGAATATGAAATGTGACCTGATCCTGCAACACAGCTGAACATACACACACACGTGCGCGCGCACACGCACGCTCTCTCTCTCTCCCTCCATGGATATTTCTGGTTTGATTCTTTGTCTGCACTGACAACAGATGGTGTTTTAATAAAGTCCAGTAGGAATATTACTGTGAGTAAACAATCCAACGCATGCCAATTTCATAATTGCTGGGTACTGATACAGCCTCTTACCTGATGAATCCAAATTGGGTGGAAACCAACTGTGCACACACCTACTGGCAGCAGCCAAATTCGCAGCTGTGGTATGCTCCAGCATTGAGCTTCACCGCGGAAGGTAAATTGCAGCTCCAATCATCTTTCTTGGCACTGGGCTTGGGGAACAGCTGCCATCTGGCTTGTCATCAAAGTATGGTCACCGAGTTTCTGGGAGATGAAATAGCTTGCTTTTTTACCTTGACATGCACGAAGATTGCAATCTTCTTCTTTACAGGTATCTCTTAAAATAACATTCTTGGCTTCCTGAGCCAGAGATTTACCAAGTGGGATTTTCTTCTTTAAGTGATTCCCACGCCTATAGGGACTTGAAGTCTAAACCTGTTATATGCTAATTAAAGATTCACACCCACATGACTTGTCAAAGAGATAAATCTTACTCATTTGTTTTCATCATTAACAGGGAAAAAATTGTAAGGAATACCATGCCTTACATTAGCAGATTTATGTGGAAACGTTTGTTTTTAATAGAAGTGGAGATGCAGTTAGTTAGAAGCGTTATTCCCACCACTGTTGATACAACCCAGTATGGAAATTACAACTTGGCAGAGAAGAAGGGGGTGAAAGGCAAAAGAGGGAATTCAAATACTCAGGACTGGCGTCCCAGCTAGAAGTGACTGTATAGGCTGCACCCAGTAAGTGACTGCCTATTCAGTGCATTACATGATCATTATTTAAAGATTCAGTCCTTTAAAGACACCTTTAAAGACAACGGCAGATTAAAGCACAGAGAAGCAGGTGAGTTCTGCCCTCTAAAGAGACTAGTCTACGGCAGTATTTAGGTGCTTCATTTCTGTTGGTTTCCAGCAGGCCCCAGTGCTGCACAGCTACACATAGGAATAACTATTTCCATCAGTAATTCTTAGTGTTGAGAATTTAGTCTGCAAACTCCATGCAAGAGTCTAAACTTCTGAAATTTTCTTTCAGCTCAGACTGGGACACTGATTGAAATCCCAGATAAATCTCAAATAAATTAAAATCCCAGTTTGAAATTTCCAATAAATGTCATTTTGGAAATTTATTTGACTTTATCAAATTGCTTTAGGTTGATGAGAGCTAAGTATACTTTTTTGCATTACTGCCTATACTGATATTATATTGTTGTCTTTCAAGATATTTTTACATCACTGAATCTGTTTTCAGATGGGAAACTAATAACCCTGGCAAATTTTCAGCCATGGTACTCTTCACAGGCCTTTGAGGGATCAAGATTTTTCTTTAGTGAAGATTATCAGGCTCTTAGCCTGAGAGCAGAACTACTTTGCTCTGGATTTAGAATTTCTATTGAATTCAGAACTCGCGATTGCGGTTCACTTGCCCACAGTAATTGTTTTGTGCAAGGAATTAAGTAAGAGAGGCAGAGAAGGCTGCTCCTCCTACTTAAAGGCATGCTTTGGAGTGGCAAAGCGTAGCTTGAAAAGGTTCTGCTGCTGCCTGAGAGTTCACAGGAGCGGTTGCCCTGTCTAACCAGAGGGAGTTTTTGAGGGGGGTCAGTGGATTTGGATGTACAAATAGGGAGTCTTGCTGCTCCACCCAGGGTTTTTCTTACCAGGCCACAGAAGTTCAGCATGGACATAACCTCTGTGGTACACAGGGTTAAAAAAGTGTGCCTAGATGTTTTATTGACCCATCTACTGAAAGACTTGCGTGCTCAATACCTTTATGATGATTAGTCCAGCTGTCAGTGCTGGGCTGGATTAGTTTTGCATATGCTTTCAGTTTCATGCTGTTCTATCCACAGATATACAACACTTGTAGTCTTTTTAATTCACAGCTGACAATATATTTCTAAAAAAAAAAGGCAATTTCTGAATAGGTGTGGATAAATGCTAGAGGAATAGCCATTTTATACATTGCTAAATAACTGTACAAGAAAATGTTTTGGCAAGAGCTGGTGTGTTGTTCAGTACCTCCAGCAGAACTGAACAATCTCTCTATGGGAAAAAGCCTTCGTAGAGCTCCAAGACGCGTTCGTGGTAGCTATCTGACATAGCAGTCTGACTGCACAGTGCCACTGATGGACAGAAAACAAAGCTGTATGGAAATGCTTAACTTTCTGTTGGAAAAATCTGCTCCCAAGAGAAGGTAATGCAGAAGATGAAAAATCATTCCCTGTGGGTTTCTCTAGCTCTGAGATTGGCAGGCCTGGAAATGTTGGAAGATGCTGACCTCTTGGTCACAGCTTGGTCATACCCACAGCTGGGTGGCATTTCAGCACAGCAGCTGCCTGCTGGCTCAGAGTCTTGGCACTCCATGAAATTTCAGGTTTGCTGTGGAAGGAAAACACTGCAACACTTTCAAGACATTAGGGGGGCCGTGAGATGTGGTGGCTTCAGCTGTGGAGCACAATAGGATACCTGTGATAGAACTGCTCTTCTCCTCCCTTTCTCTACCTTTCTGTTCCCACAGTTGGGATCAGGGGAATTAGGAATTAAGGATCAGGTCATGTCAGCTCCAGAAAATACTCCGGTCAGGATTATATGTTGCAGTGATCTGCTGTTTGAAAACCATGAGAACAGGGGTTGGACATGTGAAGGCAGTACGTGCTATCCACTGACAAATACTGAATTCACAAAATTAGTATTTTCTTTTAATTGAGAGCAGAGGTTGTGAAATCACTTGCTACTCCAGGACCTGGGGCTCTAAACATTGACTTATAGTAGAACAACTTAATTTGGCCCTGAGCCAAAGCAAAAACAATGAGAGAATCTGAAAATGGATGGGAGAAGCAGTCATAAATCTAGCACTTAACTAAGGATTGATCTAGCATAGTGATGAGAGTTGTTTATCTCATCCATCAGCTAACCTTGAGATTGCCTGACCTGAAATCCATTCAGTCTTGTACACTAGCAGTTGTCCGTGGCTTTACAATATCTAATAACTGTTTTAGGCTTCTGTATAGGATGTAATATTCAAAGCAAGTTTTGCTGTGATTTTCTTAAAGAACTGCTTATCGTGTAGGCAGTTATGTGTCCCTATCTACCCCCACCTTCATGGCAACTTGTAGCAGATTCCTGGCAGCAGTAGCTCCTGGAAAAGGGTTAACATTTTTAACAGCAGCAAGTCAGCCTTAGTTTTCCATAAATCAGTGCAATGCTGTCAGTTCTGATGACTTTTTTTGTTGGAATGCCATTTACAAGTATGACTAAATTATTCTCTGAAGCTGAACTGATAGCTAAAGTAGATATATATTCCTCTAAAAGAAACAGAAGATATACTACCTTACCCTTCAATGCTCTAACCAACACTTGGGCTTCAGAGGGAATGGAAGCTGCCCATTTTTAGTGTTCATTAGAACAACTCTCTGAAAAGACTTCACAGCCTGAATAATAATTTTTTCAGATACAAGTATCCTGTTTCTTTTGGTATAGGTCCATTTCAGGTGGGGAAAGAGAGGGAGGGCAGTGTAGTAATGTGACAAGGGAAAACACACAGACTAATATTGGACATTAGTTTCTCTTAATCAGAAATGATGTGCAGACCAAGTGTCCATCCATTCCTGTGACTTCGGTGGAGATGTGGAAGGGGAATGCCTGCTTTGAAAAGTGTGCATCCAGGAACAGATCCAACCCTGACCATTCCCACAATCTGGAGGCATTTGGATTTCCTACGGTAGTGTCCCATGACAGAGATCCACAGCTGGGTTGACACAGAAACCTTCCTGAAGCCCTGAATTGGGGCCATCACTGATACTAACTGGCCTCCACAGGTTAAACAAAAAGAAAGTCTGCAACTCACATCACAATATATTCTATTCCAACTATTTTATGATTGTTTCCAGAATATGTCAAAGGATTAGGTAAAAGAAGTAAGGTGTACATCCTCTAGCGCTCCTCATTATCTATAATGAAGTTCTCCTATGGGTAAAATTTTCTGTGTTGAGAAGACCAAATCATCAGGATACACATTTACCACATATGGTTAGCAAAAGGATTGCATTCATCTCCCCAACTTTAAAAGGGGTTTCCTCTATATTATACAGTACTCTAATACCCTCTCATCCCAATGTCCTTTGAAGCAGTGCTGTGCTACAGCTGTGTATATTGCTTCCTCAGATTGTGAAAAATACTGTACTTTTCAGACAAGTGGTAACAGTCAGAGCCACATAGCTGTTCCAAGGAGGTGTGGGGCAAAACGCAGAAACTTTATTTTGGCATGAAACAATTTGGAGGCCTTCTCTAAGCCTCAAAATACAGGCTATAAGGTATGCAGCCTAGCTTGCCACTGAACTCTAATCTCAGGTAACACTGAGTCTTGTTCACAAAACCAAAGACCTGCCTGGAGCTCCTGTCCAACCCCACCCCCATGAAATGCTCCTTAAAAGTTTGGAAAATAACAAGCTCAGGAAATCTGAATTTCCATTGCTGGCCCTCTTGACTCTTGTTGTCCAGGTCCAGAAGAAATGTTGTCAATACTGTATCTAAAATAACTTTCTCATGTTATTTGTGGCTCAACTGCAATATTTGGAAGTTCTCAGGAGAGCTTATGGCAAGGCCACTGTCAGAGTTACACAGCCACAGCCATTGAGATAAGCTTTGCTTTACTGTGACTGGCCACCATTCAATCACACCTTCTTCATGCGTGTGGCCTGTTGGTAAAGACAGTATACGTTTCACAGCTAAACAGGGTGGGATTTCAAATGGTAAGTTCACTCTTCAGCCCAGCAAAGCACATTCTTAATTTTAAGTGCATCGATATTGCTTAAAGGCAACTGGACTATTTGGATGGCAAAACTGAAATATGTGCTTAGAAGTGAAAAGTTCCACAAAACCAATAAACAACTTAATGACATGCAAGATCAGTTTTCTTTTAAAACCAACAGAAAAAAACACTAAACAAAACCAAACAAAAAAAAACCCCCAAACAAAAAACAATTCCCCCACCAAAACAGCCTCAGACCCAGACATTTTTTTTTCCAAGCCAGCTCAACACCCAGCATGGGGGCTAGATTTTTTCCAAAGAGCTCAGCTCCCATTTATGCTCTTAAATACAGGCCAGATTTTTGTAAATGCTCACAATCTAATGTTTAGAGCTCTTTGGACATCTGGCCACTTATTTCTATGCCAGAGCTAAAGCCTTCTAGAAATCTGGTCCCAATTGTGGATGCTTGGCTCTTTTGAAAATTTCACCCCATGGAAACTACTTTTATAACGGCAATTTTTTTTCCCAAAAGGAAAAGCCATGAAATGTAATTATTTTATGTACAATGTCCACACTTCAAATATAATTGCTGACACTTTTTCTTTTGCCTGTTAAAAGTCCCAGACAAAATATTTTCCCCTCCTCCTCAAAGCATTTGGGGCCTATATGCACACAGAAAGACGAAAGAAAGTTTTATTCTATTATTACATGATATTGCTTCAAGATTGAAACTAATGGAGGAGTTGCATATAAGAAGAGACAAGGAAAAGCTATTCAGAATGAATGGATATCATAGCAAGACCTGAAGCTGTTCTTTCACTTGTAACAAAGAATCAAGTGTCTTAGAAATAATAGCAGAAAGAAAAAAATTCATCTGAGAAGGCCTTGAAACTAATCAAGCTACAGAATCTTCTTTTCCCTTGCAAAAATGTAACTGACCCCTTATTTTTTATATTTGCCCCTCAATGCTATGGTTATAATTGCTATCCTGCTGTGAACAAAGACCAGTCAAGCTACCCCGAGAGAAGCATCTTTACTGCTCCCTGCAGTACTGCCTATCACATCAGGGCTACTGATCTCTCCACATAAACAGAATGCAAGTGCCTAACTGCTAGATATAAACATAATAGCACCATTTAACCGCCACTCGCACAAAGTGTGAGGAAGCATGCTTAAGTGTCTAAACAACATCATTTTTACTGAACAACCCACAATGGATGTTCTAGCGGGGAGCTTGCATGGGGACAGTTAAAAGGCCTCGTTTTCCAGCTGAAGAGACATGTAATGAAAATTAAGTAGCATCCTAATCCATCAACTGCTGTCTCCTCCTCTACCTCATTCCTTACCAATAATCAGGGAGTCATAAATACTGGAGGTGGAAGACACCTATTAGATCATGCAATTCATCTCCTTGCCAAGGCACAGCCATTCCCTCCAGTGACCCTCCTCCTAGACATCTCCCAAAGCTATTTCAGCCATCTCAGATGGTGGTGATTTCATTGCGTCCACAGCAGAAATATTTCCTTGTCCTCTGGAGTCAGCCTGACGATGCTCTGACAGCACCCTTCCTACAGGACTGCCGTCTTCCCTTCCAGTGCCGGAGCACCAGAGCAAGCGGCTGCGACGCCGGCACGTACCGGCCCCAATCCCAGCGGAGCTGTGCTGGCAATGACAGCCCTTTCCTGCAAATCCCTGCCTGCGAGCTGGGCTCTTTCCAGCAACGGGTGTAGAAAAGCAGGTGGGACACAGCTCTTCTGGTGCATTGCGATTGCCCCACATCACAGGTGCTGGAGCATGGCCACCGCATGCATCTGTGCATAGTGATGGGGAAGGAGGAAACTGGTAGTTGTCGGCAGCTGCCTTAACCTCCTTCCCACCACCTGTCTCCACTCGTGCCTTCAATGAGAGGATTTCACCTGTACCTTGTAAATCCTGAATTGTAAATTATGGGCCACTGCCAGCTGTTGTCCAGCAATGAGGAACTCACCTTTTCCTGCATTTCAAGGCTCACTTTCATGCTCGAGTACTTAGCCAGGATCCAAAGTAGCAGTCTGGTAATTAAAATGCACCCTAGGGAATTAAATCAAAGAGAATGATTAAAAAATAAATAACAATTACCTTGCCTAACTATTAAGGGTAGGAGAGGCTATCCAAGAACCTATATTTACACCACAAAGCTTATTTATAGCCTTAAAGTGATGTTACCACATGTGTGCAGGGTTGCTCTTATCTTAGTTGGATGGAACTTCATGGAGCCTAAGCCCTCTAGGGCTTCGCAGCCTCACCACACCAACATCTGAACCTCGTGATGGGCCCAGGGAGGTAGGTGTGCACCCAGCAGCGCTGTCATTACCCCAGTGCACAGTCACTGTCCTTCAGAGACACGGTGCGAAGGCCTGAGGGGAAAGGTATGTTGTGGAGTCAAAGAGGAAAGTCTGCCTTTTGGAAAATAGGATTTGATTAGTAGGTTGGCGTTCTTGCACATGACTGGGAAACCTGATCCTTGCCCCCAGTTTGAAAGTGTTTGAACTTACTTCCCAGGAGGAATGCCATTCCCGCCAGCTCATCTTCCCATCAGGAGGAATGAGACAGTCATCTACATTTAAAAGACCAATTTATGGCCTTAAGTACAAGAAACTGCTTCTTGGCTCCAAGTTAAGTGTTTTAAAAAGCTGTTTGACTCGAGGCTGCAGGTTGGCAGCTACATATGGCAGTGAGGGAAGGTTTCATGCATATGCTCTATGCAGCGTTTGTTATTAGCTCGTTTTTGATAACCCCTCTGCCACTCAACTCAACGTTGGGACTGTGGTGACTGGCTTTCCTTGACACACAGCTTCTCTTCTTGTTGTAGGTGGAACTTGACTTGGCTTTGTGAATTTCGCTCATGGAAATGGATACCTTCCAAGCCCCTTTTAAGCTCCAGTTCTTAGGTTTTCTCTCTGTCTCCTCTCCCTCCTCCTCCACCCAGCTTGCTTTCTGTTTTCTACCAAGACAACACGTTTTGTACTAGCAACAAACAACCCTGATGCTGCTTTCTTTAAAAGGAAGCTTTTTGGGGTTACTGTTGTCTTCCGATGTGCTCGGTCCACCTTGCTCTAAGCCAGTAGTTTCCAGAGTAAAATAAACCCAAAGTTTTTATACTGATGGAACATACAGTACTTGTGAGATTCTTAACTGTGAGTGGGAGCATAAATTGATTGTTTAGCTACATTAAAAAAAAAAAAAACCAACATCAATTTTTAATGAGCCTTTGTATAATAGCCGCAAGCCTGACATGTTCCTGAGGAATGTGCCAGAAGACATATACCATCTTTCTGTGGGTTCTGAGACAAGATGTTTCACCCATATTTATATATAACCCAAAGGGCTTTCCTTTTTCCCGCAACATTGCTGCATGCTATTTACTGGAGCACTCCATAATGAAAATAATCAACAGTGGTGCATTTCTACCGTAACCAATATGTACAGAAACTGAGGGGTTTTGGAGTGAAAAGCTAATTAGCAATTTCACTATGATTTAGGTGACGCATGTAAACAAAGCCATTTTTAAAATTGTCATAAAATTGGCTTTATCTTAAATTGAAATAGCTGCTTAGTGCCAGAGCAATTCTTTAAGATCGCTACTGTGAAACTAGCGATAATGCAGTGTTGGGATGGTCAACATTTCACAGAGTGGAGCACTTAGCCAAAAGATATAAATAATACTTGCTTGAGCTCTCACCTGGAGCTGGCTTGAGAAAGAGATAATTTACTCTCATTACCCATCCAGTTTCACTGGGAACTGTACTACTGGCAGATTATGAGGACAGGACTGACTTTCTTCTTTGGGCTTCACCAGCTGATGTGGCTACCTCATGTGGGAGGACTGCTAGTGGGAACAAGGTACGGAGATCTGAGGGCTGGCACTGCCAACAGAGTAGAGAAAGCCATAGCCTTAAAAGCCAACATTTCTGCTAAATGTGATGGCTTAATGGGTGGTTACTAGGCTTATTTCCTTGGAAGTCTTCTGAAAACATTTTTAAGAACTGAGTAAACTTTATGGTGCTTTTCCATAGACTAGTTTGCATTCTGAAAGGAACTACCACTAGGACAAGCTACCTTTAGATGTTTTGTTGCTGAGGTTTGGGAGCATAGGGGTAGGCTTGGTGTGAAAAGCTGCTAGCAAAAGCAATGGCTGTTGGCTCTGAACATGGAGGGACTGCAGGAGGAGACCTTCAAATTTGCACTGTGGCATCCACCAGGGAGTAGTGCATGGGCCTTCCAGAAACAGCATTTGTCCCAAGGAAAGCAGCACTCCAAGAGGCAGCGTTCCAGTCCTGCTCTCAGATAGACCCTAGGCAGGGTTTAAAAGGATGGACAGACAACTTGCGTGAAAATCATGACTGGATATCATCAAAATGCCATTGCAAACAAATACAAAAGCAAAATAAACCCAATATGCTACTTGTACATGCGTATGCAGGGAACACCTGATTGCATTTTCATTTACAAAATCATTTAGCCTTATTTGCCATGGGAAGCTTGGCTTCCTTCACTGCATTTCTTCTTAGAGAAACCAGCCTCTGAATACCACAGTGACACAGTACGCATTCGGCAGGGCATTGGTCCCATCACATTAGGCTCCGTCACATCACATCAGTTGATGTGACTGACAGAACCCGACGTCTCATGTCACAGCGGGGCACGTCGCCCAGCACTGCGAGTTACAAAGACACACTTTCTAGCAAAGTAAAATAAAGATGAATTGAAATGATGTTGGGTGGGGGAATGCTTTTAAGGTCTTCCTGGTCAGAGCAATCTAACGGCGAGCTGTAATCTGGTTCATAAATTTAGAGTAAGATGGGTGAGACTTATTAATACGCTCTAGGTAACTAGCTACTTCAGAAAGGCTAGTTTTATTAAAATGCAAAAGGAGACGAAGAGACAATAGTTCCCTCAATAAATACTTTGCATATATGTGTGTATTCAAGCTTGGCAGGCGTTAAGCTAGCTGTATGTGTTTGTGTGTTGTATGTGGTTATATCCCCATACACAGGTAGACAACTGGATAAAATGCCCGTGGACACAAGGAAAACAGCTACAACCCCACATTGCGTTTTACATTTTGGGGCCTCCGGACAATTCACACTCCTGTATGTGAAAAAGCTGCTAGTGCCATACTCAGGTGTACTGGGGGGTGAAATGACTGCCCTGTCCCCAGGCTGGGCAGCTTTTTTAAGCTACAGGTGTCTTCTACTTTTTACTGTTAGCCTGCAAGGTCCTCAGCAGGGCCTCAGGACAGCCTTTAATTTCCATTTGGCTTAGCGACAGACATACTTTCTTAACCCCACTGTTGCTCCTTTTTTTTGTTGTTCTGACAGTTAAATGGAGCACAGAGGTTTCTTTTCTGCTTGTTCAGTGGGCAATGGGTGAAGAGTGGATCAGCTCTACTGCCCTAACACCCTGCACTGCTGAAACCTTGAAAATCATGAAATATAACTATATATAAGCAAGTAGTTATGTATTAAGTAGTGTATATGTATTACCTACTAATATAGCAGTGATAAGTATATTTTACAAGAATGCCTACATAGATCTGTACATATTAGCAATTAATATATATTAGCACCTCACGATCATCAGAGGCTTCGAAGTGCAACTATTCTTAGAAGCTTAGCTGTGCAACTATTTTTTAGTCTACAGATTGCATCCCCCACTCTGCCTGGACACCTCACACTCTCTTTTACCCTACACTTACCCGCATGCTGTCTGTTTTCTGACAGCCTTCCCCCATGCCTCATGTTCGTGCACCCTTTTCTCACAGTCCCTTCAGACCCATCCCTTCAACCACTCTCAAAGTACTTTCCTCTTGGCACTCCGGAATGTCTTCTGCTTCCCCCATTCTTTTATTGCTTACTACTGCAATCGCTGTCTATGGAAATCAGGAGAGGGCCCCCTATCCTGAGTCAAGCTGAATTTCCTCACCGCAAGCAGTGGAAGTGGCAGCTATCATCATTAGGGTGGTCAGCCTACCCTTCACTGGGAAAGCCCTCCAGAGAGGAGAGCCAGCCCCGCTGAGATGCGCTTGGCACCCACCCCAGAGGAAATAACGGGCAACGACTGCTCTTCTGGAAACGGGGAAACAATCTCAACTTTGAAACTGAATATTTGAGCTCAGCCTTTTAAAACAACAGTCACGCCAAGTTCATGAGATGCCTGGTAAAGGAAGTTTCGGGAGTGTGAAAAGGTCACGTGAAGGCACTTTTCCCACCCCTGTTTGTAGGTGCTTTCAGCAGCTCAGCCTGTTGGCCTTGATAACTGGAGACTAGTTGAAATCACTACGCATCTTACTTTTTGTCTCATTAGAAACAGGGTTTTGTGAGTTTCCTTCCTTTATTTTCTCTTTTGATGGCATTCAGGACTTTGTGTCACCCTTCCATCACTAAATGCTAATTTGCACTGCATTAGCTGAGTAAACATTCATATAAAAATAACCCCAAACTTGGCTATATGTGACAGTTTTTAATTAAACACCCTTTTATTCCGAGGCCAAACTGCGATGTTTAGTTAGAGCTTTGCCACAGAAACACTGGCCTGCCTAAAGTGTGAGTAAAATATATAGTGTCTGGAAAAAATGGCCAAGGTGGTCTGAGTGTCTGTTACCATTAGGGAGTGAAACACAGCTTTTCATCTTACCTGAATACTCTTTCTCTGGTTTTGCTTTCCCGTGGCTGCTGAAGAAAAGCTATGTGTCTAATACTTCTTTAATAATAGAAAATAAAGGTGGTTTCTGCAGCCAGATTCATACTGTTGAACTAAATATTCCTTAGCACTGGACCTTGATCCTCTGTGCTGTTGAATTGTTAGCATGGGCTCTTCCATGACTTTGGGTTTGCTACCACCAGCCAATATCACCCCAAGCAATTCCCAGCCCATTTCCAGCTGCATGCAGCTGTCCTGTTTTAGAAGGTAAGAGAGCTTAGGTATCATTTCAGGTAATATGGGGCATTTTGTGCTAGTTGGGGCCATCACCAGAGCACGGTCCCCCGTCTGCCCAAATTGCCTGTGCAGAGGTGCCCACGTTGGTACCGGAGCCGACTCCAGCGCTGCACTGATGATTCAGCTGCTGTCACTGGTAGCAGTGGGAGCTGCCAGGTGCTGAGGGCTGTTGCCATCAGGCCAGACGTGCACGACTGTACTTAAGAAGCTGAGATTTGTAAAATGTTGATTTATGTGTATCTGGTTCCATAAAGATATATACAGACGAATACAGAAGGCAGTTTTGAAATTCAGCAGTAGAAAACAGTTACGGAGCAGTGATTTGTGAAACACTATAGAGCTGCACACCGAGGAGAGGAAATTACCACCCTAGCTCAGTCGCCCTGGTGTGTTAATCTGACAACTTTGGTAGTCAGCACTGGCTGCAGTAGGTATCTGTTCGTAGCGCAATAGATAAAACAGCAGTTTTTTTAATTTGTATTGTCATGTACACCGGGATTTTCCACAATAATCTATAAGGGAATACATAATCCAATTCAATAAGATGTGGTGATTTTATCTCCCTTATGGTTCTTCAAAATCCACTTTTTGAATATTATTCACTTTTGTATATAAATGTTCCATAAAAAAAATTTATGCTCAAAGGCTGCCTGATTTCTTTTTAAAGCTACTCCACTAACATTTCAGGACAAAACATTATAAAGTTGAAATTGCACTGTACCTTCATGCATATGCATGATTATTCAGTCATCCATGATGTGCACCTACTATATTTCAAATGACCGTTACTTTTTTCCTAAATAGACATGAGTATGTGAAATTGTGTAACAGTTAACTTTTTTCCTGATATATTCACCCTATTTTCATGATGCTATCATGATTATAAGAGCCATCATGTTTTCTTTCTTCTTCTTTTTTTTTTTTTAATTCAGCACTTTAATGAAAGCCTTTTTGTTTCTAAAATATATATTCTAAGACTTAGGTGAAAATTACAGTCAAATTTTCAGCATTTACTTTTGTATGAACATAACTTTATTTAATCTGCCATAACTTCTTCAGGTCCATTTTTAGACATTTACATTACATTTTAGACATGCATTTTTAGACATATTACAGCATAAAAGACAATTGCAATTTAACGTACTTCCAGAGAAATTGTTATAGGAGACATTGCAAAGACTTGTTATTGTATTGTATTGCAAAGACTAAGGTTATATTTTCTGAATATTTTTTTAATTATTAATTTATGCATTATTGATTAAAAATAGATATTTAAACAATGTAGAGGTTTTTTTATAGAAAGTAGCTTTTTTTTCCTTGAATGATTTCAGTGGCAGAAAATTATATATTAAACAGTAAATGTAATTAGGAATCTGATTCCTTGAATTCATCACATTCACCTGAATCTGATGTTCTCTGCTATACGTCAGGGTATTTTAAAAATTTCTTGGCATTTTCATCATTAGTTATTAGAACTGAATTTTCCTCTTACCTACTGGTAGATCATTTTTTGTGTCATGGAATTTATTCAGAAACAACCTTCTTTCAAAATTGCTTCCATCCTCTGATCATTAGAAAAATGCTTTTTTAAAAATTCAAATTGACTAACATTAAGTCAACTGATCCCAGAGAAGATGTAGAAAAAGCGACATACTTCTTGTTTGGTTGTGCTGTAGATTTTTTTTTTTAAGGTACTGTGAACATCAGCATCACATTAGCTGACTTTAGATACCTATTTTTTAAGCCAAACTTCACCAGTGCAAATTTAATATTCCTGATGTTCCTAAAATGTAAAACAATAACAAAACATTCCAAGATTCGACTTTTCTGAGAAAGATCCAACTGGAAAAGGTCTTTAAGTGACAGAGGAAAGATTCAAAGGTAGTAAGGGGTAGCCTTTTAAAAGTGAACTCCTAAAATGGGAGTTATGCACAGGAATTTTTAAAGCCCTACAAAGCTCTCTTGCTCTTTCTCTCGGAAACAAATACGGTTAATCTATCTATCTGAAACAAATGTCATTAAACAGCTGTTCCTAAATCATTTTGTGCTAGTGGAAGACAAAGAAATACAAGGCAGAAAGCAAATATCTAAACCCATTTATTGATTTGCATCACAAGAAAGAGTGAGATGAAGTTTGTTCTTGCTGTTCTAGCAGGACGCTCTCTTCCCCATTGCAATTAATTTGGCTAATAATCATGCTGAACTGATTTTCTTACCCACAGTTACAGGTGAAATACAAAAGGATGCTACAGTCTTGCAGGATGGAGAGAGGCTAGTGTTTCTTCATTATACTTTATAAACGCACATCACCTAAATAAAAATGAATGATGTGATAAATGATTTTTTCAGTATGTGTTTGGGCTGAATGTATTACTCATGAACGAATTATGCAGCTCATGCCAAATACGTGCTGACAATATCTCTGCACGACACGAGCACTGATATTGCCAATGTCAGGCTTTCAAAAATCTAAAGTCAGGTCACAAAATACTAAAAGTTGATTAAAATCCAAGAAGTTTACAACAACAACAAAAAAGATGATTAAAGTTTTATTGGCTTGTCTTTTTGATTGTGGACCCTGAAGAGCCACATTCTTAAATTTTTCTCTACAGCTGAATGGTCAAGAAATGCACCATATTTAGATGAAAGCAGATATTATATTTTAACCACTTGACTGTAAGAATTTGTTTTTAGGAAAAAATACCCAAACACCCTGATCTTTATAAGACTGGTAATAAAAATGTAAGAGCTGGAAATGCTACAGCGTAAATGCTAGGGATTTCCAAGTGAATGTGCTGCACCTTGTAGGTTTCAACTGTTTTATTAAGGTAATTTATTTTCTTTCTCCACTTGTAAAGCCTTAATTAGTGAGCCCTGTTTCATGAATTCAGGTAAATTCAGTGGGGTCCGAGAGTATCTCTAGAAGTGGTACAAACAAACCTAACCATGTCACAATATAAAAATACCTAGCCCAGATTTATCACCCTGCTGGTGATGATCAAACAGATTTTTGCATCGGTGGCACCTGTGCGTGCATTCGCCTGCTGTGGGTCTATGGGAGAAGTGTCGATGGACAGCAATCACCAACACCTCCTGCCTGTCAAGCGGGCTGCTTTGGCTGGGAAGGAAATCACTGCTGATGGAGAAAAATTTCTCTGGAAGGTTCAAATTAAGCACACCCAGGGACCAAGAAGTTGGGACCGTGTGGTGTGATTGCTGCGTGGCTGGTGGTGTTTCACCCGTTCCTGATCACTCCTGGTTCGGAAGGTGCCTAGCACATCCAGCGGCAGGTCGAAGGGACGGCAAAGCCAGCACACGCCAGCTCTCCGAGGTCTGACCTGCGGCGTGATCTCATACCCAGCGGCACCTCACACACATATTCTTGCCCGTACTCTGGCGTTCCCATACAAAGGGCAGCCTGAGCACGCTTTCTCGGATCACATCTCCGGACAATACCCTCCTGCTCCCATGGAGCTACGTGTCGTTCTGCACACCCCATGCTGGTACCGAGGGTGTTTCTCACCGCCTACCTGACCACACGAAACAGAACATCCCCCATTAAGGAAAGGTATGCGTTTTACAAGAGGCAGCTTTGCTTTAAAAAAGACCAAATCTCTTCCCCTGGATGTTATGAACCAGGATGGGGAACTGATGTCTGCGGAGGTGACACAGCAGGGTAAGACACTCACGAATTATGAGGGCAGATGTCAGTTCCAAGTGACATGTTTTCCATAACCTACTGCCTCTCTTTGTTTATCCATCAAATACAATCTATAAAGCAACTGCTCATCTATTTAGTCTTGGGCATAGAAATGCAAGTCAGACCTCAAATTTAGTTTGTCATTTGCCTTCTCAAAAGGAGATGTGATTTATGTTTATAATAAAGTATTTGAAATGTCATTTAATAGGAAAACAAATGGCAGTTGGATTCCCATGAGCAAGGAGAGGGGATTGTGAAACTTTGAATTAAACGGTTTTATCTTATCACACTTTAAGTTACATATTTTTATTCTAATTGTAAAAATTATCTTCCTTGACATATCTTTTCCATTATTTTTGTTAAAGGGTATTCATCAGCGGTGTTAATGATGACACAAAATTTTAATATATGCATTAAACATTTAAGTTTTAATATGTTAACATGACACAGGATGTGAATAATAACAATGTTTTATATATGAAGTGAAAACATATTTTATGTTGGAAATAGTTAGAATGCCTGGCAAGTGACTTATATCCATAACAATTTCATTTAAATATTGCTTTTGCACCCCATCTATCTTAGATGCAATTTTATAGTCCTTTTTAAAAATTCATTTCAGCATGACCTCTTTGAGGCTGCAACTTAGTGCCTCTAGCCTACATATTCAATTGCACTTGTACTTGTTACTATTCAATTACCTTTCAAGGTGCAGAAACCAGCAAGTGCCCAGACCTGAACTGCATTTACCATTCTGGGACTCTTCAGGAATTACAAATTCTGTGCGGTTACACAGAAATAGGGGTAAAAGGCAGGAGGAAATCCATCAAATTGCTAAAATATGATTGTCTACCAGATTTGATTTAGATCTTCATAATTTGGGACCTTTTGGAACGGCCAGGTAGTTCCTAATATAAAATTACAATCCCTTGAATATCAGAAGATTACAATGCATATATACAATAGCCTTCCTTTTATTTCCTCACATCATACCTTCTGTCTTGTGGCTTAACAACGAGTGTCCCAATAGCATTAGGAAAAGGCATAGCTTTGAAAGGATACATCTTCAAAGGAATAGAAATGTTTTGGTGTTTTAATGTGCCTAAATGGGAAAGTAATTTACAAAAATCTCTGCAAAATTTCCATCCTGTACTGGCTTATTATCATAAGATCAAGTTGCACTGACAGAACGAAAACTCCGCTCTCTGACGTTATACACAGCATAGACTCAAGCATAGTTTTCATTCATGACAGGGTATATGCTTAAACAGACCTTGCTGTACCCCAAAGGTTCTCACTTTTAATCTGCTACGGCTGCAATGTACACAACAAAAAAAAAAAATTTAAAAAAATGAGAAAACAGGCATCGTATTGATACCAAGCGTGTTTTGGAGCTGCAAACAGGCTCCCCTGTATGCTGCCCATTCTCATTAGCTGGCTGAGAATTTATGGCTCATCACCAACCAAGCACATTTCTCAGAGACAGTAGCAGACAGTGCTGGCCAGCAGTAGGCTGGCTCACCCCACCACCTCCAGCAGATCTGAGAAATCAGGGAAGCGGGTCAGGAACAACACCAGGGAAGGGCAGCAGATACCTGCACACCCCACCTGGAAAAATTCTTCCTGCAACAAGGCTGAGATTTTTTTCTCTCCATTGAATTCCAGTTGAATGTGGTGGTGTGATACAACAAGCAATGGGGAGATACTAGAAAAATCATCCTTTCAGAAACAGAGCTTAAGAGCTAGTACTGAATATGCAAATACTAACATGCAGATGGCATATATTTTTATCTTTAGAAATACAAGCTATAATTTGCTTCTATGTTTATTTGTGTCTGGTATGTAATGTCAAGCATTTAAAATATTTATGGTCATGTTGGTTCTAGTCCAGCCCTTTGATCTTTCCAATGAAATTCCTTGTTAATGAGCTATAGTAAAAGTCTTTTAAAAGATGGGTTTTCTTCTGCATGTTAAAGATGTATACAGTTTTTTTAAAGCAGAAATGGATGGGTCAACATTTATTTTAATGAAAAGGTTTATTCTGCTTATTATTTTTTGTTGTTGGTATCTCGCTTTAGAAAAGGGTGCGAGTAAGTTTATGAGGGTCAGAAGGATTGTTCTGCCTCTGCAGACAATTCACCTACAGAGGCTCAGTCACTGATGGAAAATTGTGAAATGGAACTTCTTTTTTTCCTGTGGTGAATAATTTATGCTTGGGAATGGTTTCATCACCGAGCACTCTTCAAGTCATTAAACTGAACTGAAGAAAATGGGGTGAAGTCATCATCAGAGAAGGTCAATTTATGGAAATACTGTTATCTCTTTCACAGTATTATTAATACCTACTGACACCTCCATGTTCGGCAGGGCAAAGCCAATCATTAGCCTATAAGGTATAAGTAAGGTCTCAAACACGTGCTCACAATGAGAACATTGTTATTGTAAAAATGATCTGAATGCAGCAGCTGTGAGAAGAAGACAGGGAGAAAGGAGGGAAAGGCAGCTCTTGATCTGAAAAAGCCATAGACATAAACCCTAAATTTTGAGTAGGCTGCTGTGTTTCTTGCCATGGATCTGCATGGTGCTATTGTTACCCATTAGTAACTGCCTATCGGTATCTACAGGGCAGATCGTTTCGATGTCTGAAGAACAGCCACAAGATTTGTCTTTAATTTTAGCAAGAATTAACTTGGCTGAGTGTTAAAAGGAAAGGCTATTTGACTCCTTTTGAAATGTGTGTAATTGTAATATTTCCATGTTACCCACTAATGTCTATTTAAAGCACATTGTCACCTGGGAAAAGTTTTCTTCTTCAAGTCCTACTATCAAACTGAATGGCTTGCATACAGATTACAGACATGTTAATCTTTGCAAAGCATCTGTCATGAATGAAGGTTCAGATGAAGCTACTTCCTTAGCAGGATTTTTGGCATCGGCAATCACAAACAGTACAAGTTAAAGAATTTGCTTAGCTGAAAATGCTATTCCACTGCATGAGTTTAAGATGCAATGCTTCAGTGACAAGGTTACATATAGTCCCTTTAGAAATACCTCTGAAAAGTCTACATGCAAACAAATTAATTTGACATTATCCCACCTATGTATCATAATATTTAAAATGAACATATAAATGGTGGACACATAATGGTGTATGTATTTAATAGGTATTTCCTGAGCCAGTCCCACTAACTTTTGACTTGCAATTTTTACAAATCTGATGACAATCCAGTCACTTCTCTGTGATGAACCACAACAAATCTCGATCCTGAACAACACAGAACCGCCTCAATACAAATCATGCCCTTTATTTCAAAGGGAGATGAACTCTCCCTTCATTTTCTGAGAGAGGTAAAAAGAGTTTATCCAGGTTTGTTTTTTTTTTTTTTAGTTTTGGTGTTTTTTTGAATGGAGCCTTCCAAACTGGAACGCAAATCTCAGATGAGCTATCTGACATTGACATGATCAGTAAGAGCTGCTGAATGCATTGAATCTTTTTTTTTTTTTTAAAGTGAGTTAGTTAAAAAAATAACTACGGATTTAGGATAATTTGAGAATATTATTTTCTAAGAAGTGATTTACCAATTGCATCAGAGAAATGTAGGACTGAAAGGCATCTTTAGTCATCTAGTCAATCTCCCTGCTTTGAGAGAAGGTCAAATATACTCAGACATCTATCTGATCTTTGTCTAATCTGTTCATAGAAGCCTTCAATTATGAGGTTAAAGGAGCTCCCTAGGCAGCCTCTTCCAGTCCTTAACAACCTTTGCAGGTGGAAAGTTTTTCTTTAATGTCTAATTTAATCTAATCTTATTTAATCTCATCTAACATCTTTCTCCCTTTTGAAAAATTAAACTAGTGATTTCTTTCCTATACTGGATGAATATGGAGAGTAACTGATGACCGTTCTTTTTAACATCTTTTTATATATTAGAAGATGGTTACTGAATTGCTCCTCAAGCTCCTCTTTTCCAAACTAAACAAACCCATTTCTTTCAACCTTTTGTCACATTTTTACACCTCTTAGCAGTGTTTTTGCTCTTGCCTGCACTCTAGTTCGTCTGCATCTTTTCTTAAAGAAGTGCCATGTTCAAAGCCAGGCTGTGTATTTTAGCTGAAGCCCTATTACTGCTGCACAGGACAGAATAAAGACCTCCGTCTATTACTTTATGGCACATCACTTAACAAACTCTAGAATGACACTGGCCTTTTTACTCAGTATAATGTTCAAACATATTAGATTTTTTAGTTCACCATTACTGCCAGATTGCTTTCTGCTTAGCCATCTTACATTTTTAGTTGGTTTTCTTCCTTCCCAAGCATAGCTCTCCTTAGAATTTCATATTGTTAGTTTTGGATTATTTCAGTAACATTTTAGGAACGCTGTGAGTGCTAATCTTGTCCTCCCAAGTGCTTGGAATCCCTCCTAGAAAGATGCCATCTGCCAGTTTTATGTGTACTCCTTAATCCATTGTCCAAGTCAGTAATGTGACTATTCAGTAGACTGGACCCAGCACAAATTTGTTGTGTGAGTTTTATAGCAAGCTACTAAAAATGACAAAGTTTAGGGTTTATTTTGATTGGAATCCTTCACTCACTCCACTCATTCATAATTACCAACCTAGCTCAACATATGAAGGCTTACATCCTTATGATGTAATTCTTGTGATTAAATCCCTTTACAAACGTCCACATTCATATGTAGCTGTGTCAAAACCAACAGGCCTATCACAAATTGCGTATAGAAACAATAGTGCCATTGCTTTCTCTTTTTACTTTTTCTTCAGTCCCTTCCAGGAGAGAAATGCTAACTAGGTAAGTCCTTTGTCATATTCTCTTTGCCCTGATTTATGACGCACCTTTGCAGAGAGGCTTGGAAATAACTTTTGGTTTTACCACTGAAATTATAGCTCATGATCCATAATTTCCTATAGCATTTCAGTAAGACCAGGTAAAACTGTCACTAGTAGAGTTTCTGTATACAGTACAAAATGTTCTTTCCTTCCATACAGCATACAGTAATTTTACAAAATAGGAGTGTGGATGTATGCATAAGTGTGACACTTGCTTTGCTTTGGGGATTTGTATTCAGAGAAACACATAGGATTGCTGAATCATAAAGTAGATAAGTTTGGAGAGCCACCGCTTACTAATTTCACTCACTAATTTACCCACATTGCCATCAGTAAAATTGTACAGGAATAATGCACCTAATTCGCTTAGGTGTTTTTGTAAATATTACTGACTGACTGTCTCTCTGGGTGCTCAAATGCCTTTTCATATCTGGCCGCTAATAAATAATGAAATGTAGATGTTGCCCTCAGCTTACCAGCTTTGCTTTAGCATTGCCTGCATCCTGCCTGTCAAGTGGATTTAGCATATTTGCATAATTATGTTTCATTCATTCACTACTAGATTTTTTTTAAACAAGAAAGGGAAAACCAAACCAAACAAGGAAGCAGGGAACAGCCTATCTGCATGAAGCATTTAAATGCATCCTGCTAGGCATGTTTGAGCAGATCCTATTTATGCATTTAGTTTGAAAAAAAGTAAAACATTTAAGGTAATTAAAATAATTCTGAATTCAGTTTTAAATCCTGCTGGCATTATTTAGTATTCTATGAGAACTGTCGTGCAAAGAGAAAAAAAAAAAAGGAGGGTAAATAATCTTTTCCTAGTACAATGAAATAGTCCTACTGCTATTGAAATGTATAACCAAACTTCTGGGGTCTTTTGGAAGAGCAGCAGATAACTTCAAGTTTTTGCATATGCCTGATTTTTAAAAGAATCCACAGCAGTTCAGTAAGAGGGAATCTTCTTTAACTGCCAAGGTGAAGGTGGCCGAGGCTGCACATAATAAATAATTGCTTCTGCTAATTTGGGGATAGGAAGCTCAGAACAAATCCTGACATCTTCTGCAGGACCAGAATTGCTTCTGTCATTGCAAACTGGGTAATTCCAATGCACAATCAAGCATTTATCAATCAAGCATCAAGGGTTTAGTATAACTTTGCAGGGACACACTCAGGAAACACACAAGAAAAAAAGAATCTAGCTTTGATTATGGAGGGTTAATCTAGCAGTGAGACAAAGAGCATTCCCTTTTCAAGGCATCCAAAAGGAAAGAACAGAGGAGAGAAGAAAAATTTAAAAGTGAAGGGGAAAAAAATATGAAAAAAGTAAGATTTTTTTTTTCTTCCAAAATCTTTAGGTCTAAAGCTGGTTAATTTACTCCCAGGCCATAAAAACAATGGCTATAAAAAAAGCATAGAACATAGGCTGCATCTCAGGATCCTGTATTTCAGAAGAACACTTGGTCTGTCTTTCCACCTTTCTGATGGGAACTATACCTACATTAAGGCATCCTCCCAATGTGTTCTTAAAAATCTCCACTGACGGGTGAAATTCAACAGCTTCTCTTGGCAACGTATCCCAGTGTTTCATTACTTTTATCACAAGAATTTTTTTTCCCTGAACTCTAAACCTAAGTCTCTCTTAACTTGAAATTCTTCTTCCTTTATCGTCAGTGGACATGAAAAGGTGTTTTTCACTCCTTTGTAAATAGCCAGACTGTCGTGTTTCCCCCTCGTTTTCCTTAGCTGTTGCTTTTGACCACCACCAGACTTTCAGTCTTTCCTTACAGCCCATGTTCTCTGGGTTTCTTTTCATCCTTGTTGCTTTCTCCTGGCCTCTGTCCAGCTGATCTGAATCTTTCCCTACCTGTGAGGCTTGAGTAGGTTCCCACACCCTGTGGCACCTAGATGGAAAAGGAAAGATACAGCCTTTCGCACATCTTCTATTTAAACCGGAAAAACCTGAGTGATTTCTTTAAAGGTGATAAGTACTGTCCTCACAGGGAGGTGATGTTACGTACTGTCTCATGGACATAAGGCGTGCTTTTCTTCAACTGCTTGTTTGCTATATATCTGTCATTGTTTAACCAAGGATTTCAATGACTATTGAAGAAGTGGCCCTGTCATTTTCAGCAGTGACAAGTTGGTTCAAATCCAGCTGCTCACCATTCTCCATATTAAGCACAGCAATGAATTAATACTTTTATATGCACCAAATAAACCAGTGAGAAATAATGCTGAATATGAAACTGAGATAAAATCCCCAGAGAAATTCAGATTTGGCGCTTTAGGATTTCTAGGACTCACGTCTGATTTTGAGCTGTTTCTAACACTAAGTATTAAAGCAAATTTATTTTCTGAAACATGATTGGGGAAAAAATGGGTTTGTGGGATTTCATGGGCATTGTGTCTTTGTTAATCAACATGAAATACACTGCATTTACCAGTAAGAAATTAGAAATTAATTAATGCATATTTCTTTCTTTAACTGCCATTCTTGGAAACTCAGTATGTTTATGAAAGTCAAGAGCAGTTCTTTCTGGCTCCCACACATCAGTACCCATTACCCAGAGCAAGCTTAGGCACGGAATAGGTGCAAAATAGGTTCAAATGAGGTTCATCACACATACTGGAGGTAAAGATTCTCCTACTATAAATTAGCTAATAATGTATTTGACAATACAGAGAGCTAAATGAATGTCTCATGTCTAACAAACAGCTGTATTTGCACTCCTATAGATAATCGGTGAGCACTCAACCACAATGAATATATTGAATGAGGCTGATGATAGTTCTTTACCGTAAGACTAAGTCAGAGTGTATTAATGTAACATACGGTCATACATGTGCCCCAAAAATGTGGGACACGTGCCAACCATCCAGCCATGCTGATCTTTGGTACTCTGTCACCTTGCTCACGGTGGATTGCTGCTGACAAGTTGTAAGTCCAGCTTGGCTGGATTCAGCTATGGGATCTGATCCTTTGTGATGCTGAATACCGCTCTAAGTGATACAGACTGCGACTGCAAGTCAGCACTTCATGGAAAATGCTCAGGAAATTGCAGAAATAAGTCCAGGGGCTGCCAGTCCCTGAGAGGAGACATGGAAAGCAAGAAGTTACTCAGAATGGTCCCCAACTCTGTTTTCTGATTTTCTCCAGTTGCTCCTGTCATCAAAAAATACCACCAAAAGGATGCAAAGATCGTAATTAATGGCCAAACTATGTGTGGGCCTCCTCCTGCGGTTCTAGGCATGAGGTTGTTGTGTCAAATTTAAGAAGAGGGCCTTTTTTGGAGTTGTTTTTTGGTTTTTGTTTTCTCTTTGTACAAACTGGACCCAGTCTCTGCAGGCTCCAGGGTTCTATTGTTCAGTTTATTAGCCTTTCCCAAGAAATGTAGTTTTAACCATTGAGGAGAAAGAGGCAAATAGTTCCATTTCTCTAGAGAAACCAACTACATTATGATTACGAAAAAAATGTGAGGCCTGAAATGCTTTTCTTATTTGACTCTTCCTTTTTACTGGCTAGCTCTGCAGCTCTCAAGCTCACATTCTGTAGGCAGGCATGCACCCATGCTACACAGCTGACTGTACACTAAACTCTTGTGCACAGTTGGCAGAATAGTTTATTTCCATCAGCTTGGCTTCTGGGACTCACTTTTCCATGCATGCAGAACAGTTAAGAGTCTCCAGTGCAAGACCAGAGTCCCAGTTGCTTTTTATGTGGATGTGGGAAGAGAGAATGCCAGGCTCCTGGGCTTGAGCCCAGTTGTCCCGGAAGACCAAAGTTTAAGCTCAGGAATTCAAATATGAAGCAACCAGAATCTTTCACATGTGGATCCAGAGTGTGTGAAGATTTTTGGGAAGTTCAAGAGCAGGCTAAATTGTCCATTTAGATAGCAGATACATTTTTTCAGTATAAAAGTAAAGTAGCTATCTTTTCTCTCCCAACCTACTGACAAACCAGTCTTTCTTTTGGTCTTTCACTTTTGCTGCATTTTGTCAACTGGAGGCAATTCCCATGGCTTTTTTCATGTCCAGGTAAGGTAAGCAAATGGCCCTTTAAGATGTAAAAATCTAGGAATGAATGAGCAGGCAGCAGTAGCAATTGTAGCTGAGCTTACTTGATTTACTTGTGAATCAATCAGACACGTTACGAGATGGGAGTGGATGAAGAGAAGGGAAAACAACTTATTTGCCACGATTGGCCGAGTTAATAAAAAGAAGACATATTTTCTAAGGGATACCAATGGGGGAGGGATAGCAAAAATATTATGTGGTTTAGATCAAGGGAATTTGGCCATGGCAAGTATTGCCACAGGTCACTTGGCCAGCTCATCTGAAAAGAATTTTTTTCGCAAATGCATGTCGCAGCTGTAGCACGGACCAGGTCAGAAAGCCCATCTCTGAAGCGTTTGTAGACGGTGTGTTGCTTGACCTGACATGGCAGGCTATTTCCTATATAACTGGCTTGCCTGGCATCCTTTACTGAAGCAAGGTATTGGATGACTCCAAGGCCTTTTGTGGTTAACTAGACTCTGTGCTCCCTTGGATGGGGAGTTCTTTGGTTACCTTTGTTCCCTGCTCACAGAAGGCACAGGAGGAGAAGGAGCAGGAGAGAGGTGTTCCTCGTGCAACGATCCAGCCTTGTGCAGCAAAACTGAGTCTGTGGACAAGCTGACTCTTCATGTCAGCAGAAACGAATACTACAAGTACTAAACTGGGCTTTCTGAAACTCACTAGGCTTCATTTATTGCCTTTAATAATGACTATATGAGACACAAAACATACCCAGGCAATGGCTAGAAAAGGAATGATCAGTATCGCCATTTTTGCATTACCTGTGCATAAAAAGCAGCCAGGGTGAATGAGAGATGGACTGGACATAATACGGGAAATAATGGAATGTCATTACATAAGTCACTAGCAATGCCAGATCTCAGTTGCTGTATATGGTCATATACTTCAAAAGGATATTGCAGGATTAAAGAATATTTAAAGAAAGAGGATCATGATGACAGGTCTCAGGTAACTCAAACATCTAAAGAGGCATAAACTTTGCCCTTTAAAATTAGACTAGGGAACATAGTGTACATTCATAAGACTAGAGGAAGGTTGGGAGGAGTCAGGTGGAGCGTCCCATCGTGCAAGGAGAAGGGAGCCTCTGGTTGAACTGCAAGATAACAAGTGCACCTCGGATTGAAATGTGCCTAAGCAATGAGGCCCAGAAGACACGGAATTTGAAGAGGAAATTTCTCTGAATAGTAATAAGAATATGCAAAACTATTGCACTTTTCTTCTGAAAGAAAGATTAAACCACACAAAGCTGGGTGTGAACATTTAATTCTTCTAACTTAGAGACCAAGATGAGAACTACTTTCATGCCAGAGTGCCAGAGAGCAGGTGCTACAGTAGTTGAGCCGCAGGTCTGATGTTGTCTGGCACTTCATCTCTTTCCAAAAAACAGTGTCACTGAGGAGAGAGATTTAGTCTTCCATCAGAATGTGGCTGCCAGCACCAAGGAACGGAAGGGAAACTGGCTGGCAGCAGTGTCAGAGACTGATGAGCCCACTGAACAGTCAGCAGTGGCACTGGCTCAGGATGTGGAATCACAACCATCAGGAATCTCCAGAAAATCAGCCAGGTTTTGTTTTCTGCAAAATCTGGAGAGTCTAGTGGCCTTTCAAGCTGAGGCTCTCATTCTGGAAAGAACTGTACAATGTGACTGCCTGTGATGGCAGGAAAATAATGATTTCCAGACTCCTGGATGCAGCCATTTCCATTTGTTCCTGCATTCACATGCCCACACATAATAGTTTGTTCCTGACTGCTACAGCTCCGAACAAAGCCCAATTTAAGATTAAAGCATAATGTTGAAGCTGCCCAACTCCTCTGAAGAGGCAACCATTGAAAGGCTGCTGTTATTTCAATGCTAATGGAGCAAAAGGATTGAAGTACAAACCATTGTTTTGGGTATGGTAACTTATAAATATATAGTAAGATGTCATGTCTTAAGACTCAAAGCTTTTGTGTAAATAGAACAGACGAAGAAGTAGGGTAGGAGGGAAAACTGATGCAGAGACCACAATTACATACTGGAGTGGTGGCTGAGCCAAAAATACACCTGTCTCAACATTCAGTCCAATCCTCCTGCACTGGGCTGCATACCAACTATTCACAGCAAGTCCAATTTTTGCGAGAAAAAGGCTGCAAAAGGACTCTCTTCTGTATGAGTGTTAGTGGAATATTACTACAAACAACATTTACAAAAATGAAACAAAAAACATGTTTCAAGCTACTGTGATTGATTTTTTTCAGGGTCGGAAAAAAACTCCCTGTGCTGATTGCTAAAAGGAGGGCATATACCCCCTAATACCTTTAAATCTTATTTCTTGTGAAAAGGAGCTCTTACTATTTTTGTTTCTAATCTAGGCCAAGTTCTGAAATCCTTGTAAAAACCAAGGGCTTAATAATGAAACAAAAAATAACTGGTAGCTTTATTTTTATATCAAAAGGAGATAAGGATTAAAAATACTAATGTGGCCGACTGACTATATTCCAGTTTGCTTCCCCATGGAAAAAGAGCATTTGTGAAGATTAGGAACCAGACTGTATTGCTTGGCACATGAAGACCTATGACCTTGACCATGGTCACGACATTCTGGCTGAGCTCCAGCTGTCCTCAGAGGGTGCCTGGCTTCAGCAGAACATGCCCAATAGGACTGGTCATTGACACAATTTAACCAGTCACTTCTTATTAGCAATTGTCTTTCATTAGAACCATATAAAAAAAATGCAGAGATGCTTTCATCAGTATGTCCTGAATTTACATGCTATCTATGTATCTGTTTTTTTCCCCAGGTTATTTTTCCCATTGCTACCACTTTTACACTAAAGGAAAAGCTCCAACTATGCCCCAAATTTTGTAGGCTTTGTCTTTTTTTTTTTTTTTCCTCTTCTTTTCTTTTTTTTTCAGAAGTGGGATTTCAGGTCTGCATGAAACCTCGCTAAGATACTGAGTACTTGGCAGACAAGAGTTTTTGCATTTTGAAAATTATTGGTCATTCCCATTGAGATGTCATGTGGAGTCCTGGAGGAATTATACATGGGCACTTCTGGTTGCTCATGCTCTTCGGGAAAGCAGAAATTCACTCAGGTATCTCATAGTTCACTATTAGCCCACAGCCTGTAGGACCCTAGCATCCTTATCAGCAATGACTATCCCTCCCTGGCTTTCCTTGTACCCTGGAATTAAAGTGTTCCCCTTCCCTAAGCTGGTTGCTGATTCTTGTACGAGCAGACACAATTTCCTTTTAAATGCATACCTCTGTGCAACCACATATCACACCAGCTGATACTAATGTGTGGCAAGCTAAAGATCTTTCAACCTTACAGTAAATCTATGCAGTCCTGAGACTACACACTTGGCTCAAGCTGTTGACCACAGAAAGTCCATACTTCCATAACCATACCTCCATCTCCAAGCTGACAAAGGCTGGCTTTTGGGAGGGAAGAGGAAAGATGGAGGATGAAGAGAAGACAGGAAGGGGATGGGAAGAATCCTAGGGTTCATCCATCCAGCTCCTCTGAATCATGAATGACAAGCAAGTTTGGGTGGTGCTAGCTGCCAAAGATCATTTAAGAGGTACCTTTATTTGCTCTGACAAAACCACATTGCATTCAAAATCCTTCCAGATCTCTATAAATAAATTCCAGAAGCTATTAAATTAAAAACCATTCAAGGCAGGTCTTTGTTATACTCTGATTTTTCTGTAAAATACACAAATTAAATTATCCTATTAGAAAATTGTAAAGAAAACATACTTACTGGCAAAATTGCTTCTAATGCATTAAAAAAAAAAAGGTTAGAATCTGTATCTGTGGTGATAACTTGGCATTTTGGGGCTTGATACCATACCGAATTATTTCAGCATCTTGGAAACCCCACTCAGTTTGTCCTTCTTGAAGGAATATTTGTAGATACCTCATGCAAATACAGAGATTGAGAGAGAGAGAGAGAGAGAGAGAGAGATACACACATGCCTCATTGCTACATTTAATTCATAAAAATAAAGGTGGCACTTTAATAAAAAGTATTAACAATATGTTAGCCTTCACTGCATTCCTTATATTTATTCCCCATCATTAAAAGGTGCGAGATGGTAAAACAGATTTGCAAATCTGTTATTTCTCCTCAATATTGTAACTCAGTCCCTATTATTAGCTTCAGAAGCAGAGCTAGGCTGAAGAAAAGAAAGGTATTTTCTAATGGTCAAGGGTCAATGGCCCATTTGACAGAAAACCTCAAAGACCAGACATCCTTTCCAGCACATAACATTCCCTATAGTCTTTCTACCTTTTCTAGACTTGAACCAAGCTTAACCACTACTGTTTGCATATTTAATTTGCTATAGCTTCCCTGCTGTTACTTGCATCCCTAATGTTGATACAACTATTTCTGAGTACCTTTCTTCTGCTTATCTATTTTCTAAGAGAAGATGCCACATATATCAGCTATTAATGATATACTGGCTAGTCTCTTGCCTGCATATCTCTCTTATCTTCTGTGGTCATGCATCAGTCCTACTGGGTGTCAACAGAATTGGCCAGAGATTAATACTTCCATGCACATCACCCGTTTCTTACTGCTGGCGTTTTATTACCCTCCACAGAGCCACTGCAGAGCCTGCATTGTTGTTGCATTTTCATACCTTGATTAACATTATGGTACAGAGCATATGCTAAGGAAAATGCAAAACAACTACCAAAACAGCTTACTTCCAGTGGGGCCTGGAAGAGCCTCTCATTAGAGCTGGGCTGCCTGCAGTGAAGTGATGACAAGCCTTCTGCCCTACCAGGTATACTTGCACCTGAAAACTGTTATGATCTTCAGTGGAGAATAAAGTGAGGGTCTGATCCAGTCCAGAAGGAAAGTTTTAATACCACAGGGTCTCCAGGAGTGATTGGAATTACTGCTTACGCACATGACCAGCTCCAGGAAGAAAGTTTGTTCCCTTTTGACTTTTGCTAGCACTTTTACATTTACGTGTGAGAGACCATCTGGGCCCAAAAGCTTTAACCCAGCACTAGAAGAGACTATTGATGCAATGCACTTCAGATTTCAGATACGCTCCCATTTGGACTTCAGTGAGTATCATCTTTACATTTGCCACATTGATCTGTTGTGTCATCTAGCCATCCTGGTATGATGTGTTTCTTGGTCTGACCTTCTGTACCAGGAAGAATAATACTTAGCAGACAGATATTTTTCCTCTAACAGGTAAGAAAAAAGATCAAAATGCTATGTGCAATTGGCCTCTGCTGTCATCAGACTGTAGCAGTGGCAGCCAAAAGCAGCTTCTCTTACATCAGCCATTTGTTCACATGCAGTAGACCCAGCTCCGCTGAGAAGCACAAGGATTTTTCTCCTGCTGCCATCAGGACATTCAGTCTGGCCTTCTGCAACCTTCTCAAGTGCGCTTGGAACAGAGGGATGCTCAAAACTGTCTTCTACAGGTGGCTTGAGGGGAGAGTTTGTGGATACTAGGACAGCGGAAGGTGGAGCTGGCAAATCTCTGAAGAACAGGGTTCCAAGCTGTGCTGATCTGAAAGGTGTTTTCACTAGCATATCCTCTTAACACTGAGTCCTAAGAAATGTTCCTGACAAGGCCCTAATTCCAAATAGTTTTGCATACCCTCCTGCATTCATTCAGATGATGGAAAGGAAAAGACAAGAACCGTGTTATTTAGTCTCATTTCTTAAAACGGCCTTTAGATATGCTTGAAAACTGCAGAGCAGCAGAGCAAATGCAGGCTTTCTGTGATAGTGCATTAATTTTGGTGGATTAAGATTTCCAGTAGAAACAGAAAAAATCTGGCCATCTGTATTCACTCTGGTTTCCCTGATCAATGGCTTATTTTAATTAAGTTTTATTGAGTTTTACATAGAATGTTATACAATGCAGATATTTATGATGCAATAAACTACAAGATGGGAGACACAAAAAAGTTAATGAAACCGGTCTTCAATGCTTAGAGATTCCTCCCATATCCAGATACAGTGCATTAGGATGATAACGTTGAAAGAATCAGAACTACATATGTTTCTGGATTTAAAATTCTATAATAAAGTTTGGTGATAGTCAGCTTTTAAGTTGCAAGCTTTGTAGATTGGGGGGAAGGTTAATTTGAGCCTGGCCTAGATCTAGTGTCAGACAAAAGTCAGGTGTGGCTCAGATTCATCCAAAGCATTTACAACTTCAAGTTTTGGTCCATTAATTGGTCCATCCTAACATTTATTTCTGAAGTCGTATTAGGAAAACGTCCTACTATTCAGTGGAAAACATTTAGATCTAAACATCACAATGAAATTTGGAAAAGTATGATATAACTTTAAACAGATACACTTTCTTGTGATTTACCATCTCACTGTTCACTAGCAGTATTTTCTCAAATCTGCAGTGCATTTGCTGTGTATATATATAACATAAATACATATTAACGTGAGTAAAAAAACCTATGCAATAACATGTCATTTATTTGCTTTATTGACTTGTTTGTATACCTACTTGATGAGACTAGCTAGTTAGCTGCTTTAAAAAACAACACACAAAACAACTACTTGTTCAAGAGACGGCAATATATATTAGAAAACCCTGTATTCTGTGTTATACTAAGGGTGACTCTTCTTGTTTCCTGCCTCCCCAGAGAAAGGGTAACTTTGTCTCCTAGTAAAGGCAATGGCAAAACCCCCACTAAGATGACTACGATTTACATTAAGTCCTAAATGCCGAGTGAGGCTCTTTGATCCCTTTTTGCAAATTTTGGCCAGTGCTGCCAGGTACTGGCCTACCTGGCTGTGGGATTCTGATATGGTTTTGATGTTCATACTCTCTGCGTTTTGCTTTGATTTATGGAAACTTAACTAGACCAGTCACAGTTTGCTAAGAACTGCAAGTTTCTGGTTAAAATATGCATCTCACGATATGTGAATGCTTTCCCCTGAAAATGCTTTGATTTGTTTGCATTTACTTAAAAGTGTCATCAACAGATCTGCAAACCTGACTAAAGTTCAGGGAACGTAACAAAAACTTCATCGTAGCACCGTCATGCAAGCTGAGGCAGCATTTGGGCCAAATAAGCAAAGGATCCTTAATCTGACCTCCATCTCTCCTGCTCATGCACATACATTGTAATGCTTCATGCTAGCGTGGGAGAGCCAAAGAGGCATTATTCTTGGAATAGGAAAGAGTTTACCTGAAAAATCTCCTCCTAGTTAACAGGCTTTGTACTTCAATGTGCTATCATCAACTGTGGTTGCAGAGAGAGGGACTGTTGCCATGGTCAGACCTTTAGCAGGGGTCCTTGAAGGGAAATTAGTTGTTTGTGGCAGGTCTGCAGCCCAAAGCTGACGAGCTAAACCAGCCAGGTGGGCTCCCTGGGCTCCCTCTGTAGTCAGTGGGTCAGTGGCTGAGGACCAGAAGGCAAATTTTGGCATTAGCAGCGCATCCTCTTTTTTGCCTCTCCACTGACTACAGAGGGTGCCAGGGGCAACTTGACCCTCAAGCTGCGTGAAATGGCCACATTTGGGGTGTAGGAATAACCAAGTATTTCGCCAGTATGTGCGAAAAACTGTGTCCTGGCAACTGGATGGCCCCTTTCAAAACATGTCCTCTTTCACAGCTAGGTCCGTGGCAAGTTTTTTATTTAAAGAGTAGTTTTGAAGATACCCACAGCTACACTTTGCTTATGGAGGTTTAATGATTGCGTTGAATGACTGCGTGCCTGGCTTTTCTACAGATTCCAAGCCCAGATAGGTTGGGTCACAGCTTCCTAAAGACATTGAGTCTTAAAAGCATCTCTCCAGTGGAAGTAACCGGCTCACGGCCACGGCAGACGTGCCACGTACGAACCGCCGGGTGCTGGGTTGCGCTCACTTTTCAGGACAATAGAGCTGTTTTCTTTCTTTTCATGCTGCAAACCAGATTCAGCCTGGTTGCATTAAATTCTTATGTTAATGTTCCATTAATTAGCTTTCCTTTCTTTATATTTGGTCTTCATTGTTCTGCTTTTACTTTGTTTCACTCCCCGTACAATTAAAATGTTTAACATTGTTCCTTCCTGTGGTCAGGACACATTCGCTTACGTCCCTGTCGCTCCCAACCCAGGCAGAGGCCAAATGGAAGCAATTAAAACCAGGAACCATGTTGTGTGTGTGTCCCCCGCGCCGCCGCCCAGCCCCTAACGTGGCGGCGACGGCTTTTTTTTTTTTTTTTTGGTAAAATCCTCCGACCTTTGCCGTTTCTCAGGCCGGTGCCCGCTCCCGGCCTGGCCCCACAGACAGGCCCAGCGCAGGCCGCCAGCGCAGGCCGCCAGCTCCGCACCCTCCCGAGGCTCACCCGCTAGTCGCAGGAGGGCTCGGGGTCTTTCTGCTGAAAGAAGGGCTTTATTTTTTATTTTAAATTCGTGTATATGCATACGGACGTGCGTGTAGGGGCACATATATGTAGTCATACATACACCCCCCCCCGCCACACACACTCCCGCCCGCGCTCGGCAGGGCCGCTGCCGCCGTCTCCCA